>NC_088202.1:99213961-99538669 GCF_037126465.1 Ornithodoros turicata
GGAGGAAAAGGTGAGATTGGCCAGGCGGAGAGTAGGCTTGCTATTCCTTAGAATAAAATGACATATAAAATAAAATGAAAGAAAACGAAAAGCAGGACAACAACGTGACAGTGTCACAGACTAAACGGGTTTATAAGCAAAGAGAGCGTTGCGTGTGCATGTGATGTGTGCACGTTGTGTGTGCAAAACGCCTCTAGGCCTCTGGGTGTCACTGAATGATCCTTTCCGGTAGAGCCGTCTTCGGATACGGCTGTCTGCAGCCTCAAAAAGATTAATTAAGGTGCAGGTGGGTCCAACCGGAGACGAGGGTGGAGATCGCGAGAAGCACTCCGACTTGCGGGTAGGAGCGCGGGAACGCCACGCTCCGGAAAATGAGTGACGCCGTTTAGTAGCGCGTGCCCTACTGCTCCCCTTGCTGACGTCATATCGTCCTTGAGAAACACAGCCCCGGGTCACGATAACGTGAATACATCCAAACGCAAGCTAGCAAAACATGATATTTTATATCGTGATATTTTATATCTTTAACCTGTCATTCAAACAAGGAACGTTTCCGAGTGTGCTAAAAAAAAAAAAAACAGTTATTATTCCCGTATGCAAGAAAGGAAGTGCTTGCACCATTAGCAATAACAGGTAGTCTTTCTACTGGTTCTTCGTAAAATATTTGAAAAACTTCTGCATGAAAGACTGACCAGTTACTTTAGCAAGTTTAGTATATCATGCAGAAATCAGTACACATTCTCGACGGAATCCGCACTCGTAAACGTTACAGAATGCATTTCAGGATCATTAGATAACGGTGGAATAGCTATTTCTCTCTTTGCCGACCTCACCAAAGCTTGAAAGAATTTACTGTGTAATTCACAAAATTTTACTAACAAAATTAACCAGTTACGGTATCTGTGGTCCCGCACTCTTGCTTATTGGAGTTGTTGCCTGAGCTATTGACGGAATAGTCCCCCATGTATGGTCAGAATTACGGAAATTTTTGCGCTTCTCTGAAATGACATGGCAGTAATATGCTTCGATCCATCTTGCATGATGAATGAGACAGGCGTCGTCACCGTTTGAATCATCGCTGTAGTCCGAGGCATAGACTGCTTTCAGGTCATTAGGTCGTGACCTTCACCTTCATTGATTGCACAAAAAATAGTCTGCAGTGCCGAGGGTACTCGATGCGTGTACTGTGTATGCATGCAGGAAGTGGTTTACACATACCTACCCTTCATTGCTTTTTTGTTTTTGCTCGATAAGATTGCCTCTTGCGTGCTTGCAATTCATCCTCTATTATCCCGACTGTATCACTGTAATAGGATGCGTGATAAAGTTTGTCCGAATGTTGCTATTTAATAAGTCGGAGTAAACACAGAGGTATATTTGTCCAACAGTATTAACTTGAAATCTTCAAGCTTTTTTGATGTTGCTCTGCGTACTTATGTATGTGACCTCACAATGTAGGTGAACCGACGTTTCGCTAATAATTGATGAAATGACTGTGTGCGGTCGCGCGCGCGTATGTGTGAGTGATGTTAAAAATACTATAGCAACCGCAGGCCCGACCCACAGATACCAAACCTTCGTTCTTCCATCTTAACTAGTATGTGGTTAATACCTCTCCAATTATTTGCTTGTTGAATAGTGTTCCGTGACATAGAGGTATCCAGCGACGCGCGATCCATTTGCTACCTACACAGTTCGTTCTACACGGATCCATTTGCTACACAAAATAATTTGCCTGCTGCCACCATCAAGCCTCTATCCAATCGCCGCTTCTGTTTACGTATTCTTTTTTCGTTGAGATAATGGCACCTGCGACAGTTTACCAGAAAGATGGGCTTGCACAAGGACGCCTACGGCCTTTTCCGTATTCTGCTTTATTAATTTATGGACCTATATTTACCTGTGCGGAGTTGTATTTCCTTAATGCCTTACAGTGTATTCATGCGATTCATTCAAATTACATTTTATGGGGCTTTAAGACAATAGACCAACCGCCGCGGCACGTCACATCAAGATATCATGTGATTGGGAAAGAGTGTATAGTTGGCAAAACCAGCGCACGTTGGTGTTGCCGTCGTGTGACTTCGTGTTTTTCGGGTTTTGTGATGTGAGGTCAGCGTAGTATCTGCCTCGCCACATGAAGTTTTCTTTCGAATCTCCTTCGCGTAATGGCATCCATCATCGAAAACAGGTATCAAAACAACGCATGTGATCGGCGGTTGCCAACCCACGTGTCTTTCTTTAGCCAACGACGGGTCGTGACACCTGCCGCTGTGACGTAGATTGTTTACTAACAGCCATTCGTCTATTGTCTGCACAGTTCCCTGTGAAGTCTGTCTAGGACAGACGGTCCCCCCTGCGATAATCGTTACGTTGCCCGCCTGATCATAGCCGACTACGGCAAGCTTTTCCGCCGCCATCACCGCCGCCGCCACCGCCCCCTACGCCGTGAAACACTACCTCCCGTAGCCTAGTGGTTATGATGATGGCGTTCCACACCGAGACTAGGAGGTGACGTGGTTTCGAATTAGGGCGCCAGCTGTGTTGTCTGGTGGTTTTTTCTGTGTGTGTGTGTGTGTGTGTGTTTTTCTGAGACGCTTTCAGACAAATGTCGCAATACTTCCCTGTGAAGTCGGCCCAGAACACATGATCCGACGACAACGACACATGATCGTGTCGTTGCCCGCCTGAGCGTGGCCGACTGCGGCAAGCAGTTTCATCAGCTCCGCCACCGCCATGACAGAAGGCGAGCTTTAGATGTCGCACCATGGACGCAACGGCGCAAGCAGTTGTCGGCTGAAGAACTTCTCCAGTTCAAGTGTATATCGTGTCGAGGCGCGGCAACAATTGAGTGCGAGTGCAAGAGAGACTGAGAGCAACGCGAAGCACATTTGTGTAAAATGCGCTAAGCTAAGCGGGCGAGAATGTAATAGCAAAATCACGAAGAGCACCAACTTTATCTGCAACGCAAGCGGGACGCGCACTAGACAACGAAAAGCTATCTACTACCCTTGAGATTTCTGAAACTGTGGTACAGCTAGAGATGCAAAATTTCCGGAAATTTTGAATTGCTAAAAAAACCGCTTTCTTTTTCGTTTTTTTTCCCGAAAAATTGGAGAAAATGGAAACAAACACGGTTACTGGTGAGTCAGAGGATTGCCACCCTCGTCGTGCTGGTATACATTACCGGTATCTAAAGATAAGATCGAGAGGTTCCTTCTAGCCAAACTTTCAATTACTGTGCAAACAACGCATTCGTAGAAAACTTGAAGGAATACAACATGCCTATGAGAAACTTCAGTACGGACATTAAGGAGCCGCAGCATAACTGGTTCGCGGACTTCATGGACGAACTCTTCCATTTGGATATAGCCAGTGACGATAAAATTCCCACAGCCCATACGGGAAGTCTTATGGATTGTGTTTTCGTCAGGGGCATACACAAGCTACTGGTTGCCAAGTACGTCAGCTATACTTGAGTCTGCACAGGCCTCTACTGTCCATCGTCGGGGAATACCCACGATCAGCTCTTAAGTGCTATCTGATTTCAATGACAATCTGCACAGTGATTTCTGCCGTAATTTTTCTTCCTTTCGTTTCCGATAACTTTTGAAAGACTTTCTTCAGCATGTGTACGTCACATCGCATGCGCTGTCTAGAACTAGAGAAACCATTACCTTCCATTTAACCATGCGAAAACCCAATATACTGTAATCAGGTCCCGTATCAGAAGGCCTCCAGAGCAGTTCGTGTGGCCGTGTTGCGCACGCTCAGGACTGAAATTTCTAGCGTGTTCTGTTCAACAAGCTGCTGCCATCTAGATTAGCCATATGTATTTGCCCTATTTTCAAAGGGCGAGTATTAGCTAAACATAAAAGGATGATCCAAACGAACCCACCTTGAGGGCGCTGGGTCCCTGCGCGCGTGCAATGTCAGATAGCCACTTGGAAAACTCCCTCCCTCTATTTCTCAAAGTGACCCCTTGTTATCCCGATATGGGACATATAAGACGGAAACAAAACAGCTCGATGTATCGATTTTGCGAGCGTGGGTCTGTTCATTGCGTTCCCCCGCCATCTAGGATTTCGGGCAGCAAGCAAGGCTCAACGGATGCTTCCAGAGTTCTCCGATGACTCGCGCTTTGTGTATGAACCACGAATGAATAGGAGAGAAAGAAATGCTAACCAGTTTGTTCGAATTGCGAAGCAGTACCCACTGAGTTTCCTACTGTGTCAATTCGTTTCCTACAAAAGAGAACCATTGTTACTGGGGTCACAGATACAAGAATGAGACCCTCTGTTATTTTACCTAAGGGACAACGTTTGTATTTGGACTATTGGCAAATCGAGGCCAGCCATACGCCGTCGTCTTCAGCTTTCGCTGGATAGGATTTGGCGGTATCTCTCTGAAGCAGGCATGGATATCTCAGCGGCAAAAACAGGAGCGCTGGCCTTCACTAAGAGCGACATGCGCCATTGCCAGCTTTCCATTCGTAATACGCCGCTCAGACAAGTTAAACATCACAGATTTCTCGGAGTCATCCTTGATTCCAACCTGTCTCGAAGAAGCAGGGCGACTACTTGGACACAAAGGCCCACCGGTGGATATCTATCAGCCGTCACTTTGCCAGGGCTAAGTGGAGAATGGATGGGAAGCCCCTTCTGGCCCTCCACCACGCTTTAGTTCGTGGTACACTTGTGTGCATCCTCCCTGTCCTGCATGGCACCCAAAGTGCTGTCTTCAAGTGCCTCATACATGTCAGGTCCATGCTCCCTCCGTTCATAATCCATCCAACAGTTCCCACGACCCCTCCGTGCTCGCTTCCGCTGCCATCACTCTATCTGTCCCTGTTTCAACTCATCAAGTGTCAACTTTAGTTATTTAACAGTTGGCAGCGGACATGATGCACTTTAGATATCCTGACCACACTGCCGTCTTCACTTATTGATCTACCACACGGGAGTGTTCGTCGTGTACTTTTTGTCGTCCCATCTGATGCAGTCTCACGTGGATATCATCTCTCACATCGTACCTCATCAACATCGGCGGAGCTGTATGCCATTCTACTCTCTCTGCAGCAGATATCACAAGTTCCTCCGCGTGTCTGGCTGGTCTACACCGATTCACGGGCTGCTCTGCAATGTGTGGCAACTATGGGGCTTCGTGGGTCTTCAGCCTCCATCGTAGTAGACATTCTCCACCAAGTTCAGGGTCTACATGATGAAGGTCATCATATATCCCTGCAGTGTATTCCCGGTCACTGCGGTTTATCAGGCAATGAGGAGACTGACAGAGTAGCAACGGTTGCCTATGAGTCCTCGACAGCCGTGCCTATTGTGCTGTCGAGGGATGACAGGAGGGCCCTACTAACTGAGTGGTTTCAGCCCCTGGCTCTGCAGCAATGGCGACGGGACATCACGGATCAATCTCTCATCTATTCGGTAGTCCCAAATTTGCCATTTTCTTTCCCTGCCCATTTATTACGAATTACATCCCTCCTGCGTAGCCTCCACCTCAATGTGGCTTTCACCCCGCAATTCAAATGCATGATCAGATGCTGTGACACAAGCCTCTGCTCCACCTGCGGTGTCGGGGCGAACACCCAGCACATTCTTGTGGAATGTGCACGCTACGGCACGCAAAGGCGGATACTGTGTGATGAGCCTGCTCGTATCAGCAAGAGACCACTCAACTTAGCTGCACTCATTGGCCCCTATGAAGATCCTGTGCTCCATCATCGGGTTCTTCACCTGTTCATGGACTTCCTGTTGTCCACCACGTTGCTCCAGACGCTTTAATTTGTTCTCTTGTTTTCATCCTTCCTTCATCATCTTCATATAATGTTCCACGTGCAATGGGGTAGGGTACCACACCGCCGCGGTGAAACACCCCATCTCATCGTCAGCATCTATTGTTGTTGTTGTTGTCCTATGGGACCAGTAACTGCTTGCAAAAAAAAGTATTTCAATGGTTCCAATTAGCTCTCAGCAAGACACACAAAAAATCATAAATATTGTAATACAGTAAGTGAGACCCATTTCTGTGTCAAGTTTTCCTACATATTGAAATTTGCTCATTCAGTGTGACACTACAACAACAATAACAACAACTACTTTATGTTGAGATGTTGTATGGGGAGTTTCATCTCCAGGGGCGATACGCTAACCCAATGCTAGTAGTACTGATAGTGTTATGCACTTTAGAGAAACGCGACGTTACGCCATGAGCGTGGCGGCAAGGCGCGGCTTTCCCATTATGTTATGTTATGTAATGTGGCTGAGCATCCTTTACGGACAACGTCTTTTTCTTGCATTTATTTCCTTTATTTGTTTATTTTTTTCATTGTGCGCAGTAATATGTGCGCATATATGCCCGCAAGGTATCTGGGCAGGAAACAGGCATACAGGAACCAGGAGGTATAGACCTGTAACGGCCACCTACCGGAGAAGACGACGACTACCGCAACAGCGGGCACTCGCTACGTGCCCGCAGAATCAACAGTTGGTCTCTGGGCTTCCTCCTGTGTGGCTGAATGCTAGTTAGCTCCCACAGTTGGTGACCCGAACATTCGAACACCTCCGGACTATTCGGCCTTCTTACCACCCTGAATTCTCCATCTTCTGCACCGAGCTTCCCAGGCCCACTCAACGTCATTCCCAGGAGGAAGCTGCCTTTTTCCACCCGGCAACAGAGGCCACTAACCGCACGGCACACCACCACCATGCGCAAATTCCACCTTCGGCAGCCATCGTCGTCACCTCCACGTCATCAGGTCAGCTTGGAAGGTTCGCACGCAACACACCTCATTACCACCGCACTACCATCACCTGCCGGCCGTGACACCAGAGCCCCGTGCTCGCCGAGCGGTCGAGCTCGTCACGGCAGCCGACGTCACCCTGCCTGCAGCCGACGTCTCGGCAGCTCACCAACGCGGCGAGCAACGCCACCTACGCGCAGCCAACACGGCTTCCAACCTCTCTTCACGGCCCAGCAAACCCCGCAAACCTCTCAAACCTTCTGGCTCACATCTCCAAGGGCCTCTCATGCCACTCATCGCGCGACTTTTCACGACTCCTTCAGCCCCGCACCTGCCTTCCTGGACCACATAATGCTGCGTCATCACCGCCGTTCTGCGACACCACCTTTCGGAGCCTCCCACACGATTGCTGCTTTGCAGGCTTCCGCACAACCGCCCTGCACAGCTCCTGCTACTGCTGCAACCTGCTCTTTTGGTCGCATTACCACCGCTGCCGCTGTGTCTGGGCGGGGGAGTATCTGTGGCGGCCACTTACCAGAGAAGAAGACGGCTACCGCAACAGCGGGCACGCGCTACGTGCCCGCAGAATAAACAATTGGTCTGTGGGCTTCCTCCTGTGGCTGAATGCTAGTTAGTTCCCACAGACCTCTCCCTGTTTACAAACAAATGACGTCAGATGGTACAACAGCGCCGCCAACTTGGTGGACTGGAACTACTATAGCAAAAAATCAATAAGTCTCAAGAAAGCCACGTTTAAATATATATTTATAAATCCCAAACGTCGCCACACCAGCACAGCTGTTTCGGCCTTATTGGGCCATCGTCAGCAGTGCGCAGGTGGATGAGGTGGGCGCAGGTGGGCGTTTAAATATAGCTTTTCACATTGTAATATTTTTATGGAAGTCCTTACATATTGCCCTTTTTAATCCAATATTGTTTGGTCGCCAGCAATATGTAGACCTTATTTCCCACTTTCATGGAATATTGTTTTGCAGACGGTTATATGCAAACTATATTGCCAGTTTTTAGGCAACATTCTTTGGCTGACGGCTATATGTAGACCACATTGCCCACTTCCAGCCAATATAGTTTGGTCGCAGGACGTATTCGTCCCGTATTGCCCGCTTCCATCCAATATTGTTTGGTCCTCGGCTATATTTAGACCAATCTTCAGCTAATATCGCCTGTTTGTTGGCTATATGGCGACCATATTTCCAATGACCAATCAATATGGACCGGTTATTGGCAGTCTTGGACAAATATTCCCATGCTGCAACAATTATTGGAAGAATAGTGGTAAACATAGTCCTTTATAGGACCGGTAGTTCCAGTGTCCCGACAATAATGGACCAAGTTAGTGTGCTGTCTGGGTCCAGCCGCTCCCTGATTGGTCTCGTCCGCGCCAAAGGGCGCTCACTGATTGGCTTTGTCCGTGTGACATTTCCAGAGAGGGAATCTCGGAATATTCTAAATATGCGTCGTCTGCTCTTGCTACGTGTTACATCAAACTGTACAGGCACAACGCCACCAATTCGCGTCCGATTTTCGGCGTTATTATCAGTGATGAACGCGGAGTAAAACAGCACTATAGTTTCGGAATCGACCGGGACGGATGCGATAGTCCATTTAAGCTTGACGAGAGTGGTCATATCATATGTACGGAGTCCGTGAAACTCAGAACAAGGTAAACGTCGGCCCAGTCGTAACTGCAAGATACAGTACGTTGTGCATACTGGTAAGCATGGTCATGGCGTACAGATCAGTCGGTGCCGCGTAGATCCAATGTTCCGTTGAAACAGGGTGAAGCACGGGGTGAAATATTCTTTACGCCGATACTGCTGTCTTTCAGGGCCGTGTTACCATGACGGTCCCGAATTCAGCATTATGTATTTGATGCACGACGATTTTGACATCTGCTTTACTTCACAAAATAGTATAGTTATGAAACGCATAGAATAAGTGGTCTCACGGCTAGGCTAGGCTGGTAAAAGCGGCTAGGCTTTTAGTTAAAACTAGTTTCGAGATGTTGTGTTACTATCAGGAACAGATGCTGAGAAAGCCTTCTTGCCTGTGAAGTAAGGATTACTTGTAGTGTCAAAGAATTAGTTAGTGAAAGAATTACTCTTCTTTTTGAAATTTAGAATGATATACTTGCTTTAACAAACAAACAAAAATCTTACCTTGCCGTTTGAATTATTTTCAATGGCAGATACCAAGCGCTGTCGCCGATCGGCTTCCCTATCTTGCCCGGGGAAATCGTGAAACCGCGAAATTTCAGACGCTTTCCAGTTTCGTTGTCAACGTCACTCTCACAGTTAAAACAACGAACAGAGAGAGACAGAGAGATATCTTTATTGACGCACCAAAAATAAGCATAGAACAGAGCAACAGTATATACGTTCAGTTGTAACCAACCTTTGTTGACACTTTTTAGTTCTGGGATCTGCGTTTTCCATTGCCCTCCCAGCCCCCCCCCCCCCCCCCCGCCCCCTCCATGTTTCAACCACCTACCCAGTTGAAAACGTCCTTCTCGGGACGGGGCGCCACCAGTACTCCGAAACTTTAGTGCACGGAGCCTATTGCGCAAAAGTGACCACTGCACACAATTTTAAACTCCCAATATTATAATATTATATTCAACTCCCAATAGAAATGCTCAAAATAAAACGAAACCCAAATCTTCACTGGCTAATTTAGCTAGGTTGGTCACATGCTGACCACGTCAAAGGCTCCGCTTCAAAGAGATCTTAAGCCAATAGTCCCGTCCACCACCTCGAACATCCTCCGACGTCGTGTCCACAGTGCTTCGGGCTGAAAAAGACACTAAAATGCAAAAACCAGTTGACTTCGAATTATGTTATACGCTATGTTAATTTCGCATTTGTTGTCAAAATTCAAAACTTTGATTCCGTTACGAAGCTACAATCAAAACAACTTTATTGTGAGATGATGAATAGGGAGTTTCATCCCCAGGAGCTACAATCAGAATTATACCGAACTCTTTTTTGCGTCGGCACTAAACAGTGAACGTCCCTTCAGCTCGTGCATCGGGCATACATCGGGTGCTTTTAGCTCATGCTGCGCGTGCCACGCCATGGAGCAGTTCCGGCGTAAAAGTTACGAAGCGGACTGGCGTACAAAGGACGTGAATATAATTGTTGTCAGAGACACATTTGTAATAACTGTCGTGGGCTACAATTCAGTAAATCGGTATTGAAAAATGCAGCAATGCGCATCATGCCGCGCATGTGGTGCAGCACAACGACAGGCCTCGTTCCAAATCCACGCGCACTTCTCCTGCTGTCTCATTGGATGCTGCCAATCTTTGCTTCCTGGGGATACCTTTGGTTGCCTCCAAAGACGGCTCTGTTTTCATTGTGTTTTTCTTCTAAACGGTAAAGCTGTGTAAACTAATTTTGCTTGCACTATACTAATTGAAACACGGATTTCATTTGAGAACCAGTTGTTTTTGCATTTTAGTGCCCCTTTAAGGGATTGGCTGAAATGACCACAAAAGTGCAAGCGGCAAACTGGTCACCGTCGCCAAGACTCATACGTAACAAATGAGACACGCGTCTCCGACCCAATAAGCAAATACAATGGAGACCACTCAATCAACGAGGCATATGTCGGCTTCTGGTTTTGGGATTTGAGAGATGCACAACTCTTACACCAACGAACTGTATTCCTCCAAGGGAAGGACTCTCCGTGTTTAAGGCTGACCCACTATTCCTCACCTGTAGCCGCCACCATCCTCATCCTCACTGCAATAAACCCTTCTTTTGGAACCTCCTACATCTCGGTGGAGGGGCGATCAACTCCCTCTTCTATGTTCTGTACTGCTCTTCTATGCTCTAAACTCTAAACTTCCCCTTCTAAACAAACTGCAACTCCGTGAACGACATTTTGCAACCATACAAAGCGACCACGCTTCTACTCCTTCTAGCAATAGGGCACCACCAGTGGGATCTGTGTGCTTTCGATGGTCTCGATGGGGACGACGTCGACGATTGAGTGGACGATTTTTCTTGTGTGTGCGTCATCACAGCAGGTTTGACGACCAGACCAAGTTCAACGACATTGTCTGTGGGCTTTCCGGTAGACTTTTCCGCCGAATGTCGGCACAGTTCACCATGAAGTCGGCCCAGGACGCATGCTAACCCCCTTCTCCTTCCTGCTGTCTTCTCTCCATCTGTCCACGTCTGTACGCCTTTTATAGCGACAGTTGCTTCGTGGCGCTAACAAGCAATCGAAAAAAAAAAAGTATATTGGGTGCACGTCAGCTGTCCAAAAATTAGTAGTGCTCAGTGAAAGCTGTGCAGAATCACTCCTCTTTTTTTCCTTACAAACAAACAAACATTCACTCCAGATATGTTGTCGGTAAATGCGGTATTCGGTGAATTAGGAAATAGCTAGTCTTTCTGTGTACGAAGAATATATGTAGGCATATGTTTTTGTCCCAAGTATGGCGGCAGTACCAGTGAATATGTCTATGCGAAATAATATAATTTTCTTATTCTTTGAAAAAAAAAAAAAAAATTCGTTACCTGCGGTAAGCAAAATTCTTACGAGTGAACATGCAAAAGTACTGGACGGCATTGTTTCTGAATCCATCTACCGTATGAACCGGGGGGTATGAAGATGTATTAAAGAAAAAAAAAAAAGAAGATTATGGCTCGTTCCCGTGTATAAGTCGGCTACATTTTCTGAAGAGAAAACTAAAGCAAAAACGTCCACTGGTATACGGTGCACACAGTCATGGAGAAAGCGTCAATATTGAATGCCGTATTGTACAAAGAAGTCGCAAAACACACACGGAAAAAATGCGTGTCCACCAGTTCAGGAACGGTTCTTTTTCTGGCTCCGACGTCAGCAGTTGATCGTCACTCGCCCATAAGAGGCTGTCTGCGGCTCCGTCTAAAGCATTGCTAATACAGCACTTTTAGAACCTTTTCCCCACCATTTCCTCAGGAAGTGCCTTTCGCACAGATGAAGCTTGCTCACACGCTGTTCTGAGCGGTTCGCACCCTGTGACCAGCTACCAGGTAGCTTAAGGTGCCCCTACGGACTAAAACTAAATAATTCATTTCGTATTCTAAATAAACCTAACGTGCAAAGACTTTGTACGCAAGATACAAATGCCGAAAGAAGTGTTCCAGCCTCAGAACATCAATTGCCATCATATACAAATGCCGTTGCGGTTTAGTGGACCTTTCCTTCTTTTCATTTGTGATACTTATGCAGTTCGTAATTGTCACGAAAAAGCCGTACGCCTCCCGTTTTCCCTCCCCTAATCTCTCCCTATTATTTTTCTCCAACATCAACATCATCAACAAATCAGAGCAGATAACGATATTATTCGAGATGATGGCTGGCTAGGACTGTGCTATGCGGTAAGTTTATCTCAGGTTTCCAGACATATGGCGGCACAGTTCCCTTCGAAGTCGGCCCAGGACGCACATTTCCCTAGGGCGTCAGTCGTGACGTTGCCCACCTCTGTGACGGCGACAACGGCGAGCCCTTTCACCATCACCACCATCATTTTTAAGAGTGTACCGCAACGAATCATTTGGATAAAATTCCTCAACATTCGATATAGCATCAAGTAGTCCACCCTTTTCTTTCCTTTCTCTCCTCCCGAGCTTTTAGTGCACGGGCTGATTATTGGTTTGCAGCACATTGAGATATACTAGATATTTATATATATTTCCGTCCTTATATATTTCCGTTTCTTAAATATGGCGTATAGTTTATATATCCCACGTCTTTCAAAATCCTGAGCGAACACATCTCTCACTGCTGAAAGTAAATGGGAGCAACGTGGGGAAGTCCGAATGAAAGGGGAAAAACAGGGAGGACAAACAAACAAAAAGCATCGTAATGTGAAGTGTGCAGCCCCTAATGTGCCCTTTCCTCATGTTCTTCTTTCGTTCCAAGATGAGGGACTGGTGCGCCACCTTTCATTCGTAACTGGATGAAAGGCTTTGTTTATACAGAGCGGCCGAACGAAATCATATATCACGCTAGGTCGGTATTGAAAAGGGACGGGACCCAATTCACGGGCCGTGAGATGAGTTTTCTCTGGCCTCCGACATTTCTTCGAGAGTTCTTTCTGTTGCAAAACTGTGACAGGGGCCCAAGAAAAGTGTTTTATTTTTGCTTTGTTCTACTTTGCTATGTATCTCAACTGGTCAGTAGGGTAGAATAAACTGCAAAAGTCCGAAACGTAAGCAAACGTTTAAAATAGATTTGTGCATGCAAATAACAGAAAAAAATAGTGAATTTATGTACACAGTCTTTGTGATGCTAGATTTGACGTTGTCAGAAGGGCTTATAGGCAAGTCGCCTCTTCCAACTGGCTGAACATTTCATTCGGTCGATGATACCGCGTGCACCTCAATAGAATAGAATAGAAGCCCAGGGAAAAAAATGGAAACGTAGGTTGCACCTCAAAGCGATGGTATCTGTGATTAAGAACACTGAGCCGCGTTTACATGAATACAACACAAGCGTATCGTATCCAGTTGTCGAATCGAATCCACCTATGTAAGCGGATCAATTCGCTAGAGAGCGTGTCGTATTCCATCCGCTAAACAGAGGTGGATCGAGACGGTGGATGCACATTCAGATTGTGCATGTAAACAGACGATGCGCATCGACGGAAGAAGAGAGGATTATGGGATGGTGCGTTCGGCTGCGGGACAGCCGTGTCGTCTGCTACACCTAGTCGGCATGACAAAATGGCGATATTGGGGAGTTCTCAGCCACGCTCCGTGTTTGATATGTAGATTATGCATGACGAACTAGCACTGGGAAAGGGACAGAGAGAGGAGACGACAGGTGCTATACCGCTGACCTGCGGTAAATCATACATTGGCCAGACGGGGCGATGTTTAAACATTAGGCTAAGGGAGCATGCTGCAACCCTGAGAGGTACCCCGTCCGGTCAGTTGTCGGGGCATTGTAACACGTGTGGCTGTTCTCCAAGATTCCCGGAGACGAGGATAAAAGGTCGTTCTTGTGATCAGCGTACCAGAGAAATAATAGAGGCATTTGAAATAAGGAAAAATGAGCAACAGTGTGTGAGACAGGCTTCTATCACTCTGTTTGATAATGAAGTCAAATTCCTAAAAACGTGGGACAACAAAAAGGTTGACGAGTGTGTGGATGACACATTAACCTTCTGAGTGTCATATTTAAAGACTGTACTATGTTGCCAATAAATTCTTTTGTTGGAAGTCTAGCACCTGTCCTGTCGTCTCCTCTCTCTGTCCCGTTCCCAGTGCTAGTTCGTCATGCAAGATCAACACCAACACGCCCGGTTTTTCACCTTGATATGTAGATTAGTCTCACTTACAGAAGCCGCGGGGCTTGCAGCCGTAGAGCAGAATTCATTCTGAAGTACGTTTGAAAATGAGGCGTATATAAGCTACGTTTTCGACGTTTTAACACTCGGTGCGAAGGTAGCGGGACCCCCGAGACGGCAGTATTTGCGGAAGTGCGCCTCTAACTTTGCAATATGGCACGACGTGGCGCCATCTTCGATCTCGACTCGATGCGGATCCATGAAAACGGTGGCGTATCGTCTTCTCTCCGGTTTCGACTCGATTCGATACGATTGTGTCGTATTCATGTAAACGCGGGTTGTGGTAAGCATTGTCACGCATATTTGGCTTGACTGGGCACTAAACTTCTCATTGTGCTGCCGAGCATAAAGCTCGGATGAGTTCATCAGGAGCAAAGCAATTTCATGACAGCCATTGTCTTCATTCCGTTTACAATTTGATCCATTTGACATTCAAATTGAACGATGTTAAACATTGGGCAGTTTGGTTCCGCATTAAAATCGCTAAAACCCCAGTGTAGGGGCAACAGTTAAAAAGACGACACAAGACATAGCACTGAACTAATATACCAAGACATTAGTACTCGACTCTAGGATGCCTATATTTGATTTCCCCTCTCCCCTCCGCCAGGTCCACTCTTCGTTGGTCCTCGGCACCTTATAAGATAAAGTCTACCAGTGTTGCAGGAGCTCAGTGTTTCTGGTGACGGGGTATTACTCGGTGCTCAAGGTAGAAGCCATCGCCTTTGCTTAGGTGTACCTAAGACAACAGAGACCTTCTCCATTTTGGCAGAGGCGCCCACACTCCACACTCTGCCCACACTCTGCGCGACAAAGAAACTCTTCGTGCTTACACCCGACTCGTCAGCCGACATACCCATCATTATCTATGAGATTTTCATACGAGATTACATTTTCACAAGCGACAGGCCTCCGCGTTCACCACGTGGTGGTCCAAAGTTTGTGCAAATCAGAAGACACATGCTGGACAAGATGGCCGACAATGAGGTGAGCGCGCACATCGAACGGCGAATTCTCATGAGGTTTCTCGTGAATGAAGGCGTAAAGTCATCTGAAATTCACAGAAGACTTCAGGCTCACTATGGCCACGATACGCTTAGGCGCAGCAAAGCGTTTGAGTGGGGCAAACGGTGCCGAGACGGCCGTACATCAGTGCAGGACGATCCCGGCCGGGGCAGCTCAGAGCCCAGCGTCAGATTTCCTGAGAACATTCAAGTTGTGGAGCGCTAGATCCTCAAGGACTGACGGATAACATGTCTCGAACTGGCTCGAAAGACGGACGTTTCTGTGGGAACGTTGAACACCGTCATTCATGACCACCTCCAGTTTCGGAAAGTTAGTGCCCGTTGGGTCCCGAGGCAGCTCTCCGTGTTTGACCGGCAGAGAAGACTGGAAATCTCCCAAGAGCTAAGGTAGCGTTTCGACGCAGAAGGACAGCCGTTCCTTGATCGGATCATCACGTGCGATGAAACGTGGGTGCACTCAGGGTTTCACTCCTGAGTCTAAACGCGCATCAAAACAGTGGAAGCATCCGGGCTCGCCAGCTCCCAAGAAGTTCCGAAGCACCCCGTCTGCGGGTGAGGTCATGGCCACAGTTTTCTGGGACAAGGCTGGCGCTGTTCTGATTTTCTTTGATTTGATTTTCTGATTTGATGATTTCTGCCCAGTGCTACCACCATCAACAGTGCATATTACTGTCAGGTTCTCAGGGATGTGCATAAGGCGCTGAAGCAAATGCGGCCGGGCCTCATCACCAAAGTAGTCCTCCTCCTACAGGACAATGTACGCCCGCGTACCGCGCATCTCACGACACGCACCTTACAGGAACTTGGCTGGGAGTTGCTGCCACATCCCCCTTACAGTCCAGACCTCGCCCCCAGCGATTTCCATCTCTTCAGGCCACTGAAAGCGTTCCTTGGGGGCCGCCACTTGAGCTGCGACGACGAGGTCAAGAATGCGATCCGATCATGGCTGCTACGTGCCGGTAAGAATTTCTACGCTGCTGGCATCCAAGCCCTCATGAAACGCTGGGACAACTGCATTAGTGTAGCTGGAGATTATGTTGGAAAATAAAACTAATTTATCGCCTGTAAGTTCATTTTACTTTTGCGAAAAATGACAAGTCCCGGTTTGACTTGAACACCCCTCGTATGTCCCTAGCGAAGACTTCGAGCATGCGTCTCTGCTTACGATGAACGTGGCTCAAACCAAGGTTTGCTCAGAACAGAGGGTCCCGACGTTTCGGAGCCAACTTGGCTCCTTCTTCAGGCAGACTGGACAGCCAGCCAAAGCCATATACTTCACTGGGTTTGCACTGGGCTTTCAGTGGTGAGTTAGCGCACCCTGACGGGAGGAATCACGTGCTGCATGACCTTCTGACCCCATCCGCTCAAACGTTGCCTGCCTGCGTACTGCTGATGATGGCACAATAAGGCCGAAGCAGTGAGCTATTTGACGTGCACTCCGGAGTAAGACAAGGGTGTCCACTGTCGCTGCTGCTCTATGTGCCTGCTTTCGAGCCGTTTGTGAGGAAGCTGGCAGTCGTGAGAATACTAGTACCGGTCAGTCAGTCTTTCCCCACGTGTTTCGCGTACGCGGATGACCTTACGCTTTGTACAACTAAACCGGCGTGTGTGGAAGAGGCACTCATGTCAGACTTTGGCCTATAGCGTCGGGAGCAAAACTGAATAGATTAAAATCTTCAGTGGTTGCCATTGGCGGATCTCTAGCGCAACGAGAAGTAGCGGGAGTTCCCGTCGTGAAGAGTGCCAAAATTTTGGGAATTGACTTCACTGCCGAAGGAGCATCTAATGAAACATGAAAGAGAATATCCAGAGAACTGGAGGGTGATGCGACTAGAGCATGAAGGTGAAGAGCTAACGTATCTGGATAAAAATAAAATCATTTCTAGTGATATGGCATCTAAAATGTGGTATTGTGGAACGTGTTTTCCCCCTTCAAAGAAAATAGTGAAGGTCCTAACGCGCACAATGATGTCCGTATTCTGGGAAGGAAGACTGGAACGGGTGAAACGAGAAGTTGTCCAGGCGCCAGTCGGGTGTGGTGGGTTTGGAATCCTGAATGTAACAGTAAAATGCATAGCACTAGGAATTTCACATATCTTCAGAGTGTTGGAGGAGGAGAACCACATTGCCAGACCTTTGGCTCTGTACTGGTTTGGGCACACGGGCTAGAGTGTTGGGGGTTTCATTAGATCATACAAAGCCACGATCGGAGCTCATGTCGACATATAACGGGAACGTCGTCAGGCACATGGAAATGCTTCCAGATACCGATCGAGATGTCAAGTTTATGTCTGTACGAGAGTTGTACAAGGTTCTCTTTTACCAGTGCAAGCGTTCTGTCGTCAACTCGCACGTGTCAGAACACAGAGGTTTCGTTGTGTCGAACGTACTCAGGGGTGATAGGGGGGATGTAGGATGGGAGCTGTTACACTGCATAATGCCGGTGAACACCATACTGCACAGATATTTTGGCACACACATTTTGGCCTCGACACACTGTACAGCATGTGGAGCCCTAGAAAACCACAAACATGTTTTTTTTTTTTTGTACTGTGCTATCTCAGCCGCGATTTGGCGGAAGGTAGCGGAAGTCTTTGGTGTAAATCGAATTTTGTACACGACCGTCTTGTACAGTGACCCACTTCCAGTTCAAAAAGGAAGAGTACCCGCCTTTACCTTGGTAATGGGAGAAATAAAATTTCAGTTGTGGAAATCCCGGGACAGAGAACATATGGACAAAAAGTGGAATCCTTAAGAAAGGTTCTCTTTCATGTTAGGCTTGAACTTCAAACGCAGTTACAGAGGGGGGACATATGTACATAGTGAACATATGTACATATGTAAACACACACATAGTGTACATATGTAAAAAAAAAAGGTGCGGGAGAAGCCGCGATGGCAACGATGCGCTGCGGGCGATGAGGCTTGCCGCCTGTGCTTCAGAGGGTGGCCATCATTTCGGTGGTCTTGAGGTACTCGAAGAGTGCCTTGGTAACGTCCCGTTGCCGAGGGCGCGGGACAGGCCCGAGGAGTGTAGCGAGCGAGAGGGGGTGTTGGTCCAAGGCTTGGAGTAGAGCCCTGCGCGGATGAGGTTTTTGGCATCCGCATCCGACCCGCATCCGCGCACACGTTATCCGCATCCGATCCGCACCATACACAACAGTTTACATCCGCATCCGATCCGCTGAGCAAAACGCACCATCCGCATCCGATCCGCAAAAATCCGCACATTTCGAAAGACGCGTAAAGACCGCCGGAAGCATGTTGGTATAATTTCGGATGCCTCCATGCTGTCACGGAAGGACTCAGTCATGACGACAAGCAAAGGTAAACCTTTCAACAAACGCGATATGGAGAGACTTCTGGAACGCGTGGAACGCTACCTCGTCGGCGCTCGCGCGGTTCGAGACGCCTGAATGCCTCCTCTCCCGTCTTGGCGCCGTGCATGGTCAAAGGTGAACCAGCGCATGCGCTCGCTGTCGGCTGTCGGCGCGCAATACAAATAAATTGCGGGTGGAAAAATGACAGCACGCGGTATATCCGCATCCGGTCCGCTACCGATCCGCTGCCTTCGTATCCGCATCCGATCCGCATCCGACCTCGAGCCAACCGCATCCGATCCGCACACCGCAGAAAGTGCTAAATTTTCATCCGAATCCGCAAGTATATTGCGGATGTCCGCGGACATCCGCTTCCATCCGCGGATGGTGCAGGGCTCTAGCTTGGAGGCGTCGGGCGAGGGCGGCACGAGGCGCCGAGAACGTCGGGCACGTTAGCAGGAGGTGGGCTACGTCAGTGATGGCGTCCAGGCATCGCAGTTTGCGTTGCCGCGTCTGCCCATCTTGTGCAGGAGTGACGGAGTGTAGGCGACGTTAAGGCGGAGGCGATGAAGGAGGGTTTCCTCGGCCCTGGTAAGGTGTTGGGTGGGGTAAAGTTGCATCGCGGTGTCGATGGCTCGAAGAAAGGTGTTGCATCGAATAGCGAATTAAACAACAACAACTTTATTTTTGGCCTTGGAGAGTGGGGAGTTTCATCGCCACAGGCGATACTCTACCCCATTGCTGGTGGGAATGGGGGGAATAAAATAACGAACCCCTTCACAATAACGATCGAAGTCCGATGGTGTCCAGAAATGTCAGAAGAGCTTTGAGCGCAGAGCGTTGCTGGGCTGGATTGGGCCAGGGACCAAGCAATTTCGATAGGGAGAAAGGGCGAGAGTCCAGCTGACGAAGAGACTTGGAGAGTGTGGTTCGGGAAGGTTGGTAGTGAGGGCAATGAAGAAGAATATGGTCCAGATCCTCAAGAGCACCACAGTGGCAGCAGGTGGGAGAGTCAACTTCTCTCACGCGGTAACGCCACTGAGCTGTAAAGGCCGCATCGAGGCGCATTCGGTGAATTAATGCAGCATCTTGACGAGAGGTGTTTTGTGGCATGCGGAATGTGGAATAGCGAATTAGACTCGTTAGGCCCTAAGGAATTTAAAAGAAAATGGAAAGCCCACTGGCAGTTATTTCTAAGAGTTAATGGGAGAATGTAATGAAAATGTAACAACTGTGTCTTGACATGTGGGTCATGCAAGCCTAGATTGTATGTCTTCGTGCAAGTGTAAGGATGTAACGGGTAAATGCAAGCGTACAGATTACCACACCCCACAATGGTGGCACAGATGTAAAGTGTAATATGATTGTATGAGTATAGGTGTAAAGTGTACATATGTTGGAATGTATATATGTTCGATTATGTAACTTATTTGTAATGTAGTGTTAACAGGTAGGAACGTAGGTGTAAATGATGTACGCGTACGTATAATTATGTTGAATACTTGAATGACGTACTGTGAACATAAGTATGCAATTTTAAGGCTGAACTGTGTGATAATATAATGTAAGGGAAGTTTAGACGACGTATTGGCGCATTTGGATTAGACATAGGGTGGATTAGGGCCTGGGGAGGATCGAACACGTGTCAGGAGGAGTGCGTTCTTTAACTCGGAGAGCGAAAAGTCACTATCCATGACCCGATCAGTGATGGCTGGACTAGCTTCAATATCTTCCGCCAAATAGGTCATATGGCACATGAAAGCCGGTGAACACGCTGCTACGGAATGTGTGCCAATGGTCTGACAGAAAGTCAGAGCCAGTTCACCCTCTGGCTTAGAGCAGAACAACGCTAGAGCACCTAGCGGGTTGCGGTCTGGTGTTGGCTCTCTCAACATACAAGGCCTCAAGTTCATCGTTAATTTCTTAGGCAACTTGAGGCCTTGTATGTGATTGTCCCTTCTATGTTGTTCCAGCCTCAGAACATCAGTTCTCTCTTGTTCAACAATTGCCGCTTGCGTCGATCCCTGTCGTATGAATGTGTGTATGAGTGTGCAAAAATGTAAGAGTGAAAGGAGGATGTGTGAGAGAGAGTGACTGGTTTGTCCCTTCAGATGACGCACCCTGGAAGTCACTGAGAAGGCGTGTTAGCTTAGCTCAATTGGTAGATCCTTGGACCGATATCCAGAAGATGTGGGTTCGAGTCCTACAGCTGGCTAAACTTTTCAGTGACTTCCATCTTTCATCGTTCATCAAATGCATTGCGAATTTAATTTGTATCACTTTGCATTTCACTGTTCAGAACCTGTGTCTCAATTGCTTTTTTGGCAAAACTTTAGCGAGCATTCTTGACAAAGGCTCTAAAGGCATAAAGTTCTAGGTTAAGTGCCTTTAAGTGATATGAATATTAAGTGATATAAGTGAAGTTAAGTGAATATGAACTTAATCAGATCATTTTATTTGCAGTTACATGCAGAGAGGTACTCAGTCAACTGTGCTGTGATTACGTATTATACCCTGACTGATCCAAGATCACCCGTCTAGTGTGGTGTTCCGGTACTAATCTTCTGCTATAACAGGCTAGAAAATTTCAAGGGAAAAGAGTACAAGCAATTAAGGGAGCAGAGGGAGCAGAGTACAAGGGAGCAGAGTACAGCAAGCATTATATATTTCTGGACGTTTCCATTTTTTCCTTTCTATTTTTATTCTGTTTCTTGGCATTCCATGCTGCTATTTGAAATACAATATACTAAAAAAAAGAATATGAAGAAAGTAAAAAATGATGAAGCACAATGTAACCCATCAATTTTATACGACTGCTATCTGGAGCAATGTAATCCATGTGACCAATTAAAAAAACGTAAAATGTAAAAATGAAAGCATGTGTGTCTTTCAGAGTGTTCATCATGTAATGCAATCACACATTGTGATATAAAATGATTGTTAATTTCCAATGAAGGAAACAATATAAAAAAAGCATAGAACCCTGCATTGGAAGAACTGAAATGACAACTGACTAAGTCATTGTGCTGCCGGTTGCAGTGTCATAATGTGCGCGTGTCTTTGCGTTCCATTCGTTTTACATAGTCATCGAAGCGTTGATACTATTTCAACATTTCAAGCCTCTCAACAATAAATTTGCTGCAACAAATATGCTCTTTAGCAGCACAGAAATCCTTTTTGGTAAAATGTCAGACTGGGACTCTTGGTACTGCATCCCACTAAAAGCGCTAAAATGACGGTAAGAAGACGAAAACACATCCGTGTGCAACAGCAACAACTTTTTTGCGAGATGATGAATGGGATGCTATATGTGTGTTTTCATTTTCCTGTTGTCATTTTAGCGCTGTTAGTAGGGTGCATTTTTGATACTCTTTTGTGATTTTTTTCTTGTCTGGAGTCCAAGTTTGGGTTCTTGAATACTTGATGGGAAAATACTCGGACAAAAATACTTTAAATACGGTACAAAGTACACGATTCAAAATGTACTTAAAGTAAAGTACAAGTACACAGAAATGTACTTAAAGTACTCCTTGAGTACTTGGTACTTCAAGTACTGCCCATCACTGATGACCAGGGACCACCTTCACAAGCTTGCTAGACGAACGAAGCGCTTCCTCAATGCCAACACACAATAGACAGTAGATAAATAACAAAAAAATCGGTAGCCTATAGGGTGCCTATACACAACATACAATAGAAATAACATAGATACGAAACCAATATGTAGCCTATAGGGAACGTATGCACCACACACAATAGACAGACAGAACATAAATAAGAAACCAATATGTAGCTTGTAGGTAGCCGAAGCACAACACATAATAGTCAGAACATAAATAACACACGAATGTGTAGCATATAGCAGGCTATACACGTCACACAATAGACAGAACATAAATAAGAAACCATGTGGGTTAACATATGAGTGGGATGACGATGAAAAAGTTGAGGTGTACACACTCGCACACACACATGACACACGCAAATGAGATATCACACACGCAGGTGCGTCGTAACTGATGGGGATAGGAGTTCATCCGGACGGCCACCGGAGATGGTGCTGTGAAGATCACATCTCTGCATTCATAGCAAAAGCTCTGAGGTCAGAGAAGTTCAAGCAGGCTAGTAGACGTCAACATCAGATAGAATGAGTGCAGGCATTGACGGTGCTGCACAGGGTTAGAACAAGGACCCAAGATTGCTGCAAGGCTGAGCGGCTTATTGTTTATACGGGTCAGTTGGGACTGGAGCATTGCTCTCTCGGAACTGTATAGAGGGCAGTCGATGAGGACATGTTGAATACTTGCCACCATGCCGCAGTTGGAACACGAGCTGGTTGAAGCATACACTAGTCTGTGTCTGAACTGCGGGGTGAAGGCCACGTTGAGGCGAAGTCGATGCAGAAGGGAGAAGAGGCAGCGGGGCAAAAGGTCTGGGAGGGAAAACGACAAAGTTGGATCTACGGCGTACAACAAAGACCTGTCTGTAATGTCCCGGCGACATTGTTGCGCTGCCATTGGTTGTATCATGGCCGACAAGAATGCCCTCCTGTCACCACGGGTCAACATATTCGGTATCACCGCCTGGCATTGTCTGGCAGCAGCAGCCACTCTGTCAGCCTCTACATTTCCGCTTAGTCCACAGTGACCTGGGGTTCACTGAAAAGTGATGGAGTGACCTACGTCGCACAGACGCTGAACGTCGCTGAGGATGTCCGTGACAATTGGAGCTAATGTACCTCGTGTACCCATGCTCTCTATGCACCGCAGGGCTGCCCTGGAGTCCGTGTACAAGACCCACATTCACGGAGCCTCACGCAGAGCATACTGCAGGAACGACAAGATGCCGTAAAGCTCTGCGGACGTAGAGGAAGTGCAGTGTGCCAGGCGATACTCGTGAGACACCTGGACCGATGAAATAACGAAGGCGGGCGATGAACTTACAGGAATAAGAGACCAATGTGTAGCCTATACGCAGTTTATGCACAACACACAACAGACAGAACATTAATAAAAAGTCGATGCATAGTGTTCAAAGTTTGTATTGACAGTTGGCAGTAAAAGGTAAATATCAATAAGGAGGCGGTACAGTCAATAGAAAATACATACGATGCTAAAAGAAAAACAACATCCATTTTTAAAGCCTATCTCGACATTACCCCCCCCCCCCCCTTGTATTTGTCTGTTTTAAGAGTGTGAATGAAGGAAGGCAGATGAACGTCGCATTCATGCACCTGCATCATGCTCATGGTTACAACGACATGTGCAAAGAGGCAGATTTAGGAGCGCAGAATTGACCCTCCAAGGCAGTGTAGGCAGCCTTCCACGAAGCTCCGACGTCTAGCGTGCGCATAAAGAAGACGACAGTTTTGCACACTTTTTATGTGCTGCACACAGTGACAGGCAAACTTGTAACAGTAACGAAGGCAGGCGTCCATTAATATTAATTAGCTAGTTAACATGAAAGCCGTTGGAAGATTTCCATTGTTGCCACAGGCCCAATTATCCAGAGATACATCGGCATAAGTTACGTAAACAGGCGTTTCTAGAAGTTGTAAAAGTCTGCGGTTCGAGCAGGTCTCAGATTTTCTGAACTGAATTGAAGCAACAGTATTTGAAGAACGATTTTGTTTTCTGTCCTGGGGGTTATTGTGGCCTTTCACTTTAAGATATTCGGAAGGCACACACACTTGTAACCAAGTTTGAAACACCTGGAGGAAAAATCGGGCGCAAAAATGAATGTGTGATGCGTTTCAACTAACGGGAAAAAAATGTACTCACGGTACGCTGATTTCATGCATTTTTTGTTAATTATCATTATTTGTGCGCGGGATAATGAAGACGCTTTTCGTTTTCGAAGTAGTGAATCCGATACAGAGTCCACAAGATACTAACAGCCTTCAACGTGCTGTACATATTTGGTACGATATGTTTGTGTTTGTGAACTTTGAACATTTCCTTAATATTATGGTAGCCGATCGATGACTGTCAGGCAGCGGCAACCAATAGTTGATGCAGGAGTGAGTTGTGAAGACTCCACCCAGGCCCTTCCTTGTCGCTGATTCGGTCGTGGTGCCTCCAACAGAACCCCACAGAGCTGAAATGCAAATCAAGCATGCATACTCGATGACGATGATCATGGTGATAAGGAGGAGGAGTTGTAAGCGCCACTTTGCATGGCATGACTTCTTGAGGACCGCAAACAAAATGTTTTCAATATAGTGCTCACAAGATAATATTTATAGTGCAAGGTGTCTTGCTCGCTCAGTAGCATGCCAGGCAATACCTGTACGTCTGCACAACGTCTACCAACACTGATATAGTGCCAAGTGACCCCATACATCCGCATGACGGCAAAACCTTTCGACGCCTCAACGACCACTGCGAACGCGTCATTGTGTAGCGTGTTAGCAAAGGCACTATAGTGACCCTCTCCCGTCTACAGACATAGAGAGAGGAGGAACGACGCCAAACCACAGGAGTCCCATTAACAGGAACCACCGCCATAACTCTCGGAGCTGCAGAGTTGTTAGCGCTGTGGATATTGCGGAAAACAGCGTTACCCCAGTTTGCGTAAGAGTATTATCGTTGCATTCGGAGTCTCAGAATGAGTTGCATTTCCTTCTTTTTTTTTTCTTTTTTCGTTATGTTCAGTGAGTTTCCATGAACCACTTACGGTGTCTAGGCTGCCCTGTAAGAAAGCTTCTGTGTTATCATGCGAAGTGCTTCTGCACCATGGAATGGTATGGCTGCAGCTGGAAGCCATGCCTTTACAACTGCAAGAGATTAGTTTGGTCGCATCAAGAGGATCTCACTAAGGTGTGGATCATTGTGCTCCGAGCTCCGAAAATGCATGCAACTATGAACTAAAATCTCTAGATATATTGCGCATCTTTACTTGTACCTGCTATGAAAGCACGGCACGGAATACAGGCACCGAATGAAGGCATCTTTGCACCAAGAGAAAGTGAATGTCTCCTCCAGCATTTTTCTCTTTATCGCTTCGTATATGAACGTTTCTGCATTGCTATTCCTACCCAAGCACTCTCGGAGGCGCTCTAGAACCCGATCCCCAAAACGAGGGCGGTCATGATGACGATGACAAGGCAGGCGCCACGTAGGCCTATGAACCGAACAAATGAAACTTGACAGCTTTGAACAACAATATGGAAAACCAACTCTCATATGCAAAGAAATTTGTATTAGAAATGCTAACAAAGATGGGCAGTAACTATCTGGTATTATGATGATGGAGAAATACCCTGAGACACGGAACGAAGAAGTAGACTTCTTCCTTCCGTGTCCCAGGGTATTCCTCCATCATCATGCTTCACTACACTTGCGCCTTGTCACTTCTCCATGTATCTTTTAGTAGTTTAAGGATAACAACCAACTCTTGTAGTGAAATGAAATCATGTAAAGTCTTGTAAATTGTAGTTATGCTACTACTTGCTCACTACTAGATACTAGCTCAACTACACCATAGCGGCAACATACTTCCAACTCCTTTTCGACTACTACAATGTAATTCGACTACATTTTAAACTACTCTTATCTTTCGTTGTTTTTGTTTTTAGTCATTTCTAAGCCTTACATAGGAGTATAGAAACATTGTCAAGGAGACTCAGGAAAGACAAAATGGCAGCTTTCGCAATAATGACTCAGTCCTTGGAATGTTGTCTCCGACATTAGCCACGTTTACTCACAACGGCCTCCGCAGCTCTCGCGTCCACTGACCTTGCTTTATTAGGTCATACCAAAAGTTAGCTACACACGATACTGGTACAGGGCCGGTTAGAAAAAAGTGTGCAACATGTGAAGTGAATGGAGGGAGTATTGGGAGATTCACATTTCAACTGCAAAAACAAATAATTCCGCAATTTTTTTATTTTCACACATTTTAAATCGTGTCCAGACGTATAATAATGATTTTAAAACTCATTCAAGCCAATTAGCTAATAATACACATCATTAGAACTCACTAAGCTTCGTATATTACACACTACTTTCTAACCAGCCGTAACGAGGAGTCAAATATCGGTATATCTACACTTCAAATTAAACGCACGTACACATTAATGCACTTTGCACAATAATTTAATTGTAAAATGACGCATAAAATAATTAAGGAAACATCATCACCGCTCCGTCGTCATTGCTATGACAGCGCTACTCTCGTTCCCAGGTGGCCACCGTCATCAGGACGCACTCTCATCATGATGGCGGTAGCAGGTCCTGGCATGCCGGGAAAAGAAATGGCACTGCTAAGACAAGGAACACCGAAACTTTGGCGTGAGGGAAAAAACAGAGATCATCTATGAGCACAAGGCTCAACACTCCTTGTTGCTAGGCACAACAACAAAGGAAAACATGCACAGAGAAACCACTTGTGATTCCACTCAACGAATCGCTAAAACATAACTGGGCATCAAGGAAATGTCTAAATGTTTACAGTACAAGACAAAGCAGGAAAGCCATGAGCAAAGCAGTGCACTCGGCTATACACAGGAATGCACATTGCAAACTAGTTTAATTGCAAGATAAGTTAATGACTCATCAGTATTAGGAAAGCAACATCACCACTCCATCGCCGGCGCTACACCAGCGCTACACTGTAAATCTCACGCCGCTTGTCTACCGCTTATTCAGGAGTGACAAAATTGCAAAAATGTCGCCGCTGAATTAGAGGGTTTCTACGCGGCTTTGAACCGCGTCTTTGGTGCTCGCCTTCATGCGGTTCTCAGGGGTTTGTATTTTCCCTCGCGTTCTTTCACACCCTCTCTCGTGCTATGTACTACCTTTCCCTCACTTCCCCAATCTACCAACGGAAAGTTGCCCCGAACGGTTGATAAAAATGTGCACAATATACAAACCAAATCCACTTTATTTTTCAGTGTCACGATATCTGTGCATGGAATTCCAACAAATACAGCCACATACAAAACGTATTTTTAACATACTTTACCGCGGTTATCCAACTCTCCTGCGTTGGAACGGCTGGAGCGGATGAGCAGGAAAAAGAAAGACATGCGCGCACGACAAACACTTTTCCTCTTGAGTTGTCGATATCACAGCGTGATGTTCGGTGTCGATAGAGTCTTGCACGAAACGCAAACTGCGTTGACACATAAGAGTTCGGCAGAGTGCGGTGCACTTTGACTCACTGTGGATTAGTAGCTGCTTCATCCCCACGAAGGTCCAAGCAGATACACGGACTGCAGGGAACACCTGCTGACGAAATATTCAGATCAGAGCTCGAGCCAAGGAGTTCAGATTTCAAACCTACATACTGTGATTCACTGGTGCTCCAAAGTTGCACAGTCGCGCGATGTAAGGGACCTGCAAAGTTTAATGAAAGCATGGCAAACATTTAGTTATAGCACGGTCCTTTGATACTCTCTCTGGTCACGAAACTCCTCCGGAAAGTCAGCCTAAGGACCGGAGCTGCCGCGCGGCGGCGCGCGCATAAGCAGCAGGTGGTGACGGCCGCGTCTGGCGCATCGTAGCCGTATGTTCGCGCGTGGGCTGAGCTGGCCGTTTTGGGTGGTTTTGAGCACAATAAACCAAATAATGTTGTTCAACGTTTTTTTTTAATTTTGTTTTATTTTACATGTGCACGGGTGTGCAGCGATATATAGCTCTCTGAGCAGTATAACCGGCTGCGGACGGAGGAGAACTTTCAGCGAGAAATGACTTTGACATGCCGACGTCCAAATGGGACTGATCGCAAATTTGCAGCGGCGCTTTGTCACTTAAAAACGCTATGTTTAGGCAGTTATCTCATCGACACGCTTTACTGTAAGTGTTTCGATCTCGTTTGATGTCCGAAAAAATTAAGACTCCACCTGCGCTACAGCAATGAACCCAATCATCATTTATTGCAGATTTACTATTTTAGGTAGCAGAACTCCACAATACTGCTATTGCAACGTGTTTCCCACACCATGGAGGCTTTAATTAACTACATTTTATGATTGTATTATACATTTTATGATTCGCGAAACAACAGTGATCACAATCAGCGGCACTGGCAATGGGGACTTTATATCACAGAACATCAATGGCCGTGAGTGACTCGGCTTTTGCAAAATCAATTATGATAATCGGCAAAAACAATGTTCCAGGGCAACTCATGAAATGACCAAATGCCTTACGGCTTCCGCTTTATTCGGTCAAGTTCTGCTTTTATGCACACATGTGAATCGGTCCGACAGGAATTGTTGCAAGTTTTACTGCAGGCTAAAAAAGATAAATTAATGAATGCGTGTTATTATGGCCTCTTGTTGACTGCATTGCAGTCATATGTTACAACAGAGAAGTTTCAAAGGGCTTCTATGAATAGTAACGCACATTCTACTCTGATGCGCCTAGCTGTGTGTCTTGAACGCAGAGTTCTCCTGTTCCAACGTCAATGAGAGGCGCCGAGCTTCTACCACCACTACTCATCCGTTTTCTTTTCGAGAACGGTTTCGCTGCTGGCAGCCTCGTCGTTGCGCGACTTTTAGGCTTTGGGGTTCTCTAGTATTGCGGACACCCGTCAAAAATTCGTGGCACAGCCTCAGGACGCAGCTTTGACCTGTCGCGAGGCATGGTGACCTTCTCTTTGCTTGCGGAGTCATTCAGAGCTTCGGGTGTCAAGAGGAATTCGTCTCTAGTGCCAAAGTGCTTCTCGCACACACGTGTCCACTTTGACTCAAAGCTGAAACGCGAGTCCTCTTTCTGAGGTATCGAACGCTTCCACTTGTCTCGCTTGATGGCATCAGTCGGCAACGCGAAAAACGATACTTTTTTACCAGAATTATCATATCTCGAGCGACACGCTGGGATACAACACGTCTGCGGCATGCATAGATTAACCGAAATCTATTCACAGTCTAAGGATGCACGTGGATTTCAGGAAGAAGCGTCTACACTGGTCAAAACGCAGGGAAAAGAAGAGGCATTTACCCGTATCAGCTGGCGTTTTCTCCCCAAGTAGCGACGCGCGCGCCTCCGCGCGGCGGCGGTTCTCCCTAGGCAAACCTGACCTATTGTTCTCCGGCGGAGTTTCGTGAGCAGAGATAGTATCAATGGACCGTGGTTATAGTGTTCGCAGACGCACGACATGTTATATAAGGCAGCTCAAGAAATATGTTAACGATAAGACATTATGCATGATTCCCGCGTCGGTCTCTTCAACCCTGCAACAAAGAACAAGGTTTGAAAATAAGTGTAGTACGAAAAAACAAAAACAAAAAAAGAACACCATTCAGCATGGTAGAATTCCACACTTACTTGTGCCCTCGAGTTATCTCCGTATGTCGTTTGGCACAGCAGCAATCACGGGGACCTGCGTGTTTCCAACGAAAAATGAAAACTGCGGCTGCCCACACAAAAGGCGAAGCAAACGAATGTTTTAAAACACTTATTTTCAAAGCACAGTCTTACAGCAAGCAATGAAACAATGTAGACATATGCGTGCGTACATGACATAAAGTTCAAGTAACGAGCTAACAAACTACCTGTATCTTCAACCCCGCTGAGCGAACGATTGAACGTTTATGAGTTTTCTATACGGAAGCGGAGAAACACGTAACATCAGCAAACTCGCCACTCTCCTCTCAGGGATCCAAAGAGTTCCACGCTTACCCGTTATCTGTATTCCGTCTTCAAGGACTCTTCTGATTCCACATGCCATCCAGCCTGCAATGTTTTATTTCTTTGATTCCTCTGACAAAGAATAGGAATGGTGACCGTGTAGCCAGTAAGGAGCAAAAAAATATCCGGGTACATACCGATGTCTTTTCTCATAAGCACGTTGTCTGTAAATCAAGGGACGCCACGTCGTTTCCCTTGGTTCCTGCGACAAAGAATATGAATGGTGACCCTGTAATGAATAAAGAGTAGCAAAGGGTTGAGGTACGTACCAGTGCCTTTCCACATAAACTCATTGCGGTCTGGAAATCTGAAACGCGTATAACGGCGCCACTGCTCTGGCTCAACAATATGACTGAGCAAGCACCGCCAGCTCTGCTGTGTTATTGGTTGTGACGTCTTTAAGTACGTTTCGCCGTCATCATTGGGAGAACACCTGTCCTATAGTCGTCGCAACAGTCGTACTCCAGAGGTCGTCGTTGCTTGCAAGACTAAGGAATGCGCTCCAGACAGGCCTCCTCAACAGGGCCTCCCTTTTATTCATGAACAGTACCAGTTTATGATGTCACAAGATGTTGTTGTTTACCACACACGAGGTCCAAAATGATATTCACCCGTCATGAAAAGCCCCATACATGCATGAAGGTGTGAGTCCCAGCAAGACAACGATTGAAGGGACTATCGCATACCTCGCGGTCGAGTCCGAAACTACAGTGCCTTTTTTCTCCTCGTTCACCACCGACAATAACGCCAAAAATCCGACGCGAATTAGTGGAGTTGTTTCTGTGCAATTTGATGTGATGCATGGCAAGAGCAGACGACGGATGTTGAGAGCATTCCGGAATTCCTTCTCTGTAAACGTCACTTGGACAAGGCCAATCAGGGAGCGGCAGAGACCTTGGCGTCCGACCGCCGGGCGGGGGTGATGGCGTCTGTGGGTCGCGGAGAAGTCTGAGATCGGCTCGTGGAATGCTGTTTCTGGTTAGCGTCGTACGTGTTTGTACAGCCAGGAGCGTAACACCGTGTTCCACGGAACATGGTCACGTCAGCACTCACACTGGGAAGCGAAAGTCGGCGTATTTACCGAGGTTTTTTCACTTAGAATATTGCCCTGCGAACGCGAAGCAGGCGACCTCGGAGACTATCGCCTGTGCTGCGCTCGTATTCGTGTGCAGAGTTTACGTCATTCTGGCTTAGCTGCAGGGGGAGAGCGAATCCTATTATTTATTAAACTCATTTATTAAATAAGTAAGCTATTTTCAGAAGAGAAACTTTGCCAAGTAGACTGTGAAACCATGCCGAACATAACCGTGTCGGTCCCATACACACCTTTGCGGTAGCGATAGTCACTTTGAGTTTCAGTTTGTAAAAAAGGGGGGAAGAAATTGAATTCGTCACTTGACGAATTCTGCTACTCCCATAAAGAACCAAAAATGGATGGACCCCACAGAAAGAAAAATAAACAGGTAAAAGAGAAAAACATCACCCCTCCCGGTCATCGAACTGTATGTGCACATACGTAGCTGTATCCCCTAGAAGTCAAAGGAATTGCGAGAAACTATAACAGGAACAAGGAACTCGACGACACATGCCTAGAACGCGGTCCTAAAATACAGATTCGATATCGCTGCTCACTATGCTTAGCTCACGCTGAGAAGTTCAAGTGCTGATAAAGCTGCATCTCTCTTCTTGGGTTCCCATACACCCACCACTCCCTTTAAGGACTTTTACGTCAGTTAATTTCATTTTTGGTTTACTAGATGCGTGTGTCACAAAAAACACTTAGCTAGTTTTTTATGAGCCAACGTGCTCTAAGTGTCTCTTTTTTTTTTTCATAACTGTCACGTCACTTCCGGTTCTTCCTGCAACATGGGTTCACTACGCATCAGCCTTGTTCCAACCACATGACTGTTTGTATCCTCCTGCCATGCAATGAACAAGATCCATAATTAATAAGTTTACCTATTAATGCTTCTACTTGAACTCGCAATTGAAGAGCACATTTGCTGCTTTTTCTCTACAGCTTCACAGAGCATGTTGCTTCAAATGAAAGCAAAGCAGTAGCAACTTCTTTGTGAATGCGTTTCTGAATGTCTAACATGTCTGGACTACAAGGGAATGCGGAGTGCTGAAAGGTTATTCGGCCCGACAGAGAAGAACACGGCCTAGAGTCATAAACCTTTATTACAGTTCGACACGTTCACCTCAAAGTTCAACGTACTTTGCAGGTCATTCCTGAAGCTTCTTCAACCCTTCAAAAAAGAAACCGGACGTCTGCTCTCCGAAATATCCTCCGGCTGCTCCGAGTCCTCCGAGGATCCCTTTCCTTCCATACTTTTTTTTTTTAGGTTTTCAAACAAAACATAGTCCAATGGGGCAAGATCCAGCGAGAACGGCTGATGCTCAATGCATTCAAATCGCAAGTCCTTCAGAACCTGCATTGTCTTGCTTGCCTTCTGAGCCGGTGCACTGTCCAGCAAAAGGAGAACGTAGCTTCCTGCGCAGCTTTTCTTTTCTTTCAAAGCCTCCTTTAAGGGACCGAAAAGTTAAAAATAACCCCCATATTTTTGCCCACTGTCGTGCACAACATCGTTGTTTGATAAGACACAGAAAGTATTACTTCTCAATTCGGCATATTTTTTACGTATAAATATTTTGAAGATTCCCGGAACATGGACGGTGCTGCCAGCGAACGGCGAAAAAGAGCAACTTGGGTTTCGGGTCCAGGGCTCCCAGGGATTGGTCAACCCTCACCACGTGAGAGTTAATTTTGTACAGAAGAAAGTTGACGCACATTATCTTACAGCTAAACGCCATTTTAAAAATGACGCTCACTTCCATAGCTTTACGTTAAAAGCATTCAGCTACTTCGCCGCTACGAGCTACGACCGCCGCGCCATCTGCAAGGCCATCTGTGTTATCGCGTTTATTGTTTCCGTCGTGCGTGGTCATGTTGGTCGCGCGAAGCAGAAAGTATAAGTGAATGACATGTTCGTGGCTGTTGTGTCAATTATTCGAGAGACCTACATATGCCTGGTGTAGTTGTGGTGTTGGGGGATGCAAAAATCATGTTCGTTCACCATCGGCGGCGGGCGTTTTCTACAAGATTCAACAGGAGAGTGCGCGAAAACGAATGTTGTTCGAAACACTCGGTAATCAGATGTAGCAGTCGTGTCGTGTGTGCTGAGCTCATTTTGCTGTCGATGACTACGAATATGCCGTAGAAGGCGAATTGCGAAGACGTAACGAAGCACACTGATGCTCAGTACACAGTGATTTTGGTTCACCGAGGTGACGAGTTCAACACAACGTCTTAGGTACGTACAGGCGTCACACATGTATAAATTATAATTAGGGTTTGTGGTTTTCGGCATTTATTTTCAACCCAATTCGGGGGGTGTTTATCGGCATTTATATTGGGGACTATAAAGCGGATTTTTTCGGCATCTATATTCCGCCCAAAAAATAAATGCCCGAATACGGGCATCTATTTATTTCGCATGAAGGAGAGCCTATTTTGCGGGCGAAGTAACAACGAACCGAAAAGAAGTGAATTGATTCACGGTTTCATTAACAATGTCTTTTATTGCCTGTGCCTAACCAGCAAACAATGAGACTACCTCTTGTTGTAATAGATGCAAGCGTACATCATCATGCTCGCATCTGCGCATAGCGGCTCGTTCCTTGCGATTAATTACAAGCAGTTTACAGAACGCGCGCTCAACATTAGCGTTAGAAACAGGAATAGCCAGTATGCTTAAGGCGCACTGCGATAACAAAGGCCATGTGCTGGAACGGGTCGTCCAAAACTGAATAGGAGATATATCCACCTGAGGGGCAGGGCATGCAGCATATTCGAAAAACTCGCGCTTTATATCATCCATACGAGATTCGTCAACGGAGCTGAGGTCATCCTCCTATAAGCGCTTACGCACAACGAAACAAACAGGGCACAGCCCGGAGATAATGCCACGCTCGAGAAATAGTCGGCAAAGGGAGATTCCAAGGGGATTTCCCTTTGCGGTTCCAGGAATGGCAGCTGTCAGGATACGAGAAATTCGTATTTTTTCGGAATATTCCGAATCTGAAAAAAATCATTCGGGGGGTGTTTTCCGGCATTTTTCGGAAAATGCCGAAAACCACGAACCCTAATTATAATATAGCGATGACGTATTCCATTTAACTTTTGTTATCCTACTTGTCCCGTACTCAACATTCTCAACATCTACAAATTTAATTTTAGTGGCCTTCCAGTGTTGAAGTGGCGCAAGACTGTTTCGTGTGTGTGATCCAGGCACTCAAGTTGACATGACAGAAATAGCTGAAAGCAGGTATGCAAAATCCACAGATGGAAGCACTAGATTTGTTACGTGTTGCAGGCTTTGTGCCATTTTTTGGAGTCTTTGGACAGGTGCAGAACATTAGTATGACGTCAACAATAGGAGAAGAAACCGATGAGTGCTACTAGCTTGTTTGAAGGGTACAAGAATACTTCCTGTTGAGGTGTAGTTATGACTTTATGACTAAGGAACGCTAATTAATTTTCTAGAGATGCATCCTCTACACTTGAATGCCCAATGAAACAGCGAACGTTCATTGTCTTTGAAGCCCCACTATTGGAATTGTTCAATGTGTGTCAGAGCTGTAGTGAGCCATGCAAGGTTACCACATCATATTGGTCCTAAATGTGCAGAGTTCCCCTATCTCGAACGCAAGTGTCATTTCTCTTTATTGCTCTTCCGATCCTACCTTCTCAGAGATTAGTGTGGTTCACCATACACTGCATGGGCACTGCCTTTCTCTACTCATGCTTTCTGTTTCTTGTTCTGTTGAATAAATCTTCACTTGAGTTTGCAGCCATCACGCTGTCTACTGTGTTTGACCCTCATCTATATTGATGTGCTATAACGGTATAGCACATCAACATGCCAACAACCTACCAACAACTACCAAGCAACCTTGCCTAGTCCTACTTTTGGATGGAACCTACACGATGTGGTAGCATCCACATATATAAAGTTTTAGTGGACGGAGATTTGCGGTTTTTGTACAATGTACATTGTACATTTCTTTTGTCTCACTTAGCATGCCTGAAGAAATGTTCTCATCTTCATCAAGATGACAGGTCATTGTTTGATCTGTAGCATTATTGTTCCTGTAATCTTTTCACCAACAGAGAATACAGAAGTGAACAAATAGTAAAATATAAATAGCTTGTTAAATGCAAAAGAAAAAAAACTGTTTATACTTCTCTTGTTTATTTTGTTGCAGGTTTTACAACTCTATCAAGTACGTCAAAACATCAGAGGGCAGGAAGTCCTACTCTGTTTCCTAAATTCCTGGACAATAAAAAAGAAAGATATAGTTTGAGTTGTGACAAAACGTTGCTTCTGCTCTTATATTATATTTCAATCACATGTTATGATGCATTTGTAGTGTACACTGAAGGCAGTTTTAATTTGCAGGGCTGTCAAAAGTACTTTACAAAAATACATTCCAATTACAGTAACAGAGAACTTATGCAATAAATTATTTAGCCATTTTGGAGTACTATGCACACCAATGGTGCATGGTTAACTTTGAACCCAGATCAAGGGTTAATAATAATTGAAGTGAGCCCTCAAGTCATTCTTTATGAATGTTAGTTGGTGACGTTATAATGAATCAGTTACAGGTACTCCGTTTAGCAAAACAGTTCATTAAGTGTTAAATCCCAATCTTGGTTCAAATATTAATTGACATTTGGAAACGTGGTCACTAAGAAGTATGCTAAAAGGTTAGCTGTTCAAACAGTTAAACTGTAACTGTAAAACAGTTCAGCTCAATGACACTGATGAAAATTATCTTGCTTACTACTCACATATACAATTGAGACATGAGTATAACCTACAAATACATCTATGGCCACAGGTTATTTAACCCTCCAGGAACAAACTAGTAATAATATGCTGTAATAGCAAAGAAAAAGCAATGAGAAAAACTTGCAGCAAGCACGAAGTGAAAATATGCTGACATCAACATTTCTACAAGTCTGCGCACTGATGGGAAAGCATCCCTAATCGCATGCATGACGCAGATCGAGATCCAGTGGAGTACTTTCTATTGTACTTTCTCGGAGCACTCCATATCCTTCTTGTGAATGGCCGACAGGTGGTATAACGGAATTTCCTGCAGAAATAAGGGTTTTCCGTCCAGTTTGCCGTTCAAGTAGCGCGTAAAGACCACACGGCGCTGCCGTGTATGTTGCTATGCACTTCGGTTTCTCGGATGTATGTAAAAGACACTTGCAGTACTTCGGTGTCAAGGCACAGTATTTCAAAATATTCGTTAGTTCTGATACAATTGTCTGTCTGCCTTCCACACGCATTCTCTACCTCTCGGCATCAAAAACCGTAGTATCCATCCGTAGTATCCGTAGGTTTGCATTTCACACATGATCACCTGCACGACGAAAAAACAGCGCTTGTTTCGGCTTACACAAGTGCTTCTCCCTGATACATGGAAATTTCACAAAGCAGTCCATGTTCAGGGCACGGTGAGCTACTGCTGAGGACGAATGTGACTCCGACTAATCTCTGGACGAGGAATCTTCTGCTGCGAAGAACACACGCACTTTCCACCATGCTAACACACGAACAACAGTTCTGTGTGAGCGACAGTTCCTAAATGCGGAATTCCAGCGCACTCATGTTCAAGAGGCTCGACATTCTCAACGTAGAAAGTGGTCACAAATGCCCACTGCCACTTTCGTTTTCGCCGGATTATAGCGCCCGGAAGTGCGCGTATTACATGCGTCCTCGACAGATGGCGCGGGGTCATGCAATTGTTGACAGACTGCTCGGTTTCCTACTATATAGGTCCCTGGACATGCAATTATGGAATATTCGATTACAGAAAAACTACAGCGATTTCAGCGGAGTTCTTTGATATTTGAACTTTTGAAGGTTCAAGCTTTTCGTGGAAGATAAAGTTTCGATAGGTTTATATTCACTTTTCGGTCCCTTTAACTGGCGGAGCAATCTACAGCCAGTAGGCTGCATTAACTATTTCACCCTTCTGGAGATAGTCTGTCATCGCAACGCTTTCCTTGTCCCAAAAGACCGTCGCCATGACCTTTCCCTATGATAGTCGAGTCTCGAATTTCTTCGGCCTCGGAGGACCCGAGTGCTGCCATTTCATGGACTGTTACTCTGTCTCAGGGTAATTGGGATGCAACCATGTTTTAGCAACTGTAAGTCGCTCAAGAAACGTGTCACCAAAAAGCTCAAAATGCTGCAAAATCAACTTGGGGGCATCTATTCGGCGTTGTTTCTCATCAGCATTCAAACATTTCGGCATCCGCTTGCCTGACAGCTTCCACATACCTGCCTCTTCATGAGTTACAACCCCGGTGCGCTCTTTGTGTTGCTGAATTAATGTCGTTGAGTAAGGTACCGCAGAAAATGAACAAGATCTGTGGAAAAAGCTGTTTCACGCGTAACACTTGTGTACCAGATTACGGATCAAAAATGTGCAGCAAAGAGTTGAAGCCAAGGTTGAGGACAAGTGTCAAGCGTCTAGGCCGGAACCCGGCCCTCGTCCAAAAGCAAAAGACTTGTGGGGTCAGAATCTACCCTGCAGGTTCCGGTCTTCTGGTGTGGGGAACGTTCTCAGACTCGAAAAAAAAAAAAAAAATCTGTGCCTAACCCTGATGGGGTCGGGCTCAGATTTGCTGCCAGTGCTGTCGGTTGCAGCGCCCTACTTGCAATGGTATAGCTCGTGCTTCACGTGCCAACCAATTTGCTTCGGCAAATTCCCGCTACGACCCGCCACCGTCTCGCGCATGCGTCGTGATCTTTTTCTCAAATTGCCGATTTCGGCATGAAAACAGTTATAAAAATATTACAGTTTACTGAAATCGGAGCATTGGGTAACATAGAAAGTCCGTATTTTGCTTCCGAGCCCACACTTCGAAGGTCGTCCCGCCGGCGCTCACTCTACCCTCAACAGGAAGTACGTCACGAAAAATATCAAACAACCGGGCGCTTGTAGTCTGCTTCCATGCAACGAAATGAAACAGGAGCTCGAAAAGCGGCACTGAGTCTCATCACTCTCGTGTGCGCGACGGGCGCTGGTGTAACGTTAAGTGAGTGGAGTCTGAAACACTCACGCTCAGGAGCGCCTACTGAACGCACGCGTTCGTACATCTGGAAGTGGGTCGTGCCGAAAACTTTTCAGCACCCCTCGTACTACGCAGCACCACGATGGTGTTGCTGCAGCGCAGTAAAGACAAACATTTTTAAGCACACGTATAACCACCCCAGCAAATTGTGGAAAGACTCTCCCTTTTTTCTTCATCGCATTCGATGAAAAATCGCTTTTGGTCTTGGCATGGGGCAGATTTGAAGGGTTCTATGGTGCATACAAACGCATGTTTTGTTCGTTATGGCATGTTTCGTAGGGATATGTACGCAGGCTGCATATTTTGCGATCATTTCAGATGGCCAGATGCGACGAACTTTCTTCCCTTTTTTTTTTTAATGGCAGGTTTTTTTCTTGTTGTGCGAAGGCTTTGGGTCCTCTTTCGCGAAGATTCCGTCGTACGAAGAAAGGCACAGTCAAGCTGCGATATAACAAAAACAAGAAGAGATGAAATATCTATTTACTGCGTAGGTTACAAGTTTTCGCCCAGAGCCTGGGCTACTTCAGGTCTGAGGAACGCTTATATAAAGACCAAAAAAGAAAAGAAGCGAAAACGATGCTACCCAAGACAAGGAGAGAGACCCAAAGAAGTGAGACACAACACACAGCGCGTTGAGTCTCTCTCCTTGTCTTAGGTAGCGTCTTTTTCGCTTCCTCTCTCTCTCTCTTCTTTTTTTTTTTTCTTCATGTAAGCGTTCCTCAGACTTTTGTATCCATATCTGAAGCCCAGGCTCTGGGCGAAAGCTTGTAACCCACGCAATCAACATACGTTTCATCTCTTCTTGATTTGTGTTTTTCTAAGATTTCATGTCAGGACCGAATGTCTTCGTGTTCAGTGCGGCGTGGCGTTCGGCCCCCACCCTGGTTTCTCCACCGCGCGAAATACGGGGGGAGGGGGGGATATGTTTAATGCTGATAAAAAAAGAAGGGAAGGGTTAACCTTGATGTAGGCTACTATTCCCAAAAGAAAGACGCAAAGGAAGATGAAGAACGAAATAGGTAGATTCAGCATCAAAGCAGTGCTAAGCGCACGATGGCCAGAGATATTCGTCATCTTTTCTCCCAGCAGCGATCAAGGCGCCCTCCCCTTGCTGCGTCGGTGTGCGTTCGGTGTGCGCATGACCGGTGCGCCGGTGCGCCACACTTTCTTAACCGTCACGAGGACGGGCGGCGTTCGAATTTTAATTTGCACCGTGATGTAGCGCCGAAAGCAAAGCCCTGAGCTGCATGATTTATATATTTTGCACAATTCGTCCTTGTTGTTTGCTCATGAACGAAGGCGACTTTATTTTATCTTGTGGTCCTTGATAAGGTGCAAAATATTTGTCTAATATGCATTCGACGCGTTGCTTTCGTACAAAGGACAATGAAAAACTTCACATATTTCAGGGGTTACGCTGCATCTTTCGAAGATTTTAGCGCATAGTTGGATGCATATTTCAGGAGTTTTAGTGTATATTTGTATGTCATATAGTGTTATATGACATACAAATTTATCTTTGCTACATAAAGTAAGCGCAGAACATTATTTCTTGCTTGAACACCATAATGGTCATAATTTACGACACAGAAATCGAGCTTTGGGTCCTTATTTTCCCAGCAAAATAAGCACCCAAACACACAAAGTGTCTCCACAACCAGAGAAATTCACATTACTATGTTCACAAATAATTATGTAACGAAAACCACGGAACACATATGCGTCCGTGATGACTGGAACGATAGTGCTTCGCACCGGATGTAATAGACATCATCATGGCAGCCGACGTCCCGATGAGAAAAAAATAAGAAGGATGCTCAAGAGGAATGAACGTTGCCCATAGAACGAAGAAAACGTCGTGGTTTTACGCGATAATAATATTGATAATAGAGATGGCCGATAATACAATTTGGGTTAGTTTCCTTTTATTTTATTCGCCACATTGCTTAACCAGAAATATTCCTCCCACTCACAAAAGCCTACATCAAACGCCCTGTGGTCTCTCTGTAAGTACGCTTTTCTTTGCAAGCGCCTTTCTCTGGGGGATTTTCCCACCCAATGGATAAGTGTAGCTCTTTGAGCACACGAATCTAGCTTCCACAACAGCCCTTTAATTAGGAAGTCGAGTGGCTTGTGCTGAGGTAGATACCTTAATTAATGCCCATCAAGGGGAAACCTCCCGTTGGCGGATTGCGATTTGAAAGAATGCCGACTCGTGGAAACGTCGGGCGATGCCGGCAGAATGGCACCTGTATAATCTCTCCCCCCACCCCTTTCGGAATTACCCTTTTAGAATGCCCTTGTTATAAACTTACTGGGGGTGTGGATTGGCAGCGGTAAAGCACTGCTCAATATATTTCGTGGTCTCCTTATCTCGGCTGCTCGTTCTACTGACAAGCGCGTAGATGCGACTGGATCAAAACGCTCGGCTTGTCCTTGATTTCTGAATATGCAGAGTCTAGAAGTAGTTAGTGACAATACCGTTGCATATGAGCAACAAAAAGTAAGTATGTTACTTGAGCAGCCAGAGGGCGAAGTCGAATCTTCACGGAGCAAAGCCTGCAATGTGTGTTCTCACCTCTGTATTCTCGTGACAAATGTGCTTAACGGTTAAAAGGGATTCGTAACAGAAAGGTCATAGAATGTCGCAGTGAACGAACAGTCTCTGTTCGATATATCGGCAGCTCACGATCAGTCATGCTACACCGTATCGCAAATATTTCCACAAGGTTTCACGCACCGGTTAATATTCTGTGGAATGTTGCATGAGATTTTGGAGCAGACAACTGTGTTGTGTTGGTCGTGATGGCGTTAATCGGATTATCGTTGTATACGCATCAATGGTGTGGGCAGCGTATACTGAAAGTCGAATGCAATAGGGGTGGACGGTATGTGTCTTATCAATGTTCTTTCGTGTCACGAGTCTGTTCAGGGCCGTCCACCTACCCGTCCACCCCTATTGCACTCCACTCGACATTCAGTACATTGTGCGTATTTTCATCAAGCAGGAGAGCTGCTTGGGTGACTACTGTAGTCGAAATAAGGTCAGATTGGATGGTTGATTATTGATATTATGATGAAAGACGATCAAGGTTGGCGGTGATGGGAAGCTAGATATGGAACTTGGCAACGGGTGGTCAACTTGGAGTGCAATTTCAAAGGGGTGTTCGCACCTAGGAGCATGATTTGCACGTTTATGGGAATATGTTTCGCATAATGCGACGATTTTGCACAATCCCACTCATCCCATGGGGTACTGTGCTCGAACCAGGTCGTTAACAACAATTTGTATGTGGTTGTTTCCCTCGGGTGGCTAGCGTGGGCTGCAGCTAAGGTAGGTTGCTTCTGGTGCGGTTTCTTTCCGTGTTCCGCAAAGCGCGTTCAAGAAAGTTTGAGTTTGACAGTGCCGTTTGTCGGTTTTTCGGTGATTAAAAAGTTGCACATTGTGTGTCACGTACGCTGTTACTAAAAATAACTGTATGGTGATCCTAGTTTTTAAGATTGCAGGTACTCATATGTGCCTCCGAGGGAACGCCATTTAAACTGCGGATAACGACGTCCGTCTCTAATGGAAGTCTATAAAACGGTCGGCAAATTAGCTTCGTTTCCGGACAATTTCACTCGCTCTAATGCGAAGACGACAAATAAAGAAGCATCGACGGCCGCTCTCTATATTTCTCTATCTTTTTTCTCGTATTTCGAAACGTGTTTCTGCAGAACGTCTTAAGTGTTACAGTCTTTCAAGAGTGTGACCTTCCAGTTATATTCTATTTACTTTGCTTTTGACAGACGTGAAGATTTATGTTTCCCCCTTTGGTCACTGGTTCTTCTATTGTTTCCATTTATGTGGCTTCCGTTCTTTCTTCACTGTTTACTGAGCAGCAGCTATTGTTTCGCTACGCGGGAGAGTACGATAATCGGGAGTAGGCTAGGGAACCGTATCTTTCAAAATTTGCACGTTGATAATGATTTTTACCACATAGGCATCCCTGAGGTCCCCAGATGGCCAAGTCCTGCGAAGGTGCACTGTATTTTTATTTTTATTATTTTATTTATTTTCTGGGCGGGCTGGGGCGTCGATAGCCATGACAGCGGCGTTGGGGCCAGAGACGCACCAATAGTACAGGAAAGGAGTCACCTGTTATGTTGTGTGGATGGTCTTGTAGGATGTTTGAGGGAGACTGAGCCAGCACCTCCAGCAAAATGTTACGAACAGCACAACGTCATGATTGCAATAGTTTGATGACAGAATGAGAATGCGCGTGACACGAGTCGTTGCCGTCACAATATTTGCGCATCTTAAGTCGGTAAGTCTAGTTTTAAGCGTCGTCGGTATCGACGGAACGAAAACATATTGGGTGACACGTGGATCTTCGTTGTCCTACCCGTCACACAAGCTAGTAGACACCATAGAGTTTATTCACTGATGTCACCTCTCTAGAGGGCACTAGCTTTGAAATGTCGAAATCGCCGCCATATAGGTCCGGGGCAGTTTAGTTTCTGTTTTCGTTCGCTGCCATGTACTATTTAGAATATTATTAACGTGGACAATACGAAAATTGCAGGGATATTGTACAAATAATGTTCACAGTGCAAAACCTTAGAAACAGAAAATCTGCGGCCAATGCGATGCTGACGAAAGCCTGCGTTGCACCTACGTCATGGCGGCCAATCCGCTAGCGACTGTGGCGCTCCCCAGCGAGTGACGTCGTGTGGATAAACCCTATTGTAAAAAGTTAAAGAGGCATCGGAATGCGTGTCTTCCTTTCGCTATCGTAAAACAAAGGCCTCAATAACTAGAACTACTGCAATTTCAATACGAATAATTCCTCATTCGGTCAGTGTGTGCAGATAAAGTTCGCATTGTTTTGTTAAAGCACCTGAGCATCACACGTGGGCTGGTTTTAATTACTGCAAGATGAGGTTCGTTAACTATTGCTCCATGGCGCGCAGAATAATTATTATGCCCTAAAGCAGCCCTCGAGCCATTCGTTGCTAATATACCTTACTGCGTTATGCCTAATGACGCATCGAGAAATGACCGGCCCTTTACGCTCCAACGGCTCAAATGAAGCGGGCTTAAGTGTACGTTGGAATGTAGATTGTTAGCGTGCGTTTGTCTTCAAAACTTCGCCAACCGGATGAATTCGTCGAATAGTGCACGAGAACCGCAGTCATTACCTGGCGATTGCTGCTCGGATGGTGTGTGGTGGGAGCATCGGAGTTATGGTGGAGTTATGTAAATGCCTCGTGTCTGAGATTAGGTTTGTCGCAGTGACTGCTTTCTGAGTGTGGAAAAGTGTTCTATTGCTTTCGCGGCATCAGTTTCAATGCTCGATAGTGTAATTCGAATATGGCTATACAACTCCTCGGAGAGCGAGAGGGGGAGTAGCATCAATGATCATGAACGTCACTTCAGTTCTCTACAGTCTCTACACTATCAAAGAAAAGGGTATGAAAATTTGCAACGAACGCTGTTGCCATATCAACTTCCGTGCCACCCCGTATACTGTAAAGCTTGAACCGCATGACCCGAAAAGCGTCCGAATTCTTTCCGAACCGAATTCGTGACCGAACTTTTTTCGGAGAACAGAATTCCCGGCCGAATTTGGTCGATCTGGCATCCAATGGCTATTCAGCCGGAAGGAGAACCATAGCAACGATGACGTAGCAAATGGGTCGACTGTTGCCGCGTGTGCGACTTCTACCCCTATAAATACAGAGATTATCTCATTGAGCTGGATGGTTCAAAGGCGATGTTCCCCAAGGTCAGAAGTCTTCGGCCGAAATTCGGGGTGCATTTCGGTAGCATGCGGTGATGCACAGAAAAAAGTTCGGTCCCGATTTAGGTTCGGGCAGTTTTCGGACAGTTTTTCGTGCCATGCGGTTCAGCCTTAATGCTGTGAGGGTACAGCAGTGTCCGTTACTCCCTTGATGGCAGCAATAGGCAAAGAGTTAGAAGCTAGTATAATGTAACCGTTGATTGTCAGCATGGTTACCGGAGCACGTTTTCCTCTCTGAGCTTCTTCTTCGTCAGAAAATGTCTCTGTAGGTGGCCTTTTGGGAGCTGATGCTTACGGAACAATTCCCAGACCACGATCCCACGCCAGTGCAGACCAGTGTAGCCACACCAGTGCAAACCCAGACCACGGTGTCCCAGACGCTGTGTGCGTCGCACAATCTCTGTCTCCATCGCTGACAATTTGCGTTTCGCCATATTTCTACTGATTTCGACGGCAGATATACGACGTCGTTGTTGTCCAAACTGAAACCATGCACCCACGTGGTCCCGCGGAGTGTGTGCTCCCGGCCGTCCACAATTGGCCGAGAGGTCTGCACGTTGATGACGTAATCCCGCTTCGAAGGGATGTATCCGGCGGTCACGCCCCGCTATTTCTGCGTAACTGCGCTCCCGGTGCACTGAATTCGGTTAAAAGTATATTTGTGTATGATAGTGAGGGATCATGAGAACCGTTTCCGTCAGAGTACTAGGTATTCGCGAAAATCATTTCATGGTCCCTTTAACGACACAGTCTGGAGCCTTCGACTTGTTTTGAGATTGGGTTTGTGAACGGCTGTGAGTTACGTGTAGATGTCATGTGCCGAATTCATCGAAGAGAGCGTCGTATAGAGAACGACATGTTAACACCCGGTTTCAGTTTCACGGTGACGTAAGCGTTACCTACAGCGCTTTCGCGGACATCATAAAGGTGCGAGACCGAGATCAAGGTAAAACTGAGGGCTATTTTGAGATATGGTAAAACGTAAGCAGCGAGTTTAACGTGGAATCGCTGTCATCGGTGCTTGGCATAACAAAAACGGGAGGCTATTGGCAGTGACACGACGACAGACCACTGATAAACATGACGACACTGACGAGCAGCCAGAAATCAACAACCAGATACACCTTGATGCATTGCTTGGCCTTTGATGCCTTTGTGCCATTAAACCCATAATCTCTCTCTCTCTCTCTCTCTCTCGCATTGCTCTCCCTGGCTAATGGGACCCTATTTCAAAAGCACGAAATATTCAGTTTTTTTTTTTTCTTTCTCATTTGCAAATTCTTTTATAAACGCTATGAGAGCAGCACAGATGCCGTTTTCGCCGCCCAGTTTTACGGCCAAGTGTTCATTCTGTTGGAGAGACTATATGTAGCTACCAGATGGCTAATTACGTAAAATCCATTAGTTAACTTTTTATTTTAAGGTTTTCGAGGAAATGTGTGTTGGAGGAATTGAAGCAGAATGTTCATACCAACACGCCCAAAGTAAGAATAGAGCACCAACACAGAAAACTCTTACCAGCAAAACGTACAAACCAGCAACACAAAATGTTTTGCTGGCTGGCATGTTTTCTTTTTCTTCTTTTCCTTTTTTTCTTGCGCTCCCGCTTCGGCCTTTTTATCGTATGATGTTACGAATAGTGCTACCTTGCTACGTTTAGATATACTGGCTCTGACGGCACTCTGCAGCAAAAACTGAAAATTTGTATCGATATGAGCCCAGTCACACAAAAGCTAGACACTCGACACCCACAGTGCGTGGAACTGGTACAGCGCCTCTAGAAAAGAAAGACTTCGGTGAAGCAGATCACAAGCCCGGATTGAGTATCACCAATACCCGTGAACAAGAATAAGAATGCCGGTACTCGTGTGTGCGTGAACAAGGAGAGCCATGCAAAGCCCGTTAAACCCGCTATCCGGTGTAGCTCGACGAGTGTAGCTACAACGGCACGCGAGAGGGGAATAAAATCAGTTTAGCATATATGGAGAGGTTTGCGACTATCTCAATTTCGCTTAGTGTGTCGTACGCTAGGAGTCATACAGATGATGTGTAGTAGTTTGTAAAAGTCGACATATGTCGGGTAGGGCTAACTTGAGCCATAAATAATTATGGTGGCTGTTGTGATGATTTTGAGGTGGCGTTTTAGGAAAGTGTTCTGAAAAAAAAAAAAAGCTTTTCTGAAGTGAAGAAACCTTTCTGAAGAAACCTTTTCGCGAACTGTTTTATCCTCGTTATGCTCATTCCCATGGCGCCTTTAACGATACCACGCTTGGTGTGTTGACTGTCGTTAGATGGATGCAGAGCTGAGACGTCTGGGAACGAGACGCCGCGCACTCAGTCGATTCCGTAGCAGGAGGAGAATCATGTGGCATAACGCTTGTTTTGAAATCAGACGACACATTAACGCGTTGATCATGGAGCAAAAGTCACGCGCTTTTCGCCCAACGCACGAACAATATGAAACAATGCCCGAGCACAACAATTTATTCACGAGCGTTTTGTCGCCGTCCTGCATCCGATGTGCCTCTCCGGCTGCCGTTACAGCATGGGGCGAGTTCCTGGAAGAGCGTGAGCAGCGTAGCATCGTACTGCCACTCATTGCAAAAGCACGGACTGCGCAACGATGCTACGGTGCTCACGCGCTTCCAGGAACGCGCCCCAGGTCCGCACTATTGGGTTTCAACACGTCCGTCCGTCAGCGTCTCTGTGTGACGGACGCATGGGTTTCCAATTCATGTCCGCAATTTCGCGACTCTGCTCTACCAGAAACGGCTTACAGCCGTCTACATGAAGTGAAGTAAAAGAAGGTGAGACCTCGCGGTGGCACAGTTACCGGGGCAAGGACCGGCAATTCTTGCAAAGATCGGACTCTGCGAACCTATGCGTCCGTCGCTTTCGAAGGTGCTTGCGTCGGTTCGGAGACGGACGCAACGCTGACGGACGCATGGACACGCAATAGTGCGGACCAGGCTTAAAAGAAGATAAGAGCACACGGCGGCACGGTTACCGGGGCAACAACCGGCATTTCTCGCGTCGTTCCGCCCAAAAATCGAACTCAGCGAACCTATGCGTCCGTCGCTTTCGGAGGGGCTTGCGTCCGTTCGCAGACGGACGCAAGGCTGACGGACGCATTGACACGCAATAGTGCGAACCAGGCTTAAAAGAAGATAAGCGCACGCGGCGGCACGGTTACCGGGCAACGACCGGTGTTAAGGAAGATGAAGCTGCAGACCACTTTCTTGTCTTTGCTTGTGTCATCCTGATCCAGTACCGCTCGGAATTTTTCAACTCCTGTGTTGTGAGCGGGCCAGTCTGCTTTCGACCCCTTGAGTTCTGTATGTAGCGCAGCACCCACGCGGTTACTCGACAAAGTCGGTTCGCTCTACTGTACCGCTCTGGCGACATGAGGGTTTGAACCGCCGCAATCGCCACCAAGGGAACACGTTGGGAGACCACTTCGTCCTTTCCATCAGGACAGGTGGGTTCTGGTATAAGTGAACTTGGCCAATTTTCCGCATGTGCCAACCACGTAGGGCCGTGCCACCACAAGGCGCTGCCCTGAAGCTGATGCCCCTTGACACCTCGAGTAAGGAGGTCAGCCGGATTTTCCTCACCGGGACAGTGTCGCCACCATTCAGTAGAAGTGATGCTTTGAATTTCTTGGACGCGGTTCGCAACGAAGGTCTTCCACCGTGTTACTGGCCCTCTTATCCAATGCAACGCTATGAGAGAATCCGTCCAGAACACACAGTCGGGCACAATCTTCAAAGCAGTGCAGACATATCGGTGAAGCCGTGCGGCAGGAAGGGCTGCCATAAGTTCAAGCCTTGGCAGCGTTTGGCTCTTGATGGGAGCAACTCTGCTCTTACTGACGAGGAACTCCATGCTCGAAGACGCTTTAACGTAGATTACCGCGCAGTAAGGGCAGGGACTAGCGTCAGCAAATACGTGCATCTTCCTAGGCGTGCCCGTGCCCGAATATCCCAGGAAACGAGGGAGAGAGAGTTGCTTCAGTTCTGCCACTCCCACACACCACTCCTTCCACACTGCTTGTATGTCCTCTGGCAGTGGATCATCCCAGTCTAGCTCCGCCTCCCAAATTCTTTGCAGCAGAATCTTGCCAGTAATGGTGAAGGGCGCAAGTAAGCCGAAAGGATCGTAGATCCTTGATACGGACTGTAAAATGTGCCTCTTGTCATACGTCTCGTTTGCAACAAAGTCCGAAATGGCTGCGAGAGGACATCGTAGTTTGTCATTGTGTACGTCCCAGACAAGTCCCAGCACCTTCTTAGTGTGATCGTGAGTGGTCTCGACGGTTGTGCTGCCGTCGTTGAACATCTGGCGTAATAGGATCCCGTCATTGATCACCCTTTCACTTCACTTTCATGCCTGCGGCCACAAATATTCGAAAAGTGTCCTGGTACAGAATCTCTGCGTCGGATGATGTTTCCACGCTGACCACCAAGTCGTCGACGTAGAAATGGTCCTGTAGAAGCGCCGCTGTCTCTGGGTAGTCCCCTTCAGACTGCCTTAAGTGAATTCGAATAGTCGCGGAAGTGCGGAAGATGAAGCAGGTGGACATTTATTAAGAAGCCACTGTCGCGCAAAATGCAGCTGCCAATCGTGGGAAGGGAAGATCTCGCAATCAATACTGTCGGAAAAGCCGGGAAACAGTCCTTGCATAGCAGGGTCAGTGTGACCCTCCGATCCCAGTACACGTCCCAGGAGGTGTCCTTCGAGGCTCTGGAATATGCATCAGTAACCTTCCGCATATAGATGTCAAGGCTATTGTTTGCCTCAGGGATACTGAAATGCAGTTAGCGAATGTGGCTGTGGCATATGTCCCCTCAACAGAAATTAGCATTCTTTTGGGCGCAGACTTTTACGGGGCGGTTGTCACCGGCAAGCAAATGCGGCTTCAGGGTAACCTCATCGCCCTCGATACAACCTTCCGATGGACTCTGCAAGGTCCTGCGGGAGATTATTCTTCGCCAGAGGTGAACACTTTCCACGTTGATGTTTCTAGCTTCTCCCAAGAGGACTTAGATGAGAGGTTGCAGAGATTCTGGGACTTGGAGCACCTCGGGATTGCCGACGCCGCAGAATCACCGGGTAAAGATCCCGTTCTACAGAGATTCGAGGACAGCAATCTATTGGAGAACGGTCGTTACAGTGTTGGGCTGCCTTGGAAGGACAACCTTGTCCCTAGGCTCGGGACAAACAAGACAGCAGCTGAAGTACGTCTAAGAAACGCCACCCGCACTCTGTTGAAAGACCAGGCTGTAATGAACGAATACGACCAAGTTATTCGCCAGTACCTCGAGAACAGTCACGCTGAACCCGTAGATGTCACAGGGCCAAAGGTTGGCCCGGAGTATTATCTCCCACATCATGCAGTGACCCGACGTGAAAGGGAGACTACTAAAGTACGCATCGTATTCGAACCTCGTCAAAGGCACCTGGTTTTCTATCTTTGAATGACGTACTACACGCGGGTCCCAATATGAATTCGGACATTCTCTCTTTGCTGTTGAGGTTCAGGATGCATCCCATCGCCCTTTTTTCTGGCATAGAAAAGGCCATTCTACAAATTGGCCTACACAAGCAGGACACTGACACATTGCGTTTCCTTTGGTATTCTACGACTCCGGTTATTGGGCAAGCCCTCCCAGACATCGAAACTTGGCGGATGACTCGAGTACTCTTTGGGGCCAGGTCCAGCCCCTTTCTTCTTTCCGCGATTATTCGACATCACTTACGGCAGTCTGAAGGGGACTACCCCGAGACAGCGGCGCTTCTACAGGACCATTTCTACGTCGACGACTTGGTGGTCAGCGTGGAAACATCATCCGACGAAGAGATTCTGTACCAGGACACTTTGCGAATATTTGCGGCCTCATGCATGAAAGTGAGGAAGTGGGTGACCAATGACGGGATCCCATTACGCCAGATGTTCAACGACGGCAGCACAACCGTCGAGACCACTCAAGATCACACTAAGAAGGTGCTGGGACTTGTCTGGGACGTACACAATGACAAACTACGATGTCCTCTCGCAGCCATTTCGGACTTTGTTGCAAACGAGACGTATGACAAGAGGCACATTTTACAGTCCGTATCAAGGATCTACGATACTTTCGGCTTACTTGCGCCCTTCACCATTACTGGAAAGATTCTGCTGCAAATAATTTGGGAGGCGGAGCTAGACTGGGATGAGCCACTGCCAGAGGACATACAAGCAGTGTGGAAGGAGTGGCAGAACTGGAGTAACTCTCTCTCCCTCGTGTCCTAGGATATTCGGGCATGGGCACGCCTAGGAAGATGCACTTATTTGCTGACGCTAGTCCCTGCCCTTACGGCGCGGTAATCTACGTTAAAGCGTCATCGAGCGGCTCTTCGAGCATGGAGTTCCTCGTCAGTAAGAGCAGAGTTGCTCCCATCAAGCGCCAAACGCTGCCAAGGCTTGAACTTATGGCAGCCCTTCTTGCCGCACGGCTTTACCGATATGTCTGCACTGCTTTGAAGATTGTGCGCGACTGTGTGTTCTGGACGGATTCTCTCATAGCGTCGCATTGGATAAGAGGGCCAGTAACACGGTGGAAGACCTTCGTTGCGAACCGCGTCCAAGAAATTCAAAGCATCACTTCTACTGAATGGTGGCGACACTGTCCCGGTGAGGAGAATCCGGCTGACCTCCTTACTCGAGGTGTCAAGGGGCATCAGCTTCAAGGCAGCGCCTTGTGGTGGCACGGCCCTACGTGGTTGGCACATGCGGAAAATTGGCCCAGTTCACTTATACCAGAACCCACCTGTCCTGATGGAAAGGACGAAGTGGTCTCCCAACGTGTTCCCTCTGTGGCGATTGCAGCGGTTCAAACCCTCATGTCGCCAGAGCGGTACAGTAGAGCGAACCGACTTTGTCGAGTAACTGCGTGGGTGCTGCGCTACATACAGAACTCAAGGGGTCGAAAGCAGGCTGGCCCGCTCACAACACAGGAGTTGAAAAATTCCGAGCGGTACTGGATCAGGATGACACAAGCAAAGTTCCTGGACAAGAAGTCCACGCATCTCCAGAATTTCCGTTGGTACAAAGATGACGACGGCATTCTCCGGCTTTACGGGCGTCTCCAGCATTCCGAACAACCAGCAGCGACTAAGCACCCAATGCTACTACCGCCTGCTTCGGAAGCCTGGTTCACCCGCCTCATGGTTCTTCGCGAAAACGAAAGGATGACCCACGCCGGGGTTCAGGAGACTCTGCATCAGATACGGGAGGATTACTGGGTGATCAGCTGAACTGGTCGTCGTATGTATGCGCCGCTTGATGTCCGTAGGGTGCAGGAACGTGCTAGCCCATCTCGAGCGATGTACAGCTGCTCTACCCGTCCCAGGGTCCAAAACATCCTGGGCTGTCGTCGATCAGGTATGAGGACCAGATCATGCTGCCGAACGTTGGCCGAGGTTACATGCTTACTGAGGTTAGCCCACCGTAGTTGGAGAAGGTAGTCTTTCGACCATAGCTTCCAGTAATTGTTTAGCAGACATTCTTTAGCATGCTGAATCTGCGAGGGGGAGACGTTGACGTCAACTGAATGGAGAAACTGAATTGAGGGCAAGGCGGTAAGCCGTCTCCCGATCAGAAAGTATGAAGTAGAAAGGGCTTCTGTGTCGTTAGGGTCTTCTGTGAGCCAAGTAAGAGGTCTTGAATTCACAATGCCTTCGACCTCCATCAACACGGTCTGTAGCTCCTGGAACTCGAGTTAGCGACCTGCGCAGGGATTCTTTGACGGAGCGCACCATGCACTCCCAAAAGCCTCCCCACCATGATGCTTGTTCTGCTATGAACTCCCATGTGCTCCGTGTTTGGGTGGCATATTCTTTTACTGCTTGAAATTGAGCGGAAATCATAGGAGGAAGTTCTCGGGAAGCCTTCTTGTATGTTAGAAAGTTGTGGGAATAGATTTTCTTTGGTATACCCCTGCGAGCCACAAATCGCTTAAACGCCATGAGGAAAGTGCCTAAGGCTTGGTCCGTTACCAACCCTAGATGAATGGCTCGTGTAGCTGTGCAGGTGAAGAGTGTCACGTACGACTTCGAATATCCGTGCGCTGTTTCGTAATACAGTGGACCTGCAAAGTATACCCCGACCACGCCAAACGGAAGTTGCTGTGAAACTCGATCCTTCGGTAGTGGCGCCTCTTGCTCGGTGCATGAATGTGTTCAGAGACGTCGGCAAAAGTAGCAGTGGTGCAGGGCGTACTTAACAGATTGCCTTCCTCTGATCCATCGCTTGGAACTCGACGAATGACAAGTCATTGTGGGGGGAGTGTTAAGGAAGATGAAGCTACTGCGCACCTCTCTCGCGCACCTTATGGACAGGCGCGTTATGGGCATGAGCTCGCATTCTCGTTTTCGCTTTGGAGCAGTAAAGTCGACTTGCTCCTGCTGTCTGTCGTCCTTGCCCTTCCTCAACATTAACAAAACAAAGTCGTCAATCCCAACTGGGCCAAGTCTCACTTGAAAGTCTCGCTTTGCGCCTCAACCAAGCGCCGATTGTTGTATCGTCTTGTACAATTGTGACGTCGGGAACAACACTGACATCACGGACAAACCGAAACCGGATATGGGTTAACAGTAGGATTTAATTCATTTTCGCTAAAACGGGGAAGCTTTTACCCTTTCTATTTTACGTGGATGGTATACCTGTGGAGCACAATCGAATGCAGTCGCAATCCGAATACCTTCAGGAGGTCCGAACTGTCGCGTTAAAAGAAGCACGCGGCGGCACGGTTACCGGAGCAACGACCAGCATTTCTTGCGTCGCTCAGTTCAAAAATCGAACTCGGCGAACCTATGCAAGCGTCGCTTTCAGAGGGGCTTGCGTCGGTTTACAGACGGACGCAACGCTGACGGACGCATGGGCAAGCAATGGTGCGGACGAGGCTTAACAGCATATAAGAGCACGCGGCGGCACGGTTACCGGGGCAACAAACGGCATTTCTTGCGTCGCTCAGTCGAAAAATCGAACTCGGCGAACCTATGCATCCGTCGCTTTCAAAGGGGCTTGCGTCGGTTTACAGACGGACGCAACGCTAACGAACGCATGGACACACAATAGTGCGGGCGAGGCTTAATAGAAGATAAGAGCACGCGGCGGCACGGTAACCGGGGCAACGACCGGCATCTCTTAAGTCGCTCAGTCCAAAAATCGAACTCGGCGAACCTATGCATTACTCGCTTTCAGAGGGGCTTGCGTCGGTTGACAGACGGACGCGACGCTGACGGACGCATGAACATGCAATAGTGCGGACGAGGCTTAAAAGAAGATAAGAGCACGTGGCGGCACGGTTACCGGGGCAACGACCGGCATTTCTTGCGTCGCTCCGTCCAAAAATCGAACTTGGCGACCCTTTGCTTTCGAACAGGTCGATTTCTATAAGTGCTGCAAGAAATGACCGGAAGGCGTTTGCTCACGTTGTTCGTTAGGAGGATTATTCAGATTCACGTGGCGCCGCGATTGCACGTGCTCCGATATGCGCGCCGCACCTCTTCCACAGCCCACATTAACTGTAACGCGACAATACTCGCATACAACGTCTCCCTTGCCTGAGAGTTCAAAATCTTCATTTTCGCAAACGTAGTCCGAGGCCTTCTTCCTTTATCTTCCCATCTCGGGTGCCGCGGAAAGACAGGACCGCCGTATATGGAAAATGGGCGTGTATGTACTGCCGTAACCTCTCTACTAAACAACTAAAGGCCGGTGACCGAGATTCTAGTTGACGTCACGTCCCTAAAAGGTTCACAAGCGCGATGGGGCACCTACAATGGCAGAAGAATGAGATTCCGATTAGCGCACCCAATCCGGGACAAAAGGATTCACCCTGGAACACTCAATGTGGTCGCAGGTCATCCAACAATAGCAAATACAAAGAAAAGAGTAATAAAGGAAAGCCTGCTTGGTATGTTGGAATCTTAAGCTGGGCAGGTCCAGCAATTTATCTGTCATGGTTCCTGGAATGTTTCTCCGTATTCGGTGTTTTTCGATTAAAACCGAATGAAGCAAAATTTAGCGGGCGTATGTTTTTCGATGTTGTTCGATGTTTCGAAGAGTTGTACAGTCGACCCCCTTTATCCGGGCTTCGCTTATCCGGATCCCGCGCTGTCTGGACAAAAATCATGGGGACAGATTTCAGTCCATGCATTTTAGCTTGGTTTATCCAGGCTTCAGCTTCCGAATACGGACAAGAATTTCCAGGAACCACATCAGCAAAGTACCCAACAGTCCACTTCACTTCTCCGGTCTTGGGTCGCAGTCAGTGTGCGACCTAGAGTTTCGCCACCTTGGGCGACAACCTTTAAGGTACAGTGAACTATTACGTGGCCCGCTTCAAGGATTTCCCCCTTCTCCATTGTACCCATGCGGGGCTGATGACCAGTCCAGTCATTTGAAGCTGCAGAGGAAGTCCGAAGGTCAGAAGGTCCTCGGGCAGGTCTAGGGTACTTCGATGGGGACGCACATGACGAAACGTGTGCCATCATTTCTGGTGAAGAATCGTTGATACTGTTAGTTGCAATGACGACAGCCATGAATCAGATTACGACATTGATGATGAAGCACTTGTGGTGACACTGCAAGGGCCCGAAATGCATTCAGAACTGCTTTGGTGTTTTTCGAGCAAGAAAATAATATTCCACAAGCTTGTGCCATTCAACAGCTTATGAGCACTTGGCGTTTATAGCAATCTTACACAGATGAGTATGCACAGATTTAGCTATATGCAATACGGGTCTTGTAGACAGCTCAAAATGCAGTGTTCCACTGATCCGAATGCTCCGCTATCCGGACATTTTTGCTGGGAATGGTCAAGTCCGGATAAACGGGGGTCGACTGTATATATAAGACGTCGGTACCAAGTGGCTTAAAACTCTCAAAGGTGGCAGATGCGTGGGAAGTACATACTTGGCGGTATGGATGATACGGGTTACCCATACGAGCAGCTGACAAATGAGCGAAGGCGCACTCGAGATAGAGAATGAGAGAGATAGAGAGATAGATAGATAGAGAGAGAGAGATAGAGAGATAGATAGATAGAGAGAGAGAGACAAGGCAGGCAGACAGACAGGCAGACGGACAGATAATGGAGGCATGATTTGACAAACGCAGGCGTTTTCCGTATCAAGAACGCATGCTGAACAGTGTGTCGTATGCCAACCGCATCCGTACTCGATCTCTACCGTATACTCTAAAAATAGACCTTCACCGCACAGCACGCTCTGCGCCACGCATTGCCACGAATGATAGGGTTATCACTTCTGATTCGAGGAGAGAGAGAGGGGCGTACACCTTTTTTTGGCAATTTGGATATATGGTAATTGCCACAAGAAGGTGTACGTCTCCCTCTCCTCGAATCAAAAGCAATGGGAAAGTGAAGGGAGGCTTTGTTTTTAGAGTGTACCCGCAACGGAGAGAAGTTGCAGTGCGAACCAGGCATTACGGGCGACGCGTTTTGAGCGCAGGGAATACCAAATTCTCATCGCTAGCGTTAGGTTTTGTCACAGACCGCGTGTAGCTCGCTCTCGGAGGGACACGTACCGGCACGTGCTTTGCACCTCCCCCCCCCCCCTCCACCGTGGGATAACCTGACAAGGAACGACGCATCCCGGATCCGCGACAGTCCACGCTGCCTCTCCTTTTAAGCGGCGAAGTACTTCCATATCCTGCCGCACCTTAGGTGGCCGTATTGTTGACACTTTTGATAGAGGTTACTCCTCTGGCTAAACCCAATCCGTGCGTAATACGATATGGAACAATACTTTTGCTCGAACACCAAATTTATCGTTCCCAAAGCACCGTTCCCAACATTAGAACTTCTGCGTCCGCGAGTGCAGACGGTTTGTTCCGATCTATTATCAATAACTGATTTCATCTTTCTTCAGCGTCTTTGCAGGAGCCAGCCGAAGGACTGCTATCGCACACGAAGATGAAGGTGACGGCCTTGTGCATAAACAGAGGCATGTAATTCCGCTTTTCCTCAGCCGGGACGAAGAAAAATGCTTTAAACGGCCCTGTTTAACCCCGCTTTGTTTATTCTCGGCGTCGTCTGTAATACAAATACACAGATAATCACCAAAGGCAGTGTCTACCAAACACAAGTCTGCGGTAGAGCAAACATTTACTTGGAGTACTGTGAACGCTTCGTCTTTTTCTTTCTTTCTTTCTTTCTGTACCCACGGGAATGCTACCTCTAGCGAAACAAGAGCCAAAGGACAAATCAACTTTACGTTTAGTCTCCACTGTAGGGTAACCTCTCGGCACCGTTGAACGGCTGGAAGGAGCACTCCGGTGGGCGGGAGTACGATGCATAAATCTGGAAGACCGTGTGCGTCTGTTCCTATTGCTTATATCTGAGCGTACACTGTGAATGTACACAAAGGAAAGAGGGGCATCTCTATTTCATGAGAAGGACAGCAACAGTAAGAAGTTGTAGATCGTCCACACATAAGAAACCTTTGTAATAGACTAGATGCGCCTACCAATAAATACACAAGGAGCGTCAAATCTACGAAATAAGTGATATATGAAAACAGTGAAGTCTAACATCCTCCTTCCTGTCGCGGCTTCTGAACGTTTTCTACTGTACTAAACCTTCATGTTCTAAAGCACAACCTAAACATTGTGCATCGTTCCGTCTGAAAAAGAAAACGTGATCTGCCTAAAGTTTTCACATACCATAACAAAAACGAACAAAGAGCGACGCGACTAAGAAACTTGTGCGTTTATGCCAGGTCGATTATCCCTTTCACAGCGCGTTACATTATGCACGAGGTACGCTGCGCGTGGGGCCAAAAGCCGTGCTACAGTAAACAGGTCATCGATTACAGTCGCATCTTATCCCAGGGAGAGGCAGTATAAGAAGCAGACGCAGCACAACACAGGCAGGAGCTTGCCATTCATCACAATAATCTGCATGACACCATGCACACCGGGTCTGGGAGCCAGGATACAGCTTATCATGAGGGACCTACCAGGGAACGCTATATGTACACGGCATGGAATAATGGAGACGTATCCATCCCATGCTGTGCACTTTATCATGACGAGCGCGCGTTGCTGTCACGGTTAAATTAACAGTTGCTCTTTGCACGATCGGGAAATTTGTTATAGCTCAAGCTAATCGGTGGGAGAAGCTGGCGTAACATGCGCGTCTCACCCAACTTCTCTATATGCATTGGGTAGTTGCTCTGTGGAAATTTTTGTTGTTGTTATTGTTACTGCATATTTCAGTAATTATGAATTCGGTATTAATTATTTCACGATGTATGCCAGGATCTGCATTCTATACACGGTAATGATCACCGGCCCGAGCCGAAAGATTTCAACTGGTGCGCATAGGTGAACTTCATGTTTCGCACATAGGTCGTACCTCCCGCAGCCTGTTTCAGCTACCGCACATCATAGCACAATTATCCCAGGCATTTGATGTGAGCTAATATGTTCTCAAAGCGACATCTACTCCTCACAGCTCCCATAACTTCGATAGCTTCATCTCTACAGAGTCCTCTTCTATTTAGCTTAGTGGTTTTAAGACACAATGAAAGATCTCATTTGGAAGAAAATATAAAGAAAATTAAGTTCAGTCCATAACCCACTGACCGCATGCTGGGTGTGCTGTTAGGCACCGCTTCTCGTCCAGGAATATCTGTGTCTGTCGTGTTACGTGTTTTCTTCAAGAGTACTGTTTTCTTTCCTCCATTGCTGTTTTTCCGTACTGCAGGTCTATTTAACTGTTACATAATCATTCTTGTACCAGAGTTATGTAATTCAAATAAACATTAACGTACTAAGAAAGCAACGCACTATTGTTCGAACTGCGTAACCTAGAAAAGCGAGTACTTACTTATCCATTCGAACTGAGCAGCGATATGTACAGCTCGAAGCAGAGTTAACTGGAACGCCGCTTCGACCGGCGGAGAGGAAAGAGATCCACCTTAGCGGCGCTTAGGAGAAATAAAGCGAAAGAGCGTTTCGACAGTCCTACTTGTGCTGCGGGGCTGTCCGACTTGCCATGAGCTATTGACTCGGCACTACCCTCAACTGTGGTTATCATCGCGACGTTTGTTTGGGTTTGCGCCGATTATGTAAAGGTGTATGCTGGCCGATATCGCACGGACGCGATGCTGTTATCTCATTGATACACGCGAAGGTGGACAGCAAATCCAATAAATTTGTGACCAGACTCGATGCATCCATATTAGTTTAGTCACAATGCTGAAAATGCCCTACCACAACGAAAGCGGCCACATCCACGTGTATCAATGAGATAATGGCATGGCATCCGTGCGATATCGGCCGCCATATACGTCTTTACATAATCAGCGCAAACCCAAACAAACGTCACGATGACAACCACAGCTATAGGTAATGCGGTAAGAGTAAGTCGAAACACGCTTTCCTTTTATTTTTTCCTAAGCGTCGTTAGGGTGGTCCCCTTCCCGCTCCGCAGGTCGAAGCGGCGTTCCTGTTAACTCTGCTGCGAGCTGTACCTCTGTACAGTACAAATTATGGTCACTAATCACTAAGACATATGTCGGCTTCACTTTTTAATCCGCATGTTGTAATAGTGCAATATTCTTCACTCTAGATTAAACTGACTGACGAATTGACTGCTTCGTTCTAGGCACGAATTAGTCATATAGGCATTTTTTGACTGCTGTGATACAGTGTAAATTGGGAGAGGAGGCTTTGTCAAGCCTGTCCGACTTTTTTGCTACCCTTTCTAACCATAAGGAAATCAAATTGAAATTAAAGGAGAAAGTGCAACTTGGCTTCGAAATTTGAATTTTGCCAGTGTGATCTTCAACTTGATAACCAGCCCTCCTACCCAAGCAGCAAAATGTACTGAAAGTCGGGTGCAATAGGGGTGGACGGGTAGGTGGAAGGCCTTGAACAGACTCGTGAAACGAAGGAACATCGATAAGACACATACCGTCCACCCCTATTGCACTCGACTTTCAGTACATTGTGCTGCTTGGGTAGAGTGGGATGGTACACTTATCTGTAGCAAGAATTTATTTCCCACAGATTGTTGTCCGTGGGAACTATGTGCTGAAGACAGTTTCACTTATTCCATTCCACTTGCTGGTGATATGAGATAAAATCTACTTGTAATTGTGTTGGCTAGATTGTTCTGGAGAACTGGAGCGTATTGAACATTTAGGCCCGTGGCCGCAGACAGTGCTTAAGAATCCTTAAGACAACGGTGGCAATGTTAGCAAAGGCTCAGGAACCATTTTCCCACATCATAGTTGAGAGAAGTAACCTTTGAAGTTACACACGGTACCTTACACGGAACCTGTCTCGTTACGAGTGAGACTGTCTTGCCAATCGTCTGCTTTTTGGTCGTTATGTCCTCTGCCTCCGAGCTGCCCCCGGAGCGACGGTCAGCTCCTTTTCTTGTGCCAAAATTCGTCACGCCGTAAGTAACGGCCCATTGTGACTAAGTGCTGAGTGACTGACAGGTTATAGCACCTGGACGCCCGTTAGAACCTTCCTTGAGGAGTACTAGGTAGGAACTATAATTTGAAGAATGGCACGCCGAAACTGCTCTTGTCGAGCACACAACAGGTAGCACGGTAACGTGCTCGAGACAGCCCGGATTGCATGTCTTGCTGGAGTTCAAATATTGAATACACGGATTTATTTGCTGCCTTTTAAATTATAAAATAGATTGCGTGATATCCTATTATGTTGTTTGTAACAGAAACCTTTTAGGTTAACGGCATCCAGTTAGATGCCTGCGGAGCATGTATGGAATCGTCTTGAAGCCTGGTATACGACATCCTAACAGTTGAGTGTCAAATCAAAGGTCGCAGATGTTTACCCGATGGAACCGCTGCCGGTGATCAAAAGCAAGATTGGGCTCATTCCGGGATTATCTCCGCCGACTTGCCTCCGCAAGATCAGAATGGTTGTTCGTTACTGTGGAGCAGTAATACGTCACGCCGTTGGCTTCCTACTTTTCGAGAGATACGATGACGAAACGTCAGGTGAAATAAAACCAGTGTCTAGAGCCTTTATAAACTGACCTGTTAAAGTCGATGGTTCTGTAGACATTGCAGATTGCTCCTTCGTTGGCACGTTCCTCAAAACTATAAATAAAATGCAGTGTCATGATTATTTTATCCGCTGTGGTATGCAGTGTTGTATTACAACTCTTGCGTCTGCTATTCTCCCAAGCACATCCTTAAAGGTGGCTGTAGGTACATTGTGCTTTCTGCTTTTCGAGGTACTAGTGACATTCTAGTCTTCTGCGGCAGCAACAAATATGCCGCGGAGGGGGGGAGGATATGTTTATTCAGAAAAAAGAAAGGAAAGGTCAGCCAGACTGAGGTCGGCTTGCTATTCCAAAAAGAAAAAGGAAAAGGGGGAAGAAAAGAAAAGAAGAAGAAACAGTCGAATATGCCGCGATGTTCTGTGGTGCCACCTAAAGCCACCTACGTGATCGTGCACAGTGAATGGTTGACACAACTCGTGAGGTCACGTGATCTGTTCTGCTTTCAGCAGTACCAGGAACGCCGCGCGAAAAATCTCGTCTCTGAGTTTCTTCCCATTACTGTTATCCACGTTCGACGTGTTGCTGGAAGCATACTGGCGTATATTGGGTCGTCGGGTACAATGTCATCGTACAATGGCGACGCAAAAGAGGGAAACAAAGGACGGGAACAAGTGTACACTGCTTTGTTGAACGTGTCACACACACACACCGTGTACTTATTGATGAAGGCCGGTTAAAGTCGATGGTCGGACTAGAAAGGATGACATGGACTTGGGCGTGGCACCGCAGCACATATGACACTCAGGTACGCCTGACACGCAGCAGCCATCGTTCATATTAATCGCGTTCGTTCACAAATCAGTCACTGATCGCTTTTGCAATACAGAGGGGTCATCATGTCTGTACAGAGACGAAAAATATTTATTAATTTGCTTCTTTAATTGAATGCGTATTGACTTCACAGTAAACTTTTTTACACTTTTTTGGTGTAAATGGCTTGTCCCATGGCGCACACCTTTTTGGTGTTGCCTTTACACTCAAATGATGGGTGTTTTCTAATGCACCCTTTAGTTAAGTGTATTCCTAATAAAACACTGTTATAAAGGGGGTTTAACAACAAAAACACCCTTAAAATGGGAGTATTCTATTGAAAACACCTTTTATGATAGAATTATTTGCTAGCAAATATTCCCTCGCAAATAGTGTAATATAAGCTTCCGCGGCAGCATGCCGAGACCACTGGCCGAGACATACAGTTCGACGTTCTTGCTTCTATGGCAAGCAGCACCGCGAACGCGGTAGACTTCCAGCCGTGGTTCCATCGTGGAACCTAAGCCGGAGTGCAATGCGTCGCAGGCACGCCTCGTTAGCTTGTTAACACTGTGGGACCAACGTGAGTCCAGAGGCATAAAGAGACCTAGGGTACCCTCAGTAGCCTATATTGGCGTGTCAGATGTATCATATACTGAACTAAAATTTGTTGGGGCACGTTCGTTACATGTGGTGGGGCGGGAAACGTTTGTAACGGTGGCGGGAATGTGTTTTTCCAATTAACACCCACGCTTGCAACGAGTCAAAGGTATAAGCTAAATTTCTAACATCCCTCCCTGTCAAATACTGTGATTTTAACTCAGGTTATCGTCTATAATGTGATTACTTGCTGAGCGGAGCTGTGAAACCAGCATAATTTTTCTCTCACGAAATAAAACACTATTTTTAACACCATACTCCCAATTCAAATGGGTGTAAAAAAGGTGCATTCGACGGAAAACACCTGTTTCAACACCCCGCTTTACACCCTTAATGATCCACATTGGATAAAACGTGGTGTATGTCGATATTACACCTTTAGTAATGCACTTTTTGCACTCTTTGTGGAATAGAAAAGGGTGTTTTTATAAGAATACACCTTGTTTGAGCAAATAAAGGTGTAAAATGATTTACTGTGTTGGTAGTAAATGTTTCCCCGCGTTCTCAGTGTTCCGGTGCGCTGCAAGTGTTGCCCATAATGCATGTCTCCAGTTAGGTAAGCTAACAAGTAAATAAGTACTGCAAAAGATGTAACCCTCGTGGACTACACGACCACAATTTTTTTTCGCAATATTCAGGATTCGCGAAATGTTAGTAATGGCAACAAACAGGTAAGGGCATTGGTAATGGCTGCTCGAATCGCAAAAGAAGCTGTTGAATAGGCCATTGCGTAGTGTTACAGCGGGTACCGGCTCATGTCGGCATACCCGGCAATGAACAGGCAGTACAGGCTGCTTTACGGAGTCACCAGATTACATCAGCCCACTTCAACACCCTGCCAAAGGCGACCGTCGGGCACTTCTTCGTGTTTTCTCCGCAGACAAGACGAGATCTGAGTGGCTGCACGACGTCATCGACATGACATCCTACTCTCTGCTCCACGCTGTAGATACGTCTCTCTCAAAGTCGCTTCCTCATGGCCTTCCGCTACCCTACGCATCCGTTCTTCACCGCATTAGGCTGAATGTTGCGTTTACCCCAGTTGTGAGGCAGCGCCTTAGCCGCGCGCCGTCAGACCTTTGTGACACATGCAATGTGCGCACTGTCCTACACCACCTACTTATGGACTGCCCCGTCTACCAGCGGGAACGCGAGATCTTGCACCGCGCCACTATACACAACACTGGAACTGTACAGAGTACTGAGAGAAAGAAAAGCAATTACTCTTCTATGTGCACTAGTTAGCTGGCTCCTTAACAAACTTTTTTTTGTATTGTTGACTGATTAGATGAGTCACAAAATTAGTGAGCCCATCTTCCTTATCTTTTAGCCTACCACACCCTATATCCTTAATTTACTGATTTGCTTTAACAAACTTCCGCATCAAGCTCTGACGTCAGAGGAACGAGAGTCTCAGCCGCTCCCATTGGTCCGCGAAAGGCACATGACCTCGCCCGCGGCACGCCTGCCGGTATTCGCGGTGCCGGCTTTCTACGCGTCTATTAAGGCTCATTCACACATGCGTTTAAAAAAGCGGCGCCGCCGAGAGGGGCCTGACACACATAGCCGAGCCGCCATCGTGGAAACGCGCTTCGTTGTTGTTGCTACGTGAAGATCGTACTGACACTTCCAGCTCTCTTCCTCAAAATTTACATTATGAAGCATGTTATCCATTTTATAGTTATCGTAAAGCATTTCTGCTGGAATCATCAATCGTTGGAATGACAGACGTGACACAATAGCAGAGAAAGAACGGCAGAAGAAGCGAGACACATGTTTACCTACCGACGACCAACACGCGGTCACACACAAGTCTTAATTATTTTCGTCGATTCCGTGGTTTGCGTAAATTAACAGCTCATCGTTGACAGCTCAGACACCAAACAGCTATTGCTGACAAGGAATTTACTCATGCGGCAGCACCAAACACACACACACGTACAAATGACAAAAGATCCCAGCGCGGTATCGGGAGGCCCGCCGTTGCTCGCCGGCGCCAAAGGGAAGCCACCTCCACCCCTCCGAGCACTCCGATTGGCTGGATGAAAAGCGTTCGCGTTTCTCCCCTCCGAAGCTGCAGCACGGAGCGGTTCTCGAAAAGCGCCTGGAAACGCTCCGCGGCTCGCGAAACGCGTTCAAAAAACGCATGTGTGAATCCAGCTTTACCCTGATTCTTTTGATTTTGTTTTTTTACGGAGGTGTTGCTTACAGAGCAATTGAGGAGTTTGGCTAGAAGGAATTTCTTGTTCTTGCCTTTAGGGGATCCCGGCGTAGTGTATACCAGCACGATGAGGGTGGGGGGCATCCATGTATAGTCCACTTCTAGACGCATATAGGTGGGGGTAACTTTGCCAATCATTCTGGCTGTTACCATGGTACAGAGAGCACTCCAATGAAGGCTACTGAGGGATGGTCGTGTGTTTTCGCTGTGGGTAGTTGGCAACAACCCCGTTCCGAGATCAGGAGGGAGTGCACACACGTCCCTCTCCTGTACCACCACCGCATTTTTCATTTTTTCACCCTTCCCTCTATTCAATTGCCTGGCTGCACCGAACCGCCACCCACGAGCAGGCTGACAGGACCTCCCTCAAATATCATTCCCCCGTGTCTACAACGCATACGTCACCAATTTCGTCTGGAGCGGCTGGGCGTGTTCTACCTTGTCTACTTTGAGCGTGACTGTCTTGGTTGCTAAGGTAGTTTCGCCATTTCTCGAGTAGGTGGCGGCACCTGCACTTCGGTTGTCTTCACTGTTGGAAAGGGAAACGCATCACAAGCCTTCCAATGTCGCGGTAGGTTGGTCCAGGTCTCCGAGAGGGCGAGGTCGTTGCAGTTGGCCAATACCGGGTCAGTCGCTATGTAGGTAACATGTGCATTGGGGTACTGTACGTTAAGGGCCTCCATGTTTGTCGTTCTCCTTGGCCCGCTGCACCATCGTTTCAGAAATCTCGAGACTAGTAGATTGTGTTTTTGGTTGTCTAGCGCGCTGTCCCCTTGCATTGTAGATTAAGTTGGTGTATTTGCCGTTGTCGGGGGGTAACATTGGGCAGACGGGCGGTTTGCCTGCCTACACTCTAAAAACAGAGGGGGGGGGGGGCGAAATAGCTTGCCATTGTTGGGCACACACGAGTGGGCATTGTCACGACTATAGCAAAAAAGGGGGGAAGGAGGAGAGCTGAACGGTTCAAGGTGACTCTAAAAACAGAACTTTACCACATAGCACGCTCTTAGCCAATCACTATCCCGAATGACATCGTTCTGCCCCTGATTGGTTAAGAACCGGAGCTGTACGCCTTTTTTGGAACACTTATGCAGTTCCAAAAAAGGCGTACGCCCCGCGTTTTCCACAAATCGGGAGTGCTAAAGGTATTATTCTGTGCAGTGGTTGGCCTTCACCGTGCTACATGGCATAGGCGGAGAGTTTTCAATCTGCCGGTGGGGGCCGGGGCACAACGTCCTCCCCCATTTCATGCTCAGAGATTGCTCAGAGATCGCTCAGAGATCATGCTCAGGCAGATTGTCGGGAATTCCGTGTTTCGACGTTGTGAGCCAAATTTTTCCAGGACTTTCATGATGACTCTCCATTTTTTTTTCTTTTTGTCACAAGCTGTACCCAAGAAATAACACAAGAAAGTTTCTGGCTTCTCAACAGATGCAGGCCATTGCATAGACCGCATTTCTGTCCCATTTGCAGACGTACAGAAACACCACAGATAGTGCATCAAACCTTCAGAGGAAATAAGGATGCGGCTAGTCAGTGCCAGAAAACTCCCACAGGTACTCTTACGCAGGCGACAACTTCGGAGAACCCGAAGTCACGCTGCCAAGAGAGAACCTTCTCGAATGGATTAAAGCCTCATCACGCCGCATCACTCCTAGCTCGGGTACGGATCGCTATTTTATACTCGCTCATAATCGAAGTCAATGCAAACGGTTTGGCGTCCGCATTCGTAGCACATTTCCTCCAGTTCCAAAGATCTGCATTGAACTTTAAAGGCGTAGCACTCGCACAGATTACGTGACGCTGCTGTTTTTAACTGAGTGCGTAAAAAATATTACGATGTGCGGCTTGAAATGACGAAATGGGACGATCCTATAGCATTTATTATTTTTCGTGTGTTCGCTCGTCTTTTTTATGGCTTTCTTTCTCTTCTTTTTCTTTTTCTCATCGTTGCGCGCGGGAACCGTTTCCCCCCGTGCATCAATGGGAGGTGGAAGACGGGGACAACCAAAGAAGTGGGGTTCAGAATATTATGGGCTGTAACAGCGGGAAGAACTATAAATTGTCACGAAAGGGGGTTTGCGCTTACAACCATTGTGACACTTATTTGTTTATTCGTCCTAGTCGTTTTGGGGTGCTTCGGAAAAAGTGTGTACCGAAGTGAGCATGTCGATGCTAGTTTGGTGCTGCCTCATGCTTATTATTGTGATCACAAAAATACGATGGCACATTGACGAATGTGTGTATATACACACACGCACACACACACGCGCGCGCGCACACAAACAAACAAACAACATGCAATCTCTCAAGCTGAACAACAACAAGCTAAGCTAAAGCTAAACAAGAGTGTTTCCAGATCTAACACAAATCAATTAGGACGGAACAATCATCACCTCTTGGCGCTCACCTGTATAGCAGAGACCTAGACATAAAAACTAAACAGCACGTGATATGAAGTCTCTCTGTAATTGGTTCACGGCACACAGTCATGATTGCTAGACGTTTCAGGGCTCGGTTTGAGAACACTTGGATCGATAGACTGGTCGAACGTTCCAGTTGCAGGTTGTTGGAGTCGGGAAGTCCAATCGGATTTCATCAAAATCTCAGCTATGTTTCATCGTGAGGAACGACTATAAATCGTGGATGAAACCAGGTGTCACATTTGGCTACTTTGCGCAGAATTGGCTACTTTCTGACTGTGGTCAGGTCCGAATTCGTGCGCCGGCTGTGCTGTCTCTGTGTTTTCCCTGGATTTTTCTCAGACGCTTTAAGACACATGTTTGCACAGTTTCATATGAAGTCGGCCCAGGACGCACAATCTCCCCTGCCATGCCCCTGTCGTGACGTTGTCCGCCTGAGCATTGCCGACTACGGCAAGCAGATACACGACCACCTTCTGACTGTTGTGGCTCCGAAATTTGACCAATGGCGACTTGCTTGTTTTCTGGCTACCTTGCTGATGCTCTTTTGAGCTATACTTTTGAGTCCCCTCTGTACCAAATTTGAATAGTTTTCACCGTGGCACCACATCTAAAGTTGAAGTACGAAGAGTGCGTTTATTCCTCTCTCCCTTGGTGATTGGTGCTCTCGCACCCGGTACGATGTCCTCAAGATTGCTTCTTTTCTTTCTTTTGTTTGCTGTTGTCGTGACTACGCCCACTTCTGTGTGGCCAATAACGGCGAGCCGATTCTGCCATTACTCCCCCCCCCCTCCCCTCAGGATTGCTTTGTGTTTGTACGCTAGCACTTAAGCACACATTGAAGAACCCTCGTGTGGGCAAGCTTAATCCTACGCCTCAGCACTGGGGTGTCGCTCATGATCTCGCGACGTAAAGGCCCAAATTATCATAAGCCATCTCTTTCGTTAGGCACTTACGTTTCATTCGGGTCATGCTTCAGTTGGAAGCTACAGCATAACAATATACATAGGACCCTGGATACGACATTCTTTCTACACGACACGTACACCCTTAGCACAAGGCTCGGCAGTCCCGTAAATGTGTTTTGTAAATAAATCGTTCGTTTTCCCGAACGTTTCGCCTCTGTTGTCTCACTCAAAAGCGAACCCAGAAATCGTGCGACCACCTCCTCGGAGGCCTGGGTCGTCACACCTGTCCCCAAAACGGCGCGCAACGACGATGATTGTGGCATAGTGGCATTCCTAGTGGCATTGTATTAAAAGTGTACATCGCCCTACCGATCGTTCGATATGCATTCTAGTGATGGTCGTCGTTGAAGTGACTGGAACGGGAACGTCACGTCGTTGGTGGCTGACAACGGGTTAGTCGTCGTAGGGCCTCACAGGATTAGGAAACGACGAAAAAATCTCTTTGTTTGGGAACACGGAATATTCCTGAGATATCACGCTTGGTGGATCGGGTGGTGCCGACCAAGAACAAGATTACTGCCGTGTTCTGACTCTGCCCTGATGGATCCCTCGAGCTTCGAGGGACCCTCCAGTAGCCTTGGCAATGCATTGGGCACGCGCTCACTGGAGAGCAGTAGACGAATTCAGGAAATCCCATGATGCTTATCGGCCGCGGTGCACTATGGGAGTGTGCAGCCCCAAGGAGAAACCGAAACCCATACGGTACCGTTTTTACTCCCCTCGGCTACTGCCGGTGTCTCCGGTTCGAACGTACGGACACATCTGCGGCAGCCGAGGGGAAGCAGAAAAACGGAACAATCTGGGTTTCGGCTTCTTCTTGGGGCTGCACTCTCCCATAGTGCACCGCGCACGATAAGCATCATGGGATTTTCTGAGTTCGTCTATTGCAACGTCTAGTCCCCTAGACAGCAATTACTCGCTATTGTAATCACCAGGCTGTGAAATTTAACCCCAGCACTGCAAATAATCCTTAACTTCGCACCTAGGCCACAAAACTACTGAATTTTTTAGAGTGTTCTCAGCAAGAGAAAATATCACTTTTATAAATTCGTAACAGATATTTTGAGCTACTCAACCTGCATTTAGTAACGCACGGTTGTTCTTGGTGTCGTCTTCGCCTGTACAGGCTACGCCCCTACACGATCGATTCGGGTTTATGAGTAACACTGCTTTCCTATCGTCATCTGACTGGGGCGCTGGCTTCGCATGGAGCCATCAATTACTATGGCGTGTACGGTTTGTTGACAGTGATAAACAGCTGGCTATGCTCTCATCGATCTTGGCAAAACGTTCTTCTGTGCTGTCTGGATTTGATTTTGAGTGACGCATTGGAAATGTCTGGTAACATTGCAATGTGCGTTATGCAGAAAGTTAATGCCCAATTTTAAATATTATTATTCCAACTGCACGTCAGTGGAGCCAGTTTACAGATTTTTGAAATACTAAGAGTGAAAAAAAATAGCTAAGTTGGTGCAAATGGAGAATTTTGTTATCCTCAGATTCCGAATGTTGATCCCAGCCCCAGAAAAAAAAAAATGAAACGAGGTTAACCGAGAAACCGACTGATGCTTGATCGCCGTCACACGATACCGAGACGCATTTAAGAACACGACAGCGATTGTAACAGCGTACTTGTCTTTGAGAAAAATTGCACTTGTGCACACTGCACACAAAAGTAAATGCTTCAATGTCTTTCGCATGACGACACTGCGTCGAGGCAATATCTTCGAAGCCATGTAAATAATATACGAAGAGAAACCGAGGCGCCCATGTACCAACATGGGAAGTCCTGGGACGACCGTTTGTTCATGTCGGGAGGCCCACGCCACGACGGAGCAAGACGCAAGACGTCGCTATCCCGCCTTGTCAGTCTGCCATAAACCGGAACTGGAGAAAAGGTCCCCTGAAAGGGTCCGTCCCGTGGAATTATACTTTATCGCTTGCAACTCAAATCAGTGACTGTTAGAGCGCGAATTTTCATGTCATTTCTTTATTGTTGGCATGGTCTTGTACTTGAGCGCTTAAAACGCTGCTAGGCCCCACACAGCATAGTGAGGTGACCAATGCACTTCTTAGGTTCCTGGGGGTCTGTGGCCTTCTGGGTGAACTGTGACCAATTCTGTGTTTCTTTCTTTCTTGTCTTTTTTTCCTGTGCACGCATAGGATTGACGTGGGGACGGAATGATTCCAAAGTACGAGGACGTGATATTCTGTTTATTGGGTGCCGTGCTTTCATAGCAAGTGCAATGCAATATCTTTATAGATATTATAGATATGATAGATATCTAATATATAGATATGATATGTTATCAATATCTTATTTATGACATCTTATTCATAGATATATTTATAGATATGCAATATCTTTAGAGATTTCAGTTGTAGTTGCATGCCTATTTCAGGAGCGTTTAGTGCACAATTATCCGCACTTTAGTGAATGCACTCTGTACACGGCATTAAAACTGCGTTGCCAACAAGCGCAAACCTATAATAGAGCAGGCACGAAGCAATGTTTGTGGGATGCACTTTTGAGGGGACCTTTTCGCCAGGGACCTCTTTTGATGGGGACGTTTCCTACGGGGTCCTTTGCTCCCCCTTTTCCGAGGGGGCAGCCCAACAATGCTGTCGCGTTAATATGAATACCAACCGCCGGATAATGTAACTGCTGACAATCACCCTCTGCCTCCCGCTATGCCCCTCTACCTATATGTGCGGTACACCATATACTTGCTGCACACACACGCATGCGTGAAGGAAATGCCCAAGAAAGTGCTCATGCATTCCTATACGGTTCTCTACCGTTGTTCCTTATTGTTTCTACGTGGTTAAGCACAGGCTCAGTGTCCTAGAATAAAACTCACTCAGTCGAAATTCGCAGCAAACACGTCAGTATTCTACCAAGATACTTTTCAGTGCTGGGGATTCTTCTTTCAGTTACTTTCTAACCTGATACTCGGTGACATAATAACTTAAATGCCTCTTTGAGCATCATGTACACGCCTGCGCGCACGTCGCGCGGTTGAAGTGTCACTGGTCCAGTAAAGTTAGTTCATAGTAAAAACGGACTCTACGATAAAATATATGGCTGTACTATAGCAGAGGGGCTGGTGGCTTTTAAAAGGTGGTGAGTGTGTTTAAAACTGAAATAATGCATGGACGTGACAGAAGGCCATATACCCGAGTCTAAAAATATAAGAATTATAAAATTATGTGGTCTGGAACCTTTTTTATATGTATTTCATCAACACCATCTGAACCACAGAAAAACACGGCCACGCTAAGCCTAACGGCTTCGGATGGGTGATCTTGGAAAACTATGAGCCTTGGGTTTGGTCAGGTAAGCGCATTTTAGTTAGGGTAGGTCAGGCTAGGTTACACAGATTTGGGGGAGGGGTTTAGGGGTGCCCCCCCCCCAGGCACGCACTAGGCGGTGCGGGCATGAGACTGTGCCTGACGAAAGATGGCGGAAATCAGTCCCATAGCTGTAGTATATCCAAAGTAATAATAATAACAATTATAATAATAATACCCTACCTCCTTTATATCGAGCATGTCTTGAAAAGAACGATGCAATGAAATCATCATAGTCATCGTCATTGATTGGTTCTTGGTGTGTTATCGTCGAGTCATCGTCACTGCGATATTCCAGAGGATCGCAGAGACCACTCGCGGAGGTTCTTCTAGCTTGACGACACCCACTCCATGGTATAGGCTTTTTACTCCCACCGCAACCGTCGATCGCCATTACCGATCCACGCCCTTATATTATACAGAGCGGGATACGTCAGTTTGCAGCGCACATTTTTATCGCTTGCAAAGCATGATGACCTCGTAAAGTACTTCCGTACCGAAGAGATAAGCGAGCAAAACCGCATAACGTACCGCTAAAGAGGGACATTTTGGGCGTTGAAATGCACTTCGTCCGACCGTTGTACTTGAGATTAATGGTGCTCGTCGAACTGCATTCCGCATTGCCCTGGAGCACAACTCGACGATGACTTTGGATGCGAAATGCTCATCTAGCGGCTAAACGCATTGAAGTTGCAGGTAGAGGAAAACCTCAGCTGCCGGAGTAATCACCATTCAGTTTCTCCTACGTGGTGTTAAGGTAATGAAATAGTCCCGCGCAGCGCTTACGACTGAGGTGCGGTGAAGCTGAATAATTTACTCATGCGTTGCGTGCGGAACCTTCGTGCATAATTTACAGCATTCAGACAGGTTGTGCGGCGGAAGTCATCAGCGGTATGTCGATATGAAAGAATGCATGCAGGAGGACTAGTAAGTGTTGTGTAGGTACACGCATACGTTAGCTCAATATATCGCGGATGGAGGGCGAAATATTTTTTCTTGTTATTGCGTGTTAGCGCCGCGAAGCAACTGTGGCTATGAGCAGCGTATAGACGTGGACAGACGGAGAGAGGCCAGCAGGAAGGAGTGGGGGACAGGGGCATTAGTATGCGTCCTGGGCCGACTTCAGGGGTAAAAGTGCCGACATTTGTCTGGAAAGTATCCGGAAAACCCAGGGAAAACCTCAGACTTCAGAGCCGGCGGTAAGATTCGAACCCATCACCTCCCAGTCTTCAGTACGACCTTGGCTACCAGCAACGGGCGGACGCCTTAGCCCACTCGGTCATGCCGATGGTGAGGGTGAAATAAATTGGCGTCACAGATATTGCGATGCAATACAAGACGGGTTCTAACTCACCTCAAATACTGCGAACTGGTAGCCAACTGCCTCAAGTTCTATTAGAATTTGTTGCAGGCGTTGCTGTGATATACAAACGAGACCAAAAATGCCCAAAATGTCATGCTTCGCGCGTTTGGATGGTCAATCTCACTCAATTTCGCTATTTTATCCTGTGTATACGTCACGTTCCCCTCACAACGCGCAGGTGGCGCAACCCACAAACGGAACACCGAAGCGGTACTGAAAGTTGCGTTCACGTCCGCGTCTTCAGGCAACATCCATGGCAGTGCAGTTAACGTGGCTGATGTGTTCTACGTCAGTCTTACTTATGGCATGGTCAAGGGCCCGAAACTCGGCAGTTCCTTTGCGGAATGAAGTGAGGCGCTTCATGCGTTTCACGTCATCGGACGTCAGAAAACGTCATAAATTGAACGTCATGGAGACATCCGATGACTAGTGATTACTGATTGGTTCCCATGAGGATGAATTCGTTTTCTGAGCGATGATTGGCCGTTTTCAAATTTGTTCGCGAGCGCTCGAACAGGCGACAGCGCGGCGGCTGTGCCGGTTGGAACCGGCGTCTAAGGAGTCACCGGCGTCCGTTTCGGACGGCTCGCGTTGTGTAGCAATTGTGTTGGACTATGAGTTCTGATTTCTCCTGTTTAAAAACGCAAGCTGTATCATGTGAGTGTCCTCGAACAGCCACAGCTGCCAGGGAAGATGCCTGCGCAACATTTGTGCTCTGCTTCTTGGTGTAGAAACTATTCGAGCGTCCGAACGCCTCGTACCCGATACCTGGTCAACGACTGCCGAGAGGTAAGTCATTTGTCGTTGCTTGTTGCCTTACAACACCGCATTCACTTTGTGTATTGTGAATAAGTTGCTTAACAGTTACAGGAGTACGCGGTGACCGAGACAGACAACGTATAGCTTTGCAGATACGATGGTAGACTATATTTCTTTTTGTGAAACAATGTCATCTAAAAGTTATGATTAAATACCCGTTCACGTCGTACTGTATAAAGATATGACGCTACTGTAAGTCTGATTCTTGGTGATTTCGCTCGACAAGTTTCGTCCGACGCGTTGACTTAGTAGCTGTTCTGTACGTAGCGCCAAAGCCAAGATTGTCAGGCTAATCGGTCTGAATATATCATTGTGAAGTAGCGCAATAAAAGGTATTTTTGAACTAAGGTCGCTCATCACACCGCATGGCTGCGAGCTTCTCGCAACCCTACCACCGTTCTTATTTTTCGCGTTCAATAGCACCTTTATTCTTTCCATTTACATTGCAACTTTCACATGCATAACTGTATATCTGATACCAATTTTTTTTCATCTTGCAGCCACTGAGCTCCAGTTCCCGGTAGCCGTCCTTGCCAGAGGCAGTCCGACATTATCAGGCTTCTTCAAGCAAATTCTGGAGCAATATTAATGTCATCCTGTGTACGTCTTGCTTGCATAACCGTATGTCGCACAATAAAATACTTCATGTGACAAAAACAACCAAGGCTCCGTCGTATTCCTGTAATTCCCACTGCATTCCGACAAACGCGAACAAAAAAAAAAAGAAAAAAGAAAAGACAGTGCATGGAAGAAAAAAAAGGAAGAACAAAAGAAGACGGGAAGCAGGGCAGAGAGGAGGAAAGTAGTGAGAGAGAAACGGATGACACGTGATTTACGTCATTCGCGACATAATCAAAAAAGAAAAAAGAATAGGGTGGCTAGTCCTCAGTCATTGGTCCAGCTCCGGAGGTCACGTGAGTTTTCAGCTACAATATATTTCTACTACAGCTTCGCGCCCCTGGCATGGTGACCAGCGTGAAAGAAGGACGGCAACAAGTACACACACGAAGCCCTATCTCATAACAACTGTAATTTTAATCGTGTACATAATTGAATTGCATATTATCCACAACCGGATGTTATTATTATAAGAAATTATAGGACGTTCTATCATCCCGATCTTCCGAATCCCAGTTCGCCGAACGCTGCTAAGCGGATTATCTGTGAGGGGGAAAGTCAGCCGTTTCGGCAAGCTGGGAAAGGATACAGTAGTTTTTCGGTGAGTTGGGTGGGTGTGACGGAAAATGTCCTAAATAGGAAAGGTGCTACAGCCGACGTCTTACAAGATGAGGGATTGCCCAATTGCTCATGCTGAATCATCAATTAGTGAGCTATAGCCGCAGAACTATACATGGTTTTGAAAGATGACACATGCACATGGCATACTGCGACCAGCCGGCTACGCCATGATGCAACAATTCATTGTTGTTGTATATACCAATCACAATTCCATGCAGCAACAATATTTATGACGAAAAACCTCAAGACTAGGGAACGTAGCAAGAGCACACAAACAAGGTCTGAAACATAGCTGAGGAGCTTAATAGAGGGACGACAAATTTATCCATAACAAAAGTAACAAAGGGGGTCGTCTCTGTATCAAACTTCCATATGTGTTTCTTGTTTGTGTGTGTTATCTTTCTGCGTTCCCTGGTCTCAGGATGTTTCGTACTGAATCCTTGCTACCATCTCGCTTGTTTTCTCACCGTTCTTTCATAAACAATATGCGTGCTGTTTTGTAATTCTTTCCTTTAGAGTAGGAAAAAATCTCCTGCAGTGTTTATTTGATTTCCTGACACTTGAGTCCATCAATATTTATGTGCTATTTTTTAAACCAGATATTTTATTGGGGCTCCTTTGGTCTCTGCACTTAGAAGCCCTACGCTCTGCGTCACTATCGTGACGGGTCCTATCGCAACTGATGATGATGATTGAAGTTTTAATGGCGCATGGACAGCTAAGGTCACAGTGCGCCAAAACAGTGGTGAAATTGGGACTAGCTAAACAACAACGTTGTAGCTGGCTATGAGGATGATTTCAAGGCCTCTATACTCACTTATTAACCATCGTCTTGCTTGGCAAGGTAATAGGCAGTTTTAGCACACCGTTGGTAAAGTTATCGCGCCTATCGGAGCCAATCGCAGTCGTGTATGACTCAGAATCTTATCCACTGATTGGTTCCGGTTGATACGGTTCGACGCAAGCGACGCTATCAACGGATTTTTAAAACTCTCTAATGAAAGCACTTCATGAGAGATGAACGTAAGAAGAACACGACGTCCCATGAACAATAGAATCGACGAATTGGTTGGTTGGTGGCGTGTTATTAGTTATTACTGAGGATTCTGCCTGAATGCAGAAGGCATGTTGCCCTGAGAGGATCGTGCGCCCTGGGCCAACTTCACAGGGAACCTTACCGACATCTGAGGACAACCCACGGAAGACACCCAGTCAGCGCAGCCGTGTCACCTCCAAGTTTCGACGTGGAATGCGATGATCTTAGCGGGAGGACCTCGATATTCCCTCTTGTGAAATCCCCGATCTCATAATTCACGTCTCAAAACAAGTAAAATCAAGGAGAATGCTCATTTGCTTCGTAAGATGATATGCCGTGCTTAAAGAGACGACATCACTAATTAACCAATCAAATTCGTGGGTTTTCGTTGTCTCTCCAACTCGTTTTAGCAAACGAAAGACACATTTTAGCGGCCGTTATGCTTAGCAGGGCGTACACGACGGAACAGCACATTGGTGAGTTTAGTATTAGGTTAGCTCAAGTTCGGTGTTTGTATTTTTATGTCCAGGTTAGTCGCAAGTTTGCTGTTGGCAGTTTCCCGCACGCAACTGTGCATTTTATAGTCAGATAACATTTATTCACAGTAGTCTATTTTGCAACGGGGATTTCGATGGCTTTATTTCGACGTACACCCATCTTAGCCGCTAAGCTACGGTAGCAAGGTAAATTCGGCGAATTGGGAATGGACACGTCGATCATTCGGCCGATTGGTACAGCACCTTCGGAGAATAAAGGATAAAGGCTGTCTCCCGGCCTTCAATGCATCCGGCGAGTTGGGATTTGGCAGATTAGGAAGACATATTCCATATCTGGTCATAGTTGCTCCTGCATGCTTTGCTCCACGCATTCAGGAGAGCCTGCCGACCCCGTACTATGGCCTTTAACTCACCCAGATTATGTTCTTAATGCCTATAGCAGTATGAAGACCTGTACGTACGTACTCAATGCAGGACGGCGATGCCGTGCACTGTCCTTTCTGAGCAGTTCTAATGCAGCACATGTCGTCAAAGGCGGAAATACGCAAGCTGACGCACGCGTTTATCGTCCGGTCGCCACTCAGCAGCACCACCAGTAACGGCAACGGACAGGCTTCGACTAAACCTTAATTTCCGTTTGCTGGTCCGGGTGGTCCCGCTCTTCCAGCGAGAACTCTTACTACGGAGCCTTATTTCGGCTCAAAGCCATTCTCATCGTCTGGCGAATTATCCCCTGCGGACGTAAGGGTGCGAGCCCGCTTATAACGGCGCCATCAACACGAACATGCGGGAAGCCACAGAGGAAAGGATAATTGAAGCTTCATTTCGATTTAAATCGTTTGCTGTGAATACTGTAGTGTCTACTGTTGCGAAATTCAACTGAGCATTCGCTCGAGAATGTAGTGCTCATGAATAAAATAAGGGCTACAACATTGCTGGGAGATTGTGTGTAGCTGCACGATGATTGTCTCCTCGCCCATGTGCGACGACTGCGCTTGCAGATAGTTGATGTTCTGACGCACATCGATAGGACACATGAATCAAGTGGCTAACAGGGAATGCCTGGGGATGTTCCAGGATACGGAATGCGTGACCTTTCAGGAAAAATGATGTGGAACGAAGGAGAAAAAATAAGAAATGGGAAGGATGGTCTACGTAAGCGTGGCAGGCTATCCTTTTGTTCTGCAGTAATCCAAAGAAATTCCATGTGTTTTGCTGCTTGAGCCAATTTATGTAACATGTTTCCACTGCCACCTGCACATTCGACACCATCCTGTCTTTAACATTATTCACGCGTGAGTGCGCTGTCAACATATGGTGCCTATGGCATATTAAACTGTTTTCCACATTCAGTGATCAATATCGATGGGAAATCATTACCCCCACTCTTTTTATATCTTTTGCAACTACATATCTCAACTACTGTAACTAACATCAGGAGGCCTATTCTTTCAACCATTATGTCATAAACAACGTATGATCACTTAATTTTTTTCCTTAGCTCGTACCTATCACCACATAAAAAGGCCTCCATTTTTCGATGTAAAGCAGCTTCACGGTCACCGTAGTATCCGTTTTAAGACGCCGTTATGTTGGGCTGCTGTGCAGATGTCGTGCACGCGATAAGGACATCTCAGACACAATCCTTGCGGGATTGGTTTTCGATATGTCATTAGAACGTCCCTAAAGTATCATCAGTGCGGTCAGCAAACTAAATAATGGTAAATCAACGAGGTATGATGATGCTCCTAATGACACTTCGCTAAACGATGCGAGGAACCGCCGTTAAGCGCTTCACAACAGCGGCTCCAACGAGATCGACCAAGTATCTTGCGCGCAATCGATCGAGAGCTATGCAAAAGATGATTTGATGAAAAAGATGATTTCTGTGAAATATAACCGATCTTTTTCTTTTCCTGTGATACGTTGGTGTTTCCGTTCAAAACGTCACCGATAGCCAAGCAGTCTGGAAATGAGGCCGCTTATTTAAAACGTGGTATAAAGGGTTACATGCTTTGCAGGGACCATGGTATGCAATCATTTAGACAAGGCTCCAGCGTGCGACTCCTAAATCTCGTCAGGTGAAACGCAGTTTAATTTGTATTACATGACAACATCGCAGTCTCTCTCGGTTGGGGACGCCGCCCTCAAATTTAAGGGTGGTTCACACTGCTGCGTTTGCGGTTGCGCTTGCGTTTACAGCGAATCGTCGGCATGGCAACAGAGCCCCGCTCACCGCAAACGCGTTACGTAAGGGGAACGAAAGGAGTTGAGTCAACTTCAACTTTCTCGACGCAAGCACCGCAACCGAAGTGCCCAATAGAAGAAGACTATATAGCGCATGCGCACTATATGCGCGGGCAGCACATGGTAGCTTCGTCGTTCACCTTTTCTCCCGCGGGAGTGCGCTGTGAACGGTGCTCGTTCATTGGAAGAACGTAACGCTACAACGCAATTATGTGAACGGGGACAACGGGAGCGGCACAGTGAACCCGTTCCGCAATGTAAAGCACGGAAACGCAAGCTTAAAACGCAGCACTGTGAACCAGCCTTTAGAACCAGCAACAATGAAATATCACCTCAGCAGCTATCAGCAATAGATACCGTGCAGCCTGCGATGAATTCCTGGATCGGTGGAGGGAGCTGTTACCGGCCTTTCCTCAAGCTGTCCAAACAGTCTTGATTGTTGTTACGGGCGATTTGTTAAACATTACGCGCGCACATATAAGCCTGTTGCGCTGGAGTTTCGCACAGACACTGGCGCCATTAAGTTCCACCGCTTTGTCTATTCCCGCCTGTGTGTACACAGACGAAGTTTTCCTGGGAATGGAAGGCGTTGAAAAGCGTCCAGGAACGAAAAAAAAAAAATGACATTGTTGTGCCGTAGGTTGTAGCAATAGCTATATGAACCCTGAAAGGACATATCGCTGGGCCTGTTTGTGCTACATGACTGAAATAAAAGTGTTAAACAACACAGGACGAAACTGACGAACAGACGTGTTTTGCGTGCCTTCTTCATAGTAGATTCTCTGAAGTGTTCGTGGTGGCTCACATTTTCCCACCCACAATAATGCACGAGTACGACTATTGAGACGGCAAAGTGCCCTGTACACAGAGAAATCACAACGAGGCACAGGACTGACCGTATAGGAGAACGAGAGAACACGTGTGTGGTTCCGATTCCGGATACTGGCGGCGCTTGTGTCGGAATTTCGGAGCGTTCCCCCAGACCAAATGTCTGGTACATCGAACTTTTGTGAAATTCTTGAAACATAACACACGGGAAAACACAAGCCGTCGCAATACGCGAAGAGTGCACCCTATTTCTGTATTTCAGGAAGAGAATTCAACATCAGATGCCTAATTTTCATGCATGCACACACACAAGCGCGCGCACACACACAAAACAACAAAAAGTGTTATTAATAATAGTAAGACTTCCTGATGCGTGTACATCGAACTCGCACGAAGGTGATCAGAAGAAAGACGGAAGAAACGCCTGTAGCGTTCGCACCAACAGCAAAAGAGAAAATCGCGATGTAGCGCATCCGTTGCTCCACCAACGCAGCCCCAGCACGCAAATGAGCTGCCAACCCTCGATAGCAGCTTCGTTCATTCACCGATGGCGTGATCGTCACCCATGCACGCCAAGCAATCGCGCCCAGCGCTGCGAAGTTAAATTCGGCGAACCCCAGGTGAATCTTTCCATCACATGCCCAAATTCTCAGATGTGGGAGGAGACACACGGCGTCAGCTGGGGATCCGTACTTGGTTCAGGAGCATAATCCTTCCGTGAACATACTTGCGGCACTGTGTCAGTGTGTCGCGATGCTGTAGACGCAGCTGCACTTTCACAGTGTCAGGACACAAAAAAAGAAAAAAAAAGGGGGGGGAGAACACACAATATATTAAACAGGTGTCCGTGTCGTAAACAATGAAACTGCAGTCTCAAACGCAATGCAGGGTATAACGTATGCGAGGTGTGTTAACTTTGAGGTTGTTCTTATGTATGTTTCGAGTGAAACTTGGTATTTTACTAAAGCAACACTTTTGTTCCCTATGTGTCCGCATATTCGATTTCTTTCAGACCATTTCGTTCTAAGCAGTGAGGAATACTCTTTCCACAGTTGCTTTATGCCTACTAGTCCCTCTCATGATAAATGTTTCGGAAACGTAAGAAACCTTGGAGTTATCTTTTTTTGAAAGCTCTCTTTCACGACCTGAAGAAGAAAACTTTTTGCGATTACTAACCAAAGAAACTGCACCTCTTTGTCGCTTTTCTCTTTGGTCAACTTCTGTATCACTCTGCTTTGTGAACGTGTCGAACGAATAGTGCCAGAGAAGTTAATAATTAGTCGGAGGCACCTCCGAAACTGTTGACGTGCCCAAGGGCAGTTCCATAGGGTGAAGGGCCTGTGGGTTGAAATTCCACATGGTGAAAGAACGCACACACACGGACAGCGCCCGGTATGTGCAAACACTGTCCGTATGTGTGTGGTTTGTCCCTATGTGTTACTTTACATGTGGAACGACAGTTAATCGTCTCCAGGGGACAAAGTCCTAGAGTGAAATGTCACTCTTACAAAGCGGGCAAAATGAAAGTTTAAATTGTGACACACCTTTATCGTTATAGTTAATATCACTCTAACGACGACAGCTGTAATTCGCATAGGTACTGCGTTAGCGAATGCTCTCTTGAGTACCTATTGAAGCCATTTCTTTCGCACGAAACATGGGAAGCATCCCGAGGCGTTCTGTTGGCTTTACATATTTTCTACGTGACATTCTATAGCATTCAGTGATTGATTTTCGGGGGGGGGGGGGGATGGTATGGCCACAATCACGTGCAATCTGAGCGAGTACAGCGGGTATTCATTACTTGTGTTGAGGAGGGACGAAGTTTGTGGGTCCTCACAATCCCAAAATTCGCGGTCACCCTTCCCGCCGGCGCACTCCGCCACTATGCTCAGCCGCTATGCGTGAAGCGCCCTTACAGGATGTGAATTCGATGGGAGATCGTGTTTATGCCAATTAACAGCAAAACAGAATAAAATTTTTAAGATGTCATCGTCGAATTGAAAAGAACACCATGTAAAGAGTCCCTGGAGATACGAAAGGGGCTAGCAGAATATAAACCTAGTGCACCCTGGCCAAATGAATTTTGATGAATTGCGCCTATGGGGATTCCGTCGATTTTTGCACAGCGCCCATGTTTAGGCTACGATTTTTCGATGAAGACAGTGAAATTCTGGAAATGTCATCGCCTATTTTTGTTCAGTACATCCTCCAGGCCACATACCAACCACGGCACGATGTATGAGTGTTAATCCTGATGCACCCAGGGCCTTCAAATTTGCGACTCAGACAGGGTTCCCCTCCTAGGCGCTCGACGGACTAAGTCCCAATATTATCGAAATACGCATGCGCTCAGACTGTACGGCTGGTCTGAAGGAGTTCGAAAGGCGAACGGTCATTTTTTCCAGAACTTGAAAAGGCTGACAGAATAGACAACTTTATGTTGAGTGAGTAATAAACAAATGATACCGTTTTGTATTTTATATCGCTTTTATATGAAACTATACAACTTGATAAAACTGTCCATTTCGAGTGCCGTTTCGGAAGTGATTTTGTCAAACACGACCTTTCAAGGTGCAACAGGAGAACAAGATACGGGGTTCAGACCCCGTGATTTTACTTTCACATATACATATTACATAATCAGCTTAGGATATCTTTATTATCATCGTTATATCAAATGATATTAATCCCCGAACTTGATGAAATTCGCCATTTGGCCATATCGAGGGCGGTTTTGGAAGCTATTTTGTCAAACGCGACCTCTCAGGGTGCAACAGGGGAACAAGGTACGGGGTTCTAACCCCGTGATCTTACTTTCACATATACATATTACAAAATCAGCTTAGGACATCTTTAATATTATGTTTATATCAAGTGATATTAAGTCTCGAAGTTGACGAAATTGGCCATTTTGCCATTTCGAGTGCCGTCGTGGAAGCGATATTGTTAAACGCGACCTCTCAGGGTGCAACAGAGGAACAAGGTACGGGGTTCAAACCCCGTGATCTTACTTTCACTAATATATATTACAAAATCAGCTTAGGACATCTTTAATTTTATATCGAATGATATTAAGCCCCGAAGTTGACGAATCTGGCCATTTGGCAATTTCGAGTGCCGTTTTGGAAGCGATTTTGTCAAACGCGACCTCTCAGGGTGCAACAGGGGAACAAGGTACGGGGTTCAAACCCCGTGATCTTACTTTCACATATACATACTACGAAATCAGCTTAGGACATCTTTAATATTATCGTTATATCCAATGATATTAAGTCACGAAGTTGATGTAATTGCCTATTTGGCCATTTCGAGTGCCATTTTGGAAGCGATTTTGGGAAACGCAACCTGTCAGGGTGCAGGGTGGTGCAAAAGGTGGTGATTAAAGGGGCTTCGAACGTTGTACAGGGCTCGGTCCTCTGCCGAACGTTGCGGTAGCCTCTGTTAGAATACCAGTACAAGCCATTCATAGTATCTTTTTGGCACCATGATACAAGTCATTTGAGTCATTGAAAAGGGTCCTGCTGCCGCCTTTTCCAAATTTTGCGGTGGTTTCCGATGCAATCACAGGAGAGGGGCATAACATAAGCCGTCGCGTCTTTATATGTGCAAAATGTCTGCCACCATGATTAAAGGGGTTTTTGTCTGTGTTAAAGGGCTCTGCTGGAATCTTTTATTGAGTTTGCGGCCGCGGCCGTTATGATTCCAGTCGAATGGCCATAGCATAAACCGCTGCGAATACGTATATGACTTTGGAACTATGATAAAACGGGTGTCGACCGTTTTAAAGGGCTGTGCTCCCGCATTTTCCATATTTTGCGGTAGCCTAGATATTAATCCCCGAACTTGATGAAATTCGCCATTTGGCCATATCGAGGGTGTCTGTGTTAAAGGGCTCTGCTGGAATCTTTTATTGAGTTTGCGGCCGCGGCCGTTATGATTCCAGTCGAATGGCCATAGCATAAACCGCTGCGAATACGTATATGACTTTGGAACTATGATAAAACGGGTGTCGACCGTTTTAAAGGGCTGTGCTCCCGCATTTTCCATATTTTGCGGTAGCCTAGATATTAATCCCCGAACTTGATGAAATTCGCCATTTGGCCATATCGAGGGTGTCTGTGTTAAAGGGCTCTGCTGGAATCTTTTATTGAGTTTGCGGCCGCGGCCGTTATGATTCCAGTCGAATGGCCATAGCATAAACCGCTGCGAATACGTATATGACTTTGGAACTATGATAAAACGGGTGTCGACCGTTTTAAAGGGCTGTGCTCCCGCATTTTCCATATTTTGCGGTAGCCTAGATATTAATCCCCGAACTTGATGAAATTCGCCATTTGGCCATATCGAGGGTGTCTGTGTTAAAGGGCTCTGCTGGAATCTTTTATTGAGTTTGCGGCCGCGGCCGTTATGATTCCAGTCGAATGGCCATAGCATAAACCGCTGCGAATACGTATATGACTTTGGAACTATGATAAAACGGGTGTCGACCGTTTTAAAGGGCTGTGCTCCCGCATTTTCCATATTTTGCGGTAGCCTAGATATTAATCCCCGAACTTGATGAAATTCGCCATTTGGCCATATCGAGGGCGGTTTTGGAAGCTATTTTGTCAAACGCGACCTCTCAGGGTGCAACAGGGGAACAAGGTACGGGGTTCTAACCCCGTTGTCTACTGCTTTACAGTACCTTTAAAAGGCCTTGCTGCCGCGGTATCAGAATTTTCCGGTTCCCTCTTGCGCAACCCCGGTAGAAAGGCATAGCATAAGCCGTCATGAATATGCCTTTCGTACCATGATACAAGGGGTTTCGTGCGTTTTAAGGGACTCTGCTGCTGCCTTATCCGAATTTTGTGGTCGATTCTGTTGCAATACCAGCATTATAAGCCGTTGATCATAAGCGTGTTTGGAACCATGACTTAAGAGGTTTCGCCCGTTGTAAAGGGCTCTGGTACGGTCATTTACGGATTTTACGGTCGCCTCCGTTACAATTCCAGTGGGAAGGCAATAGCATAAGCCGTAGCGAATATGCCTTTGGCACCCAGTACAAGGGCATAGTATAAGTCGTTTATAATGGCTTCGCTATGCAGGATACACCAGTGACTCTTTGTGGTGTATTCCTTGGATGCCCCTGCTATCATCGTTGTTGCAGAAAGGTTACTTTTTACTTTTCTCAAAGAAGTTTGCAAGTGATGCAATGTTTGAGAAGGAGACTGTGGGTCACTTCTTGCAGGTAGACGTGTAAGCGAATCATGGACTTCTGTATGTGTGCTGCACTTCGAGAAAAATTGATTGATTACCATGAACAGTGCTTTTCAAACGGCTTCGTAACGGATATGTATTTTCATCTATGATGTCTTTTCCTCAGACTCTAGCACCAGTGCTCGTAGGTGTCTGCTGACGTGTAAATGTTGGGACTGATTTGTCATGCAAGTGCCGGGAAATGTTTCCTTTCCAGGCGGGGGGGGGGGGGGGGGGGGGACATACGTGCATTGTCATTCAGAGATACGATATCACACCACCCAACGCGTTTCAAAATGAACTCCCAGAAACTAGCTCATTTTCATGTTATTTTGGTTTCGTGACTGATTTTCCTTTCCCACACTTCAGCCAATAAAATTTGCCTACCTGCGGAAGGCAAAATCTGACATGGGACTTAAGTTAGAAACCGCAACATCTGTTGTAATTGTCTGTTCTTGTGTTGTTGTAAATTGCCGTTTGACCTATCCACCTGCGACTGTACCTACAAGAATGGGTAAACAGTATTGTAAATACACTAAAATAAAATTCACTCAGCGTTCTCTACTTCTTCACCACCCCGTGTGTCGGTGACCCTCTGTATTCCTACACACTGCTGTGATTTGGGAATATACATGCCTGCTATTCTGAATGTATTTAGTTCTGCACCAAAATCTCTGGTCCAGCGAAGTCGTGTTTGATCATATCATTGCCACTCGCGTCGCCACAGCACTCGCAGACGTCAAATTTTCCATATCTTCCATTTCATTTATCAATAAGTCTGGATATAAGCGTGATATCGAAGATGTCATCATTTAATTACATAGACTGTATATCCATGCTTAATAGCTATGAGTCCGCGGCGCATACCTGTTTCCCTTGCTACAGCCTGCGATGTAGCGTTTGGTCAAATCGTTCATTTTCAAGCGACTAAAGAACAAACAGGAGACAAGATCACACACAAGTCGCTCTGTTGTTGTTTCGCGTTTGTTCTTTGGTTGCTTGTGGATTAGCACCAACCAGTCCAATCTATATACTTCAGATATTTTGCTAAATCGTCGCCCAAGTGGCACTCACTGGCACAAAATTGTCAGTTACGCCTATTTTAGCTCGTAACTCTTGATACCAACTTGATACTGACGGTATCGTCATAAAATTACGTAGTCTGTGTATCGTCTGCGGACCGTAGCTGTTTTCCTTGCTGCACCCTTAGAACTCGCATTTAGTCAATTTGTCGTCCAGAAGGCTATCACGCTCCGACCTGCCAATTTCATGCGACAATCTCCCGATATCTGGAAAGTCTCATGCTCGTTCCCACAGTTATACATCACGTCTTATTCTTTATCTTACGCGAAAACTCCCGGGCGTGTTATCGGTGTTGTTAACAGGTCGGGGCGCGAAAAGGGAATTGTTCGGCTCAGATACGTCCACCTCTCCCTTCCCAAATCTGTTCCTCCTCACGTACTCATGCACCACCCTGTAAACTTAGCTTCCTTGCGTAGTCCTCTGCTATCAGGTCAAGTCGAGTTTCAGAGGGGGTGTCCCGAAACGCTGCTCTTGAGCGGAAACTCATTAGAGCGTCCCTGTAGCTTGTCATGTCTGACACATATCAGTGAGAGTAAAGCATTCGTACGGCATCAAAAACGTGGTCGTCACGTAACAGCCATTTCAAACCACAGTATGAAACTCCGCAAAAAACAAACAAAAAAAAACACAAAGGCCACCTAGAAATTTCAATATACGCCTGTATAGCGTGCTCCATCGCTTAGACATTAGGCTTGTAGTGAAGCCAGACTCAGAAAACAGAAGCCATTACTTCGTTTGATCGTTTCAATGGAGAATCGTGCCCCAGCACAACAAAGTTGAATGCGGGTGCCAAACAAAAATGGCTTAATGCGAACTGACGTAATGTTTTGGCGGCACTATGCTATGAGGTTATTAAGCGGAAGAGCAGCTTCCATTTCCCTCTGCCGCGGTTAATCCAAACGTTCATTAATTGAAACGCGTACCTTGAACATGGTGCAGCGCGTGCAGGGGAGCTTTCGCTCTAGCGTTGCATAGGGCCATCATTAGGGCTTAATTACAGAACAGTGTTTTGCTTCGTGTTGCCGCATAATGCTATGGAGTGCTCACATAAAGAAACCAGGAGGCGGAGGAAATGTGACCAGCTGAATGACCCACCGCACAACAGTGGCGTGTTAAGAGATATTCTATCGTCTTTTTCAGCGTAGACAGCAGAAAGTATGCCATGCATTTCCAACACAGCTCTCATTGATGTCCTTGTAACGAAGCAAGGAGAGGATAGAGCGCCGTTACCTCGTCCAACATAGCCTGCGTCGCACATTGCGACATTGCTTCAGCGTTCAATACTTTCTTACCTTTTTTTTTCTTTCTTTCCATCATAGCAGTGAAGTATGGGTTTGCAAACTTTTACATGAAAAAACATTATCGTCATGAGTTTGGACATCGTGGCAACTTGTTATAGCTTACAACATGCGGAAGGGAGCGACGCAAAGTTAAACAAATTCTCGTTTAACTGAACACAAAGTAAGAAGAAGGACGCACATGGTGTGTATCTATACTGCTAGGGAACTGTACGAATCTTGTACCGGTGTGGTCTACAAGATCATTTGTTTGAAAGTGAGGAGTCAAATATGTTCCATTACAGCAGCTGCAGATGGGCGTCTTGTCAATGGTATTTTGTGATGGGTATTTTAGGAGCTACGCGTTCAACACTTAATCGATAGGCCGTATTATTTGACGTTTATGGTGTACACCCATGCTGGTAATGACGTAAAGACATGTAGCACCTATATGCAATTCGATAATTTGCGTAGCAGATGCAACGTAGCAATTGTGGACATTTATAAGGGAAAAAGTGAGAAGGTGCATCCCCTACCATGGGATGGATTTATAAGGAAGTAGCACAAAACACATGTTATTGCACGCCATCCACGGCCACGGTAAATAACAGTCGGTTTCCGCGACCACCACGCAACTCAACGCCCCTTCACTATAACTCGCGTTGCTGTAGGGCAGCCCGTTACTAAATAACTCGATGCGGAAACTGGGCCCCACATCTGCTTATCTTGCGTACTTCACGGCCAATCACGTTGTGACGCCTTGTATGCGGTCATTTCCTTCCATGGTATCCTCGTGAAAAGATGACGCTCTCTTAACACGGCTCCATAAAACGCCTCTCTATATAGGTCCACGCACAAGCAGCACTCTTCTTCGTTGGAGTCGCGAAAAAAAAAAGTAATAGACCCACCTTGCTGCACCGTCAGAGTGTCACTTTCTGTCAGGAATGACGTATGCACCACGGAAAGGGGGCTCGTAATCCGAATGGCGAAACAGTCGCGGCTCTATCGCCGGATGTTCTCACCAGAAGAGCATAAATCTTGCGTACAAGGAGGCTATCATTCATAAGTAGAACGAGAATATAATATCAGAGAGCGCGATAGGTTGCGCAGTCCTCTCGTATGTAGGGACGTGAGAGCACGACGTTGAATGGTACCGAATGGCGGAACTGCATTTCCATAAATTATGTGCTTGTGTCACCTAGCCCACGCGTGTGAATGTACTCTGCGCAAAATGCTTTCGTCATGTCCTGCACAACTCTCAGCTTGATGATGTCCTTTAATCGATAACACCACGCGGCCAAGGCTGTTGCATTCAGTGACCCGATGTTTCCAATCTGATAACGATGATGGTGATATGATAAGAAGAAGAAGAAGAAAAAAAAAGAAACGGCGCGACAGGGTCGGAGTGGCTACTCCAGCACCCCTAACTAAGGTCAGGTAACGAGAAGAAAATCTGAGGTACCTCCATATTTGGTGTTTCCGGGCTCGAATTACGTTTTCAGCGGATTATGTGAGGACAAAAGTAGCCAGGCGGGGTATTGATGATGATTCAATGAATAATACTATTCAGTCAAACCGTAACAAAGACTCTAAAGACACCGCAATGCTCAACTCACAACGCATTTGGTGTTCACACACTACAAGAATCAGACATGCAGCAGTACAGGTAGTTTAAGTACAGTCACTTCAGAACTTGCGTCATCGTACTCGACATGGCTCAACCCTCACCTTAGAAGTTGAACCAGTTTAAACGTGATATAGAATTCTTAGATAATGGGAGTTGGGCCAGGAGGAGTGCGATGACGCAAGTTCTGACGTGGCTATACTTGAACTGCCTGCCGGAGTCCGGCAATGGCGGCCTTGGAAACTCACGATCACAATCATCTGATAAGGCAATGTGGGGCGCATGGGGGATAAGGCAATAAGGCGTGTGGGGATGCATTCCGCTGGGGGCGCCACAGTACGCACACGACCTTATCGCGGGAGATAACACTTATGAAGGGGGGGAGGGGGAATGCGAGGAGAGACATCCAGAGTGTGGGTGTGCTTCGATGTGCGAACTCTGGCTGTGGACGTACGTGTCTGGTGGATGATGCACAGCCGCTTGAACGTGTTACTGCCGGTTGTGTTCTGATTTGGGGTGCTGCTCGACCCCGTGGTGATGTAAGTGTATCGCATTGCTCTTTTCATTAATTAAACAGTGCTCGTATGGCATGTATCGGCGTCTGGGTTCTTCGTCGTGCGGTTAAGCGGTGAGACGGGTAGGGTCCTACACTAGGGTGGGGTTCGGGGCGGGGGGGGGGGAGCGGAACCCTACAAGCGTGAGTTCGGGCCCTGTTACGAACTCACGTGAATGCCGACATGACGTATCGCTGAGCCCGATCATGCCACACACGTTCCCAAGCCGCACAATGTACAGGTCCCGACAAAAGTTTACGGAACACGCGAGCGGTGTATTTTCTCCTCGGTACGACACCCTAGCGGCAAGCGGAAGCTGGCGAAATCAGGCCAGATCACTGCCTCAGAGGGGTGGACAACTCAGAGCCATTTATAGGGAGAGTTTGGCCATTCTTTGATCTTTTGCCGCCTCATGGGAGGAGCTTATTTTGACGTCAGAGTCGTCGTTGCGCCGCCCAAAAAGCCTGAATCTGAGCGGAATCCGCTTATCAGGCATCTAGTCCGCGCCATATTGATGCTGTCCGCCAGCTGGTCGACACCTTCGTGGCCGTGTTGAATGTAATCTACAGGAATAACCGGCTTATGACCCACTGGCGCAAGTGATAAGGGGGGCTTTGTTGCCGAACAGAAAGAGTTCAAGGACGAAAGGCTTTCGAAGCAAGAAGTACGCACGTGTCTTCTCTCCTTGGATTGTAAACAACGATCAGCATCAATATGGCGTCTGCGACCGGTTGATGACTGGATAACAATAGAGCACGACGAGGGAGGTCGTTCGGCCGTGACGCGCTTTAAGTTAGGCTCCTCCCAATGGCCAAACTCTCTCTATAAACGGCTCTGGGACAACTGCGCTCTTAGCGACACACAGCGGTAGTTTCGGTATGATTACTGTTGTATGTGCCCGCAAAGTGAGTTGGATTTTACTGTTGTGCTCGCCAACAACACGTGATTCAACGATTGTTGAGACAGGGAGCTCGCCGCTATCATCGTGATAACAAGCATGAATCATAGTGGCAACACTTTACGGTGTATTGCTTTTATTGGAAAGCCATGATATGTAGACAAGAGAAAGAAAGGTATCTGGCAAACACTTGCTTTATTATGGACGACGCGTGACGAGCTGATAAACAATTGACGCTGACATTGGTAATTCATTGATTGATAAACAACTGACGTGAGTCACGAGTTGTTGACGAGCACAACAGTTAAATCCAACTCACTTCGCGGGCACATACAACAGTAATCATACCGAAACCACCGCTGTGTGTCGCTAACAGCGCAGTCGTCCACCCCTATGAGGCAGTGAACTGGCCTGATTTCACCAGCTTCCGCTTGCCGCTAGGGTGTCGTACCGAGAAGAAAATACACCGCTCGCGTGTTCCGTAAACTTTTGTCGGGACCTGTACTGAAAGTCAAGTGCAATAGGGGTGGCCGGTATGTGTATTACCAATGTTCTTTAGTTTCACAATTCTGTTCAAGGCCTTCCACCTACCCGTCCACCCCTATTGCACTCGACTTTCAGTACATTGTGCTGCTTGGGTTACTGCACTTACTTGCTAACATCACACTTGTAAACAGCGCAGATGTGATGTTATCTGGTGAGTGTACACGTGAGTTCGCAGCGGGGCCCGAACTCACACCTTATCAGATGATTGTGACCGTGAGTTTCTAAGGCCTGAAATGTCGAGCTATGCTGCCTGCACTTGCTGTATGTGTCATTCCAGCAGACGACGCCGCACTTTGAAACAGATGGTCTCGAGTTTTTCGCACTTGGCAAGGTGCACCGCTTTTTCTGTGGGTTTCTTACAGGTGTTTTAGCTTTCCTTGACGCCATACCGGTTTAAACACCATGCAGATCCCGCTGACGAAAGTACCTACTGTTGGATTCGCGGCCGCTTGCGCCCGAAATGGCGCTGTGCAAACTTTGCTGCAACAGCCCTGTAGTATTCACTTTCCTAGTCTGCAAGTTCAAAAGTATATTTACGCTGTGCAACGTATTGCACAGAATATATCCGTTAATTAGCAGCAAACATGGTTATTTGAGCAGAGAGCTTAATTAGAAACGAAACAGCATTAAACTATATATGTAGGTTCTCAGAACATGTACGTTCTGAGGTATTGTGTGCGGCCTTCGAGTCCACAAGCATCTGCCTACAGTCCTGTACAACTTAAGAAGGAAAACAAATCTAGTCCGTCAACTACATATGCCGTTGGAGATAAGGAGACGCAATAGACCGCCAGGAGAAATACTGCAGCGCCATCAGTAGGGAGTGCACTTTTTGCCGCAGCGTGGTGTCATGCGGCCAGTCTTAACAGCCAATACGGAAGCCGAGTGAGTATGACGCATTACAGTAATTGGCGCAGCGAGAGAGCGTGACCTCTCTGCGTCCAGCCATCCTATCTGCGGCGCAGTAATATTTTGAGAGCTGACGGGCTAGATTTATTTTCCTTCTTAAGTTAAACACGACTGTAGTAGGGAGTCATACTCTTTGTTAGTAGAAGTGGGTCATTCGTCTCAGTTTAGGGCGACGGCAGGCTCAGGCCTGTGCAGCAAAAATGGCACCCTTGATAAGTCACCAAAACAAAAAAAGCAATAACTACCTAGCGTCAACGAAACACAATGAAATAAACTTACTTCGAACACGCGCGCGCACACACACCGAGAGAGAGAGAATACAATCTCTCTTTCTCTCTCTCTCTCGGTTTTACGCTTTTTTGGATTTTTTTACGTTTTTCCGAAAAAAAGAGTAAACATTACGCTACATAACAGTGGTCGTAGTGAAAAATATTTTACAGGCTAATGCGTTGTGTGTACTTTATTTTTTTCTTAGTGTATAGAGTGCTGGAAAGCAACGAAATCAGACAAGAAAATTCATTTTATGCGTGGGCTCTTCCCGAAGCGGTCACTCAACAGATATCCGTTTTTTACTCGTTGATAAAGAAATATCCTTGAAGGAAACTCCTGCCAAGGAAATGTCTTTCTACTTGGCCCATTTCAAATTTGTTTTCATTATATAAAGACATGTCATGGGATGAATTGTTCTACATTAATATCCAGCTTCGGAACACTGGACTGGCATATCTCGTCTTGTGCTATTTATTTATTTTATTACCCTCAGGGCAGTAGCATTTCAGAAGCAAAAATGTCTCTAAGATGAACTCTTTGAGTCTTCTTTTCTTTAAACTTCTTGGTTCTCCGTATTAGTGGAAGGGTCAACAGCAATCTACTTGACTCATAATGATATCGTACACTCTCTGACCGTCCTGAAATGTGACTTCATACCGGAAACTGTTTGTTATGCTGTGAATCTCTACACGCTGTCCAGCCAAAAGAAAGCTTGGCTCCAAAATGAGCTGCGAGGCATGTTGGACGCGCAGATAATACGTCCATCAACGTCGACTTTTGCATCACCTATAACCATCGCACGTTTGGATCGCATCGGATGGAATAGTCCGTCGAACCTAGGGAGTTTCCTATAGCCTCATTCCAGGACGTTGTCGAGAAAATGGAAGTGCGCGAGGGCTATTGCGCGTATCCATCGCTTTCGTCCTCACATTCATGCGGCGTGTCCTATTAGCTCAGGGTATGCTTTTTCCTCTGGGAAGCATTACATAAGGTTTGTCCCGTTGCGTCCGTCCGTAACACCGCCATGTCGTCACACTCTTTAGGGTGATTCCATCACCCAGACTCTATCCTACCTTAAGCTACCTGCTTGCTCTCTAAACCGTTATGCTCTCTTTCCCATCGCCAATGACGGGGCGAAGGCGACGGGGCCAATGACGGGGTTGGCAGGTTGTCTAAGAAAGGGGGCCATGCGCTACCTTTGACTTAGACAACCTGCCATTAAGTACACGCCACACGGTCGTGACACTGCGATGAACGAGCGGGCCAGTCGTGCAACGGAGGGGGTTGTAACGTGACGCCCAAAGTCTGTTGCGAAGTTGCAGCCCTTGAAGCGGCGCGGTCGAAAGTGACACCTAGCATGTTACCAGCGCGGTGCCGAAGGCCTCTCGGATTCGGGGCAGAATGAGGCTCAGAGACGCCGCACCGATTAACGAATATGGGTCGTGGCGTTGGCTGCCGCGGCGAGTAGCGCCAGTTCGCAGCTGCGGTATACGGGAAGGAGAACCTAGTGGCGCACCCGAGAGGTAACGGATGCCAAGTCACCGGGGCAGTCGTGAATGAAAGATAGGACTACCACGGAATGTGAAGCGGTGTGACGCACTAGTTGGAACCATGAAGAACCATGTGCGGTAAGGTGGGGCAAGATGAGACACGGGGCAAGACGCGACATTTTTTGCTCGACGGCGTCTGTCTCAGAGACACGAAAAATAAGAATTTCATATTAAATTGCAAATTTGTGTCTCATCTTGCTCCACCTTACCTTACTATGGAGAAGCAGAGACGTCTAAAGAGAGACGCCCATCGTTGGGCTGTCGAGGAGTGCCGTCACCTGGTGAGTCGTCCGTGGGGCGAACCTCTCGTAACTCTAGATCTATCCAAGATCTATTGCAATAAGGCAGCCGTTGAAGAGGCAGCAAGCGCGCTACACATAGCTTAATCGCGGTATCGTTGTTTGCCTGTTTATATGCCAGCCTCAGCTGGGCTAATTTCCATTTCTGGCTTTCGTGATTGGCTGATTCGCCACGAGCTCCTGCAACAGCAGCCAGATGCTAGCCTTTGTTGACAATCTGGACATGCCGAAATGGCGACGTCTATGGTCTCGCTTGAAAGAGGTTGTTGACATTTCCTTACGGCTGGCAGGTCCAACGCGGCTTTCACGACGGTGAGTGCCTCGTTGTGGTTGAGAGTTCTACCATGGCTGACGCTTCGAAGTGAGCTGGCAGGTTACGGCAGCGGAATTCCAAGCGGAACAGTTCAACGATGCGAATGCTTATATATTTTGCATTCCAATTCACATATATATTATTATGTTCAATGGAACAAAAAATATTGATTATGGCATCCAAGCGTATTTCCCCCTTTCTTTTTAATGAGCAGTGTGTATATGATGGCCTGTTCTGGATAAGAGCAGAATGTGTTCTGGTCGACCAGCGTACCAAATCCAAGGACAATAAAAAGGGCCAGAAAACGGTTTTCTCTTGATATGTTTGGGTTTGCGTTTTTGTTCCTGTCGTACACTGATACATTTTATCGATTTATTACTCTCGCCTAACGTACAAGGCAGACTCGACCAGCTATCTAATAATTACCGTGCCTACATCTCTAAATTTGTGTGATAAATAATAGGAGCGTTGTTAAGAAGTTCTACTATTTGAACGGCATTAAAGGTCAGATATGCCGATTTTGAAGTGCCGCAGAACTGAGCGATACTCGCGCTGTGTGTTCATTACCGAACACTGAATATGTGTGCGAAATATCTTGCTCCAACTGTTCGTAGTTTTTTAGAAAACAGTTTTTTTAGTTCCCACGCCCGGCCGTCAGACCGTCGGCAAACCCTGCGCACGGGCGCACCGACGTCACTGCTCTCGGTTTATCTGTCTTTGGCTTGGCATGGACTCTTGGCTTGGCTGCTTGGCTTCTTTCGTTTCCTCCTCTGTGCATCGTACGTAAGCGAACAGCTGTTGTGTTGTTGCTAAGCCGGAAACAAAGCATGTGAATGTTTGTTTTTGGCACAGCGTCGTTTGGAAAGTGCACTTCCTTGTTCTGACCTTGCCTTTTATGGGCTGGAGCGATATGATTCGTAAATATGCCACGGCGAAGTTGTCGAAGATGCGAGAGTGCTACGCTGTTAGAACAATTCATCGGTGCATTCAAGTGTTACCTATTATAAGCTGCCAAAAGACCAAGCAGTGCGAAGCTCTTGGCTGACAGTGGTGCCTGCTAATTTCCACTGCAAGGATTTCGTCCACGAATGTTATCATAGGTTACGCGCGACTCCAGAGGCAATTTGGAATCTCGGCACGAAATCGTCTGATGAAAATCTGAGGTGCCCGACGCATAACATTTTGAACGTGCCACGGAGGATCAAGGCAAAAAACGAGAGCAAAAAATGGTAAGTCGAGGTTCAGATATAAAAAATAGCAAGCTTAATGAATCGATTGTGCAGCTGTCCTACTGCGCTTACTCTGATATAACCACGATTAACAACACAATAGTACTATTGATAATCTAACTTCTGAATTATCACAGGTGCACGCTGAAGGCGGAAATGAAGCATGATCTGGCTTGCATCTGGTCATGAAGAAATTGCTGACACGTTAGTTGCAGTCCACCTCCACCAACAGGTATGACAATGTGATGTTATAATTTGAGTATTCATCTATGTTCAACTTTTCATGTGCACTCGCATGCAGACATTTTGACACCACTTTTAAATCTGCCCTCAAAGTTACAACCTGTGCTTCCAGGGTGGAAAACAAAGATCGCCATTCCGATTAGCTGCTATCTCCCAGTTCAAGCACTTTTGTGTCTGGACACTGGTTCCTGTGGATGGGGTGTTACAAGCTTTACTGTCTGATATAGAAGGTACGTTACATTAGTTCAGTTAGTTTGTCTTTTGCACATTTTTGTTGCTGTTAGCTGGATTACTGTTGGACATACAATCCTTTGACACACAGAAGCTGATGTCGCCTCTGATAACATTTCAGAATTTTCAGTATCATCAACGTCCATTGAGGAAGGTGCCTTTACTATCTGTGAATCTTCAACTGAAGAATAGCCCAGAATTCATGTTAACATTCTCTACTCTTATTAATTCACTGTCTGTTTTCTGAGAGCTAAGAAAAATGGAAACTATTTATTTGTCACAACTTCACACTGGATACTGGTGTGGTACTGGCTTGACATGTAAGCTAAAATACCTGGATTCTACAATAATTGTGTTCAACTTGGTGCATTACCGTGGGCAATGCCACATTCACTACATTTTTAGTGGGTCCGGTGCGCAAATACTGTGTGCATACTGCATACATACATACTGTTCGATAGGCAAAAATACCTGAGCAGTGCTGTGTAGTCTTTTTACCCAAAGTCCATACTCTTACTGCAAAGTCACAGTACGTAGAACAGCAATATGTATCAAGTATGCTGCGTATGCAATGCAGGTATGCTGCGATAGAGATTCACAACTGAAAGAAGACTGTTGAGAGCATCTAAATTTTAATGAGACGAGACTTTCGTGCACAAGGCTGCTCTTGTTAATGTCTAACATGAAGTTACAAAATCCCAGAATATATAAAACATGTTGTAATGTAGAGAGCGAGGGGTGGTACAGACATAAAGATAATTATATAATCATATATAATAAAATAAAAAGGGGGTACAACTGCCCCCTCAACTCAACAACTCAATAACTCTACTTATTCTCTACCTTACAACATGTCATATATTCTGGAATTTTGTAACTTGATGTTAGACATCAAGAAGTACAGCCTTCTGTGCAAAAATATTCTTTCTGTTGTGCACAATCATTATGCAGTAAATGCGACTATCCATTTCTTGTCATTAAATGCTTTTCCTTTCTTTCTTTCTTTTTTTCTGCAGTGATGAGCATCCATAAGGACACATGCCAGAAAGGGAGTCTCTTTGGGATGACAAACCCTCATCACCTCATGAGGATACAATGGTTGACGAATGGTTCTCAAGCACATCGAAACTTCCAACAAATAATTCATGAAAAAGCCAGTCAGTGCTAGCACCAAGAATTGAACGTGGACCGTCCTGCTACCAGTCAGAGATGTTCAGTGGCGTAACCACAAGGGGGCTAGGGGGGGCTCGAGCCCCCCCTACCTACCACGGACCGACCCACACAAATCGTGCAAATCCGAGAACATAATATATGGGGGGGGGGGGGACCAGTGTGACTATCGCGAAAGTTCTTGCAGTTCATGGCGTCTATCTAAGAAGCATTCTTGAATGGTTTTCAAAGTATGAGCTTTTCAAAATACTTCCAATCTCGTGACACCACTTCATTGGTCATGACAGCCTATACATGTAATCGTACTGTGAACGTCTAAATCAACTATTTTCGTTCCCTTTTTTAATCCTCAGTTTGAAGTGTGCACAAGTATGTGTGTGTTGTCGACACAGGATCAGCGGGGGGGGGGGGAGTTTTCGTATCGAGCCCCCCTACCTTTGAGGTCGGGCTACGCCACTGGAGATGTTACATTTCAGGCGCTCATTGACTTTTGGTGAATTACTTGTTGACTTTGTCCCAAGGTGGAGCTTGCTACAGCTCATTTGCTATCTGTTAATGTTGTGGCATGTGTTGCGTTTTTCTCTTTGTGTGTTCCAGACTCAGAACGGTTAATTTGGATCAGGTCAGGTACGTTTCATTTAGACATGGCAAACATAAAGTGGTGTTTCTCAACACTTAGCAGTGGTCTTCATGCATTACTGCTACGGCCATTAAGCGTGAATAGAAACCTAGCCAGAGCAGCTGATACACAGAGAGAACACAGCCCGTGTGTGTTTGTCTTTTCCACCGCAGCCCTTGGGTTTCCTCCCTGATGGCTACACATGTCAGGGATAGGTTTCAGAACCGGTAGTTCCCGCCAAGTGTGAATTGCTTTTCAGGAGATCATCACGCTGGCAGATGAAACATATGGTTTAAATTATTTGCAGGACAGGAATTGCGCAGCTTCACACAAATACTACTACTACGACGTAAGAGTGGTTTAAAATCTATATTTTTTGTGTTCCTGACATTATCGCACAAGATGTAGTATCCACTATGATCCTTTATGTGGGGGTATGTACAGTGCAATCAACAGATGCTATTTACAAATCTGTGTTTTCTACTGTGTTGAAATGGGGTAGTTTGTATCTGAGAGCCATAGTGAAACACAGGCCCTCGAGAAACATGGCAACACATTGCAGGGACTCTGGATGCTGCCTAAATTTCCAGAACACACAGCTCAAGGCAGCGGTTAAATAACAAGTGGTTAGAGAAATCCAAGATGGTTGCATCCGTAAGCAGTCCGCTATTGGATTTGCTTCTGTCAGAGACACGTTATCTCAAAGGGAACGCACGGACACACTCAGAATGATACTAGGGCTGCCTGTGAAATAGAATGAGGAGAGGGGAAGATATATAACCCTTTTTCTTGTCTGTTATCCTATTGGTTAAATTGTCATTTTCTTAGCAGCATATGTGTGCATATTCCAGAGTCTGCTAATAAATATATCAGTTTAGAGCTAGCAGTCGCATTGTAGATGTCTCATCCTGTCCTTGGTTGCTTGTGATTCACTATGGCCATGCTTGCTAATGCAAAAACAGAAAACAAAAAAAGACAATAGAAAAATACGGAAAGAGCGACCTAAAAAGCTGCCTGTTCTAGTGCTCACATGGAGGCAATGCAATGAGGTAACATGTTCCATTCATGAACTGTGCATAGTAGTACATATCACAACGGCAACCGATTATTCAGATTTTTCTTGAAGTACTTTGTTTTTTTTTAGCTTTGTTTGCACAGTCTATTATTGGAGCTTTATGTGATTCCCCTCTTCAGATACTTTAAGATTGCTGATGCTGTGCAGTTTGTTAATTTTGAAACTATACTGTGCTGAGGTACAAAAACAGAATTGTCATATCTGCATTTGAGCACATAGGAATAATTTGTAAGTACTTTACTTGTTGACATTAATATTTGCACCAGGTCACAACATTGTTGATTTATGGAAAATGTAAATAAATATATTTATTTGCTTGCCAAACAATGCACAAATGTCTTCTTTTCTAGTGAGATATTCCCTGTTCACCAGACATAAATGTGGAAAAGTTAAAGGGGCACAATGATGGTAGAGTCTAGCGTTGCTTTTTGCCACTTCACATATATGCACTGTTATTCGTGTGCACATGTAGGAATAGGAAGGTAGAGGATGCGCATAAAAAATTTCGTATGCAGCCACACATATGGTTCAGAAGATTAATTAGATGATGTCCAAGCATATATAATTGTGCTTCATGTGCAATGGGTATGCTAACGGATTGCTTCCATGAAGCCTTTTTATTTATTTTTTATAAATTCTTTTTATAAATGTTATTTTTGATTTTATATGAATTTCATATTACATATTGTATACTTATATTTTTATAAATTTTATACTAAAAACTCAAGTTACACGGCCCCTGTAAGAGTGCCCTTTGCAAATGGTTTGGTAACGTGTCTCGAACTGTAAAGGTAAGAGGCAATCGAGAATGCTGCAGACAAGGTTGCAAATTACATATTGCTTATCACGTCCTACATACAAAGTGCTTTGTACAATAATTCCTGAGCACGGAATTAATCCCGAGGCTGGCCAGTGATGTCACCCACGACGACAAGTCACATAATTGCCTTTAATACTTTTACACCCCATGGGCTGAGTTGTGAATTGAAAGAGCACTCTACAGAAGGATAAGGTGCACCTGATTTCTAGGATCTATGCTATGCCCTAACTCTTCAGACACCACATTTCTAAGTGGCAATATGTGCTCTGGTACTTCTTTTGCGTCTGCATAGTGTGCAACCACATGGCTACTGGAGCTTTCGTGTGCATGTTTTTGTGCGACGGTGTTCATTACAAACAATATCCAGATGTTAGACATAAAATGCAGTAGTTTGTAGCGTACCACACAACACAGCGTGACATGGGAGTGCGTGATTCAAAGAAAGCTTCTGGAAAATGCACAGAATCCCACAAAAAGTTTAAAATGTGATTTGTATTTCGTTTTACGTCTTTCGTCGTTACATACCATCGTCGACGCTGTTGCACATTGATAAATCGTACGTAAAACTTGTCCCATAGCAGTATGCGGTTTCTCAAATACATAGCACAATTTTCCTGCAGTAATAAAACGCTGTCGGCATTTTCTTGCTGACACGGCTGTCGAAACGTCAGCCTCTACAATGGGCAAGTGCTGTAAAGGGGCTAACGCAGACGCGACTTGATACAAATTGTACGTGCTCACAAAACACAAACGACTAATTCCAGTCACAACATCGCACAGAGGTTGGTTCGCGAATGAGTTCGCAGCTGCTGCACTGTTTACTTATCGCGGAACGGTGGAACCCGGCTGTCCGCCATCTTCAAGCACAGATACGTGAAGCCGCGAGGAGCCGTAGCTGAAATCCACTGACAAGTACGAAGGCGCGTACACGTCACAACACAGGGGTGCCCTGTCGTATCCCTTCCCATTGAAAAGAGCGTGCAACCCTGCGCAAAGAACTGTGGGACGGTTCAGGCCTGACGTTTACGCAAACGTCATCACTCACATGATCAGTAAAATGGCGGCGCACATAATCGCCGGTGAACACGTTTGTAAACAATGTCACTTTTGCTTCTGTGATTGGATTCAAAAGCATGTTTTGATCGTACTGACAAGTTTGATCGAATGCAGCAACAGTTAAACATGATCCTCATGGATGTGGCCTCATAGTACACGGTGAAGTGTTGCGTACAGCGGCTAATTCCTTCGCAATATTTCCGCGGTACCGGCTGCCCGTTGATAAATAAACCTTGTTGTGAATGTATGTCATCTTTGTGTTTTACCTAAACTGAATGTGAAGTGTCCACAAAAAGAAAAAAAAAAAACGTCCCCTACCTCAGTCAGTTGGGCAGCCGCAGTAGTTTATCGCTTTACCGGGTTTTACCATGACATGGTGTTCCTGAAACCTTGGTTAGGAAGTTTGAGAGACAAGTTGGTAGCCCAGTAGTTACTAAATGAAGTGTTTACTGACGCAGGTTAAAGGAACAGTGCTGGGGAGACCCAGAACAAAAAGCAGCAACAAACTATTTACATGAGCCAACGTTTGCTCTTGACATACACTATGTGAAGTTTGTATTGTATCACTATATACAAGGCAACATGACCCAAGGGCAAGTGGGTGAAATATTTACAAACTATAAAACAATGAAGGGATGCTCTATATAATATATACATTACTGTAGTAGAACAGAGTGTGTTACAGTAGTAACCTGTGAAGTGGTCTTAACCATAGATCGAGAAAGTGCCCGTCATAAATAACTCGTTACAAATTCAGTTACCCCGTGAAAAATATAACAGTTAATAATTATGTTCTTCAGCCTGAAATGTAACTTGCAGTTACTGAGTTACTTACACTTACCTTACTTCGAACAAAAAATAGGTAAATAGTATTTGGTAATAGTGTTAGGTAATTAGCAGCGCGTGTGAGCAGTTGAGCTAGACCTTGAGTTACCTGCGGAGAAGTACAATACGACTAGGTCGTTTTCATTTATGTCCAACAATAGACCTCTCCCTTTTTGTAAACAAATGACGTCATAGTGTTCGACACCGCTACAAATTTGGTAAAGTTGAACTACACTCGAAGCTAGAGGTGAACAAGGTCAACCCCGAAAGCCTCCGTCTTGATGATATTATGATGGTCCCAGAAAGGGATGCGACCTTCTTTCCTATTTTTCTTCCAGTAGGAGGCAGCAAACAAGTTCCCATTCGTGGAACCCAGCCCACCCCTTCCGATTTGTCTCTGTCTACCAACATTATGATGACGTTTCTCTGGTAGGGGTCCATTCGAACGCTTTGCATCTTGCTCCCTGTGGGCACACAACGGGCCAGCTTCATTTCAATGGCAGCAGTTCTTACTCCCTGAATAGAATACTGTCATTGATTGAGCATCACGAAATGGTAAAAAATGGCATAAATGAACCGGAGGGAAAGCAAGAAAATATGTGGACGTGAGTGAAAAGTGAATTAAAAGTAACTTGGTACTTAACTTAAGTTACTCTGGCAAAGTTACCTAAAAAAGAAACGAGTTCCTCTGAAAGTTACCACAGCACAAAAGTACCGAGTTAAGTTACAAGTTGCCAAAAAAAAAAGGAACTTTGTTACGGTAACGAGTTACTTGTAACGGGTTACCTCGAACTCTGGTCTTAACCGTGATACTGAGTACCTGCTCAATGCAATGCTTCTTGCAACAAACAAAACACTTCAATTACTCCCCCTTAAACTGTGTTAACTTTGTGAAAAGCTGCCTGCAGCGCTGTCTATGCAAGTCAGCAGTGGCTTGCCTGCTTGCATGATGTAATCGTACCTCGAGGTATTTTTGTGCTATACTCTTCACAATGTGATAGTAATGATTTTCCAGTGGACCCTGATCAAGCATATGTTGTTGCCGGAGTGATTGAAACACTTGACTTTCAAAAAGGGGTTCAAGCACACGAGGAAGCAGTTCACGCAACACTATGCTCGACGGCTGTCCCTTCTCATTTAGCGCCCCACGGAGAACTCTTTCTGATTTTCGACAAACAGCAATAACGTCTTGTGACGGAAAGACAGCTTCACCTTGCAGTCTTCGTAGTATCAAAGAGTGATATGGCCTTGGATCTGACATGGTTAGCGTTGGGACACATGTCTCACATTTCAGGTACCCTTGTAGGTAACGTGCAATATACCCTGCGATGTACACTACCACCCTCTCTCCAAAAACTGAGGGTTCACGTGAATCTGGGAAGTAGTCATGGTCCCGCAGGTCAGCCGGCACGACGTGGTCCTCTGTTGTCATGTTTCTTCTAATCGATGTTACATTAATGATGTCTTCTGATCGAGATGTATAGCTGCTGGCATGAAGAATTGCAATGTTTTCTAGTGGAAGGCAATTTCCCATTCCTGTTTCTTGTACTTCATTTTGGATGAGCAGTTTCTTGAATCCAGCTGCCAATTGTCGTGCTGTTGGGTTGTTATTCCATCCCCCCTGAGCTCGAAGTGTGCCAAAGAAGAGTTCCAAGTGATCTTGGCTGATCCTATGTGTAGGTAGGTACGTTATGGCACCCTTGGAAATCAGGTGCTCATAAACTTCCAAGGAGCTCTGGCAACAAACAAGGAATCCAAAGAATCCAGTTTTCCTGTTGCATTTTAGGATAGCAGGGCCGGATATGCTTGTTCTAAGTGAAGTGATGTACGCTGCCGCGCAGTTGAAGAGGTCACGAACATTTTCTATGTTTTCTGGACATAGGGGCTTCTTCCAATTCTTCTGTATCATGCTGCGGGAGTTTAGCACATCAAAAATGTCATTTACCATCCTAAGGAACTTCTCAGTGGCTTCCGAGTCACTGAACTCTGGAAGGGGGAGACTGCGGCATTCAGCTAGTGCATCAGCTACAGATGTGCTCATTACTTGGGCGGCCAGGTTAACCTTCATAGGCTGCCGCTGCCAGTTGATGTGTGCCACCCGCAGCCTATTTCCTGCATGCAGGCCTTCCCTCGCTTGCAGCAAATGCAGCTTCTCTATATATGCCCATGAGATAGTGTCTCCTTCATTATCTACAAAGGTTTCCTTGTGGGACAGGGCATTGCGGATTAGTTTTAGCATATGACATGCGTCCAAAAATGCACTTATTGGCTCACCAGTCTCAGGGTGGGGAAAGCTTGTCTTGAGGCCCTTTTCGTAGTCAAAGGAGCAACCCAAGTTGCGAAGCATGGCAACGTTTGACGATGCCCCATCACAAGTGATTGACACGATGGTTGCACCTGCTTCATGTAAAAGTGATAATGCCTCGCGCACAAGGTGTGTCTTCTGCTCACCAGATATGCCATCAACTAAGAAATAGCCGATTGGCAGCTTCCACTTTTCCGTGATGGAAACAATCATCACAACAAATGCTTCTTTGGCTATTGCTGTATCATCGGTGGAGTCAGGCCCGAGGCTGACATAGCCGTATGTCCTCCTTCCATCCCACTCGACATGTTTCCTTATTGCCATTTCATCAACCATGAGGCTGCACACTGTAACTCTGCCTTTGCTGTTTTCATAAGCTGTCTTCATTCGGAGTGCTGTGAGGGCTTCTTTTGAGAATCCTGGTTCGCCGTCGATTGATTGATACCACTTCTTTATTGTCCGTGGATGTGGCAGGCAGGTGTCGAAAGTGCTACGCACATATTTATAAGCACGAGGGGAATAAAAGTGGAGTGTCAAGGCAAAGGCACGTAACTCTGGGCTGTACTGACGTGGCACGGGTTTTCCCTTCTGTTTTGCTGTTTGTCGTTTGAGGATGTCTTTGTGGGCTCCTGCTATGTTTTCTAAGCAGTCTGCATTTTCTTGCAGTAGTATGTTCTTGGACCTCAAGTCTTTTATTACATCTTCGAGGTGTGCCACTTTTTGCTTTATGCGTCGCTGTGCCTGCTGGAGAGCCTTTATCCTCTTTTTGCTGGCAGTGTGCAGCGATGCCACTCGTTTCACCTCCTTTTTCAAAAACGCCTTAACAGGTGTGTCCTCAGTGGCATGGCTGTCCTGGACAGTGAGCATGCAGTCGTCTTGTTAGACGTAAATTCATAACACACACATTGAAATTGACCAGCTTCTCGCAATAAAAAATAAGTATGCATCATTTAACTTATGATTTTATATATTCTACAGTGAAATTATTGTGCAAAAATGCAGGTTGCACGGTACATAATTATGCCAATCAATATTAGGTACCTCATTGTAAGTTTAATCAAAGGACCTTCAGAGAAATGTCTCAGCTTTCTTTACCGCTACGTTGTTGCAGTTCACATCCCCCCTGCCTTTGTGTGAAGGGTCAGCTGCGAGTGTTTCCACCTGACTTTCAGTTTATAGGAACAGGCATGATTCATGATTGATTTGTACCATGCACATGATTAGAAGCAAACGAGATGCACTAACAGCTTGCGAGGGCTACGTAGATGGACAAGCTGGAGTGCTCTTCCTCTATGCCTCCCAATCCTACTTCCTAGAATAAATGACACAGACATGCAAATCAACAAAGAATAAATCAATGTAAGTATTTTATTTCATCATTGAGTGTACATCATAAATGCAATTCATTTTTCTCATGCTGTTAGTAAAAATCAGTCAAATCACAGATCTAAATCAATACATGCCATCAAGATGTCATGTTAGGAATTAGAAGATACATGCAAACACATTTGATGGAATAGAAAGAGGCTGGTTTATAGTGCGTAGTACGCTCCAAGTAGGCTACGTAGATGCAGCCTGTACAAAATGTCAGCCGCCATCATACCCTCGTGATGAAAGATTTTTCTTCTAAAACGTAAAGGGCACAATAAACCCTTTAGTGTTCAGGGTACATCTTGCTCTCCCTTTCTCTTTTATTGTGTGCAATATGTTGTATTTAACTGCACTTAGTTATTAATTTCGAGGTAGTGGCCATGTCTCAAGACAGATTGGTATATCCTCCAATGACAAGAAGAACTATATGGTTTGAATGTATCCCCAACTGTAGTGGCACAGAGAGATTCTATGTTACTGTTGATATAAGCATGCCGCACATTCCCTCTGTGGTCTGAGATGAAACAGTAGCCCTCCTGATAGTTCTTACCAATATAATCCCTCTGGTAGGGGTCACAGGAGTGGAGGTGCTCGCAGTATCCTATGTGTCCGATAGAAAAATAAAATGCATGTATATACCTTGACTGCACTTAAATGTATAGCATATCCTTTCAACTGTTTTGCTTTTGGTAGTCCTCACCAGTGAAATCCTTCTGCTAGATGTGGCAGCAGCATAGGGAGCATAGGTGATGGCACTGGTTTCCTGTATACACAAAGGAAAGGAAAAGATGGAGATCACCCTCAGCTATAGCTAAATGTACTGTAGAATTGTAAAAGCAGGTGTACACCAATAAAGAAGGCAAAGCATAAAAACGTTAGCATTCACAAAGCATCACTACTGTGCTTCCATACTTATAACCCCTTCATAGCAACAGTGTGGGCGAGTTGGTACATACTGGACACAAAATACACTGCAGAGACCGGACATGACTAGTCAAATGAGACGGATGATTCAAATTCATAATAGAGGTGGTAACAGTGTGCCTTCCATTACCCTCCTTTCCCACGAGACCCAGTATGTCAACCACAAAATTGTTTTCATTCCTTCCCAATAAACCACAGTTGTTAGTCAGAGCTTCATTTGTCTACTCACGTCCTGTCTCTGCGCTGTTTTTTGTGCCAGTTTATACCTAGGGAGTGACTTTTTCGGGTTCAATGCCTTTCTCAGATTCGGGGGGTAAAAATCAGGCGATAATTGTGCCTTTGTTATACATATATATAATTATATGTATAAATATATATAATTGTGCCGGGTGTTATCGGGTGTTTTTGTTTCTCCTCTTGTCTATTGAGTCCTTTCCTAATCTCTCTTTTTGTGTTTTTTTGCGGGATCGTGACCTTCCAGTGGTAATCCTCGAAGGCATAGACAGTGTTCACACACATGGGTGTATTGCTGGGAGCGTAAGTGACCCATTCTTAAATGTGTTACACGTGGCGACCTTTGTTTGTCTTCAGTGGAAACGTCACTTGAGGATTCCATAGTGACTGGAGATCAGAAAGAAATCGGGTTTAACCCGAATTGGTCGTGCATCAGTTCGGGGGTAATAACCGGGCAGAATCGGTTTTAACCCGAAAAAGTCACTCCCTATTTATACCCCTTCTTCATTTCTCTTTCACATTAACATGTCTCGGACACTTGATAGCCTTATGGACATAATTATGTTTCGGCCCAGCTTACTGATTTGACCCAGGTATAAAAATAACCTTGGGTCATGTGTACCAATATGTAAATTTCCAAACACAAATCAACAGGCCGGTCCAAAACATTCAAAACAGGATTGCATTGAGCAGGAATTCTGACAGTTGACATTCTCACCAGTGAGGTATTTAAGCTTGAACAAGAAGCTTGAGGTGATGCATGTCCAGCTCGGACATATCCCTGCAAAATTTGCAGTTAACTGCACAGTTAACTCTGTGCAAGCATATGGAGAACCAGAGAAAGCAAGTACTTACTAATACGTCCTCATCTTCGAGCTCTGTAAATGGGTTGTGCAACGGGTTACAGTCAAAGCCCGTGCTTTCCTGCAGCCAAAGTAAATCACATATAATACAGGTTTGATGGTTTTAAGAAAGCATAAAAAAAACGATTGTTCAGACCAATTAGATGCCGTTAGATGCCGATGTTAGAAATTATGGTGCTCTGTGCATATGACTAATATTTTGCATAGCTGAAAAGGCAGCAATTTATCTGTATAATGTAAAAACCCCGAGACTAAGGAACACGAAGGGACAGACACAACACCCTTCGTGTTCCCTAGTCTCGGGTTTTTTACATTATGCATCATCTTCACCAGCTCGCGTGCTTCCTAGCCATTTTTTCATAATTTATCTGTGCCCTGTTGTGACCCCGTCAGATGAAAAGTACTGATAACCAAGCAGAACGTGCACAGTGACGTGCTTTGTTTCAGCACAATATAAGAAACAACATCGAGTCGTCTCACTTTGTGTTTGCTGGTTGACATGTTGAGTCACTCAGTTATCTCGATATCAGTTGTTTAACAGGAACCACACATTTTAGTGCAGCATGATTTAGCATCATAAAGCAAAATGTACTATACTTACATCACTCATCTCTGCACAGGAGCTGGACAATAAGTCTTGCTGTCAGGATAGAAATTTCAATGTGAGCTGACTTGTGGAACTCACAGCAGAGTAAACTAAACTGTCTAAACTCTGAGGTAATAAGATGCACAAATAAATTAGCAATACGCTATGCAAGTAGGTCTCTGCGCACGAGAGGGGAAATGTTTGGAAGACGACATGACAAAGTGAGTATCCTCTCCGAAGGCAACAATAGAGGACCACATGTGGACATGTAGTAAAATTATGACACTATATGGTGAAAGACGAAGCCACCTGGTACACAGTGTAATTGATGGCCCTCTTATTTTCGAAAAGGGTGGGGAAATTAGGATGGCTCCACCGGCACGAGGAGAAAGGGGCAACCTAAGGGGCTGCGCAGATAGCTCACACGCTTGCATAGCATACAATGGCATACAAGTTGATGTGTAGAGACTACACTCCTTCACACAGTAAGATACATTATGCATACTGATTGTAGCAATAGTAGACAATGGATAGCAATGGTGGATAAGTTTTTTAGACTCTGTGTTAGTACTGCAAAGCAACTGTGGCTATGTGTGGTGTACTGAGATGGATAGATGGAGCGAAAGAGAACAGCACGAGGGAGTGGTAGAAAGGCTCTGCATCCTGTGTCGAATTCACAGGGGAAATGTTGCATGATGTAGCAATAATTGTCCAAATAAAAATCATATACATGTTTGAGGACTTCAAGTCCTGTAGCTCACAGCACCCTGAGTGTGTACACGAAAGGGCCACTCACTTCATGTTCTCCCTCACAGGTTTCCTCTAGAGCGAGTTCCTCCTGTGTTCTGGCTGGAGCTGGGAGTTGCTCCTGTGCTCCACCAGGAGCTGTGACTAGTTCCATCTAGGAAACAACCAGTATGCCATACAGCAATTGCCACGACATAGCAGAAAAATACAGAATATAAACCTAAACGTATGAAGCACAAACACTGTGCAAGGAAATGCTGTGAACACTGCGTATCATGCCCTGAGAGTGTGAACACGAAAGTGACACTCACTTCATGCTCTGCTTCACGTGCTGCCTCAGGTGCTGTTGAAAGCTGTGCTACCTGGAACATAACCGACATTATATGTGTGCCATAGGTAATGAAATATTGCTAGGGATTGGCAGAAAAACGTAGATCACAAGTTCATATCTCATGTGCTGCACTTTCTCGTCATGTTACTTAATTGAAAATTTCAATAAGGTTACTGCGCATGACCAAAACAAAAAGTATGTTCTCTGATAGCATTACTTACAGAATTTGCTATTCAAGTTTTTTCTTTCCTTTCTTTTATTTTTGTCGACATTAACGCTCACTGATTCATAACAGGTTGTCACAATTTCTTGTACCGTTCAAACAATATTATACGCACTTTGGAGTACGGGAACGAGAGCACTCAAACACACCTGCAGCTCAGGAGCAGACACAGAAGGATGAGCGATGGGCACCGCACCAGGTCTTAATCGAATCCGTGCTAACGATGTCCTGTCCATGTCACGGTTCTGAAAGTGCTTGGAGCACACTACACTGTGTTTGCTGGGTGTCCATCCAGTTCTCCCAATGGCCTCAACCCAAGCTTCTCGAAGCGTAGGATCTCGTGGGAAACTGTAATCAATAAATAGAAGTAAAGTCAACTGTCGTACGATGTGCGACAAACGCATATACTTACCAGTGAAATGTTACGCCCGAGGCTTTTGTTGCCTCGCCGGACCGGTGCTGACAGCCCATGTAGCAACAACGTCCCATATTTATTATTGTAAAGTGTTATTCACAACTTTAAATACCTAAAAGACGCACAACGACACCAGACTAACACCACATAGTTGCGTTTGGCAAGTTGCCACCGATTGCCACACAGCATAGAAACCACGCCAATTTGTTTTCGTCGCCTTCCGTGCGCGCCGTATCGTCTGCTAGTGACGTCAGGCCTGGACAAGATGGCGGTTTTGCAAGGAGCGACCGCTTGGGGGTGGTTACAAGGTCTGGGACTTCTGGCACCCCTGTGCGTCACAATGCCCGTTCGGGCGCATCTACGTCATAAAAATGGCTGCGCCCATGTGTGTTTCGGAATGAATTACCTATTTTTTTGACATGGTACTGTACCGAACTGAGAGAACGAAGGTGTATTTTGGGGAGAGCTGGATGTGGGCTTTCAGAATATCACAACCGTTTCGACTATTTGGGATATCGGCATAGCTGACCTTTAAGTTAACTCCAGAAGCCGTAAGAAACTTCCTAGCCGGACACCGTGTGACACAAATGAATAATCATAACAAAGCGCACTGGTATCGGTTTAGTAGCTACCACGTCCTCAACATAATCGTCAGAGCTTGCTCCCTCATTAATGCTAACTCGAAATGGAAAACCGAGTACCCGATATGCGGTTCCAGTAATGAAATTGTAAGAGACGTGGGTACGACCTCTTCCTTTTACAGTTGGGAATCCAAACTACGTCTATCTGCAAAGTGCAAATATTATATCCTCTTCTTGCTGCTCATCGGAAGGATTATGGAACGGTTGGTCTTGACATGTCGCATCCGAGGTGTTTACGTTACAGACTCCTGCGTTTCGCTTGTGATCAAACCCTCTAGAAGGTTAGATTGGCGTTACTTAACAAACTTCTAGTTCATAGAAACAATGAGAAGTTCGGAACAGAATGTTTCATGGCAGATATAAGAGCAAAACTTATTGTCCCCTTTAATATGCGTCCTGAATGAGAGCTTGCGCCAGTCCAGCACAGTACGATAGAATAATTGTGCTTATTGAGAAGCGAAGATACCCCATTAATAATGGGGAGTGGATTCACACGTAAGGTGAGTGAGCCTGTATTTATGCGGCGACATGCTGCACGTGCCGCAGGGTACGCCTGCGGATAATTACGACCACTTCAGGTTCTTTAACGTGCACCGGAAACCTCCCACGCACGGTGCTGGAAGCAGTGTTGAAAATACCCCAACTCCACGGAGGTCGTAACCTTTGCAAGGCAAGGTCAAATTCCTTGGAAAGACAATGGAACGGCTCAAGGGACCCCAACTCCAGCCGTTCTATAGTCTTTGGTTGCGACCTCCTTTGGCTATGGATTAGGGTAAAAAAAAATTAGAGAATGCGAGTATGTTTGATGGATGCATAACAAAATCATATAACGTCGAGAACGTAGAACGTTGTTGCCGCCTGATATCGAACACAACAGTACTGGCAATTGTAGGCATCTCCCTTGCGCAGGCATCTCGTGTTTGATTTCGGGCATTCCTGCGTAGAAGGCCCCCAGAGTTTCCTGGATCAGGATACACACCACTAGAAGTTAACGTAGTTGGCCGCACTGCGCGATATCATGACCACCACCACCACCGTAAGAAATGCTACGTGAATCCGTCATTGGCCATGGGAAAGAGAGCATAACGGTTTAGAGAGCAAGCAGGTAGCTTAAGGTAGGATAGAGTCTGGGTGATGGAATCACCCTAAAGAGTGTGAGGACATGGCGGTGTTACGGACGGACGCAACGGGACAAATCTTATGTAATGCTTCCCAGAGGAAAAGGCATACCCTGAGCTAATAGGACACGCCGCATGAAATCTTAACACTTTATTATGGGGGCACAATATGAACGAGTTTATGTAACAACCACTGTAGTCAGCACATTCCTGTCACTCTCTGACTGTGACATCACCAGCGTCCCAGCGATGCATGTGTTTCAGTGGTTACTGCCCGAAGCCACAGCAAATGAATGTGTTGTTGCCAGGGCCAAGTTGTGCGAGGCCTGAGGCAAAGGCACATCGCGGGGCCTGTTTCACACCAGCAGTAATGAAAAGATAAGAAATGGTAAGATTTTCGCAGTGGGAGATTAAAGTAATCCCTGGTTGAGGGCTTCGTGCGCGGGGTCTATGCAAGCGCGGGGCCTAAGGCGGTTTCCTTACTCGCCCCCCCCCCCCCGCCCCCCTATCGCCGGCCCTGGTTGTAGCAGGTCCTCATAACCAACCTCTCCGCGTATTTTAACCTTACATCTCCCCTTCCCGTCAATACGTTCCATGTACGCAAGGTATGTTGTACCATGTAGTGTTATCGTGTGATGCACGTTTGCCAAACTGCACTTTGTGTTGACGACAGTGTAGAGAACACTGGACCGCTGCGAAAGTATCATTTGCCACGTGTCCACACTGCGCCTAAAATATCCAACACACAAGGTTCTTGTATCGCCATTACTGGTAACACAATACGTCTGCTTCTAAAGTCGGCAGTTACCTTATAACTCCTTATGAGCCACATACCAATCAATATTAGTAAACCTTTTGTCAATATCCCCCTTGCTTTATATAACCCGCTTTCTCTCTCTGATAAATCACCAGTGGGAATATGTTTAATGCAAAGTAACAAAAAAGAGAAGGTAAAGGTTAGTCACGGTGTAGCCTTGCTAGATAAATCACCACTTTGTCGCTGAGAAGTAAATCTTTGCTGCTCTACACTCTAAAAAATATAACTCCTTTTTGGGTGTAATATGACGATACCCTAACTGACTCCCTTTTTGGTGTATATATACACCCTCTGGCAAAACTACACCCCTCAGAAAGGGTGTTCTCTGAACACCTCTTTTGGTGTAATCTAGCGGTACCCTAACTGACTCCCTTTTTGGTGTATGTCTACACCCCCAGGCAAGACAACACCCTTCAGTAAGGGTGTTATGCCGAGGGCAACAGAAACACAACGGTTAAAATAACAGGCAAATTCTTTATTCGGGTTACCTATAATACACTGCATGCACTGCAATAACAACACCAATAGTCATCGCACAATACAAAACATAAAAGTGTCCGCCAACATGTCGACCAAGATGAAGGTATTACGGTTAGGCCAAGAGAAGTCCTGCCTCTGTAGTGAAAGAAAAAATGAACTGTGAAATGTCTTAATCAAATTAAGGGCGAAATACAAATTACATGACAGTTACGCAGATAGCTGAGGCTAGAGAAACACAGCCCTCGTCAACATGCAAGCAGCTCAAGATAGAAAGTAAGACAATCGATAAATGATGATGATGATTGAATTTATTGGCGCAAAAGCAACTTAAGCTATAATACGCCAAAACCATGGTAATATTGTGACTAGTTAAAAATCAGACGATTATACTAAAATAACGTTGAAATTAAGAAGCACACAATCATAGTGTAGTTAAAAGACCAATGTCCATACAAAGCTGCAATCGGTAAAGGGTCAGCGAAGTGTCGGTAGCGAGACCCGAACCCATACCTCTCTGATTTCTGGTCAAGTGTATTACCAATTACACCATTCTGACATCGCCAACACGCAAACTTGCCACGGCCTTGTTCAGAAGACGCGCACAGCCATTGACTCAGCACATCTGACCGGAAATCAGAGGGTTGTGGCCTCGTGGTTTCATAGCCCGCTACCTCTCGCCTCTTGAGTTGTGACTCTTGCCAGCTGCCTTACTTGCTACCACAAATTGCACCAACTTCGTTTGTTACGTATACCCCTTGACTTTGCCTAACGACCACATGTGTGTGACGCGCGACGACACAACACGACGCGCACTGTTCTCTGATCTAATCCGTGCATTTCACTTAAGGTTCAAACATAATCTCAAAATACCCGCTTCAAAGGCACCTCAATCAACCAGACAAGACAAAATACACCGACAACACTTACCAAACAGCACGCTGCAGCAAGACGCTTGGACAAGTTACTCGATCCGATGGGCACGGCGCATCTGTTGCTTGCATCCATTCGAGACCCGGAGCCATAATCCTTGCAGTGTCATACTAAACTCAGATGGTCAAATGACCTGTAGTTCACAAAACGACCTCCCCAAAGAACACGAAAACTTCCACAACTAACTCCAACCGCCATAACTGGAGAACACAGAGTAAACAGCACACTGTTGCCAGACTTGTCGTAGCGAAACGTTAGAAATTTGATGGCCACTACGCCTTTTTCACACCAATTCTCGAAATTACACCCTGCCGAGCGGGACATACACATATTACACCCATTTCAGACCAAAACCAGGATGTATTCTTTTTCCTGAGGGTGTAATAAGGGAGTAAAACAATTGATACACCCCAAATACACCCCAATTACACCTAAAAAGGAGTTTTAGTTTTTAGAGTGTAGAGTCGTTGTGCTTTTGTGTTGTCGTCCCTGTTATGCTATATTCTCTCTGTGTGGTTATAGCGCTTTTGGTACTCCATGGATTAGCGTGAGACCTAATTCGACGTTTTAGGTGTATATACACTACACCTTCCAGGCGCTATACAACTGGCTCTCTATGTTGTACACGACACGTAGAGGGTATAACCACGTTCAGCCAGCATCCCAGGTAAGGAACTTAACTGGCATTTCACCGCAGGCCCCATGTCCTCGACCCTCGACGTTCACTGAGTATGGAGAAACCAGCCCAACTGCTACTCTTGACTCATGGTCGCTAACTCTGTTGTGCTACCCACACAACTATACATAACTATGACCAGCAGACGACACGCACACCAGATAGCTCTTCCTCACACAGTTGTTGGAAGGCGCTCTCTCGTGTATGTTTTGTCGTCGTCCCTTTCTTCGCGACACTTAGAGCACAGTAGGTAACCAGTTCACATCAGACAGCTTGCCTCATAATAGTCTCTTTTCATTTGTGTTATCTGTGCTATTCCGGCATATATTTCATGCAACCGAGCAGTTTCCCAAAATCTGTTCTTGGTACTAACAGGAGATCCCGAATCTACTTTTTAATCTGGGACCTCTTCATGTACATGTCCTGTGACAGTAATATTTTCCTACGTTTAATAAACAAATGTCAGAATCAGACACTACTTTTGGATAAAATATTCCATGAACGCTTATCCACCTCGCAGCACGGAGGGGATTTCCGGGTAACCGATGCAACGGAAATTGAATTTCACGTCACTACGTGTTTTGGGCGCGGGAGTTCGTGGAAGCAAGGGCTCTTCCATCCTCTCATTGCTTCTTTCTTTGCCATCTTTTTATTACTCGCATTCGCTTGTCTCTTCGTGCGAATTTCCCGATGGACAGTTCAACAGTCCGTACAGCAAGCGAATATTGTTTACTGCATCGGTAGAATATTAATTTTAGAATGCATCGGTATCACTTGTTACAACATTTGGCAGTACGTAGCACTTCTGTATAGTGGCCAAACTTAATCTACAAAGCGTGGCATATACAGTAAAGGACCGAAAATACTTTACCAACATATCCAAACAAGAGCGTTGTAAAACAGAACAAACCTGCAGAAGAGGATATTTGATCGAGCTGTTAATGTCTTACGGGAGCAAAAAAGAAAAGCATTCATATGGAGAACTGTAACTGTTATCTGCTTTCGACCCTGACCGCTACTGATTGCAGAGGAGGTAGTGATTATCATTTCATTCTGTCAGCAAATCATGTTAGTTCTCGGCAACCTCGACGAAGTCTCTTACTGGGCTGAGACATCCCATCCGCTGTGGGTCAGAGGTGTGGGAGGTTTGGTCAGAGGACAATGCAAGCCTTTTGCGAGTACAACATAACTGATTGTATGTAAATAAAAACCTTTGTGCACTCAATATTGTTTCAAATTGTCTGTTTTCGTGTTTTATTTTCTGCGTCGTCAGGGGTATGACATGGTCATCGTGAGGGGGAGAGATTCGATGCACTGACGCACAGTGGTGTCAATCAATTAGCTTCCTGTCACAGCATGTGATGCACAAATAATGTTGACAGCACGCCGTAAAAATATGCTGACCTACTTTGGGAGACGGTTATGAGCTTCGACGGTGTGCACACGTTTCCTTTCGAACCAGTGTAGACATGCGTGGTGTACCATCACAGCTACGTCCAGTGTGTGCTTCTGTATGGACTGTGTTCCTGCAATCACTATCACCACCACCACTCTAGTACGTTGTATATATGCATAATTTACTGGGGATGTTTATGGGTTTACTGCTCATTGTACTCTATAGAAACTCGAAGCCTCGAAAAGCATATACAGACTGCCTTTTAGACAAGGTCATTCATGCACGTGTAGACAGGAAGACTGCTAATGGTGTATCCCGAATAATCTCGGTGGACCAACAAAGCCGTACAGCGTGTGCAATTATAATCGTATTCCAACTTTACTCCTAAAATCACAAATAGTTTCGCAGTTCTGGAGCTTGTAACTGCAATTCTCCAGAGAGAAAGGCTTTAGATCCGCTAAAATCCTCTAAGACTGCGGCACGATGACAATTTTGACAGTTTGACAGCTTACATTTTCTTGCGCTCACAAGTGTCAACCGCTGGGAGGCAGCGGCCCATGTCCTCCTGAAATGCGCAATTTACCTTGAGGAAGGAGGCAGTGTATGTTCGCCTCACACGAACGCGAAACTTCGGAAGAAATCGGCTTTCGTGATAAACGAGGACAGGCGTGCCTTCATCATTACTGCCTGGAAAAAATGAAGGGGTAGCAAATAAACGGCTTCCTGAACAATTAATGGCCGCTGAAAATCACTTTGAATTCAAGAAACGAAAGGAATTTTCTATTGCTCCTCCGCGCACACGCTTATCGTCTCCACAAAAATAATATAGTTGCTTACATCGCGAAGGAGAAAACAAATAAACTTGAATCTCTTGCGCTCTGAGTTCGTCCTGTCAAAGATGTAGGAATGTCGGCCACAAAAAGGCTAGTCCTCGGAATCACACAAAATAAAAAAAAGGTATCTCCATACTAGAGCAGTTGTACAATAGCGATACTGAAACGGCTCCTCTATAATAGATTTTATGGTGAAAGATTGTTTTGGGACGGACAACAATTAAATAATAGGGAGCATTCAGCTTATTACAGTTGTATTTAGTACAACGCTGGTTTTCTTTCTTCTTTTTTTTCATTCAGTTGAACTGTGAGAGAACATAATAGTTTCAGCTCAATGCTAAACATACTCTTCTGTGTGATTTCTGTTACATGAGCGCGCGCTCCATTCACCACCGCGTCCAGGTGGGTCTATGTGGAGTCCTTCCTCAAGCGTTCCTCTCAAATGGATTCAAACTGAATGCGTGTGTTGCATTCCTCTCAGTAATGTCTGCAACATTTGTTCACATCAGATTTCGCGGTGTAGCAAGCAGTTGAGATCAGCATGACAATCATAGTTACGTATGTAGTTCTACCTCTGAGATACGCCGCGCAACATACTAAGCTTAAAGCCACCACAACATTAGTGCGCCCCATCATGGAATACGCCAGAATAGTATGGTTTCAATCCACTCATGAACTGCGTTCCAGGTTAAAACAGGTACAGAAGCTCGACATCAGATTTATCCACAATAACTACAACCGTGATCGGAGTACAACATAACTGTTGGAGATGCTCGCAACTTCCCCTTCTGTCGGAGAGATAAAAACATTGTAGGATAAAAGTTCTTTTTGGTGATGTTGGGATTATATACTAAACTTGACGAGCACAAATGCGTGTCTTAGCATTCGACAAGAATTCAAAGAAACAAACATTTTAGGCACATTATACTCGTAAATTATCGCAATGATGGTTTAAATATTCTTACTTTGTACAAGTTATTAAAGAATTAAATGAGTAATCGGACAGTACGAAGCTTTAGTGAATCATTTTCACTCGAACGGCTCGCGAACGGTTTTGTCGCTGCCCATCCAGCGGATTCCGTTCTGAATCGCGCACCCTTTCCCATTGGTTCTCCGCTATACGGTTCGCGAACCATCTGAGGAAAACGATTCACTAAAACTCGCTGTTGTCACGTCCAGAACGGTATCCTCTTTCGTTTCGAACATCAAATTTTATTTGTGTAACCTGTGAATGACCATTTTAGTCAAGTGTAATGTGTTCTTTTTTTTAATGTCGTGTGTGTGTTTTTCTTTTGTATGCTGATACATGTTGTCTCTTAATGTATCCTCTCCTACAATGACGTCCAGAGGACGTTAGTAGTATCTGAAAATAAAAACAATAGATAAATAAAAGAAATAAATTGTGAGTTTCCTGAGTGGAAGTCGTGTCCGCTTAAAAAAAAGAGAAAGAAAGAAAACGGAATATTGCACAACAGACTCAGCGATCGTGAATTTGAAAATAAAATAATCTTACAAATAGAGCAATAGTTGAAATATAGCCAGTGTCTTTCCAATTTCTCATTAAATATATTTTCGCAAAATCGTCTAGCTTCGTTGCGAGAGTCGCGTGCCCGATGAAAACCGACCCTGTGTATATGAACTTCACTAGTTTTGTTTGTCCCGCAGTGTATGTCTCACCAGACGTGTGTAGGTATGCGTATGTAGTGCATCCGCTTCACTCACATAATATGATTAATATCCCACCTATCATGGGATTCAGCTCCACAACTCCATCGGACAAATACCATTTGTTGGCATTATCTGATCGTCGTAATGTGTCTTCCCAGGAATTAGTCGAGCTCACGCAAGGCCCTGGATCTAGACTGCGTCCATTACACTAGCAGGGCACTCGGTCAAAATCACTTCCGACATTCATAAATACAACCCCCCCCCCCCCCGTCATATGGCATACGCACGTGACTGCCAGTACGTCGCTAAATGAGTTTGTACTTGTAAACAACAACCTCACGCTCTATTGATCGTCTCCGCGTTCGTAAGTTGTTAATGGGGCTTTGCGGAGTGTATCTACTCCATGATTTACGATCTGTGCAAAGTCAGCTTGGCGACGTGCATGTTCTACGTAAATACGTATGTACAGTATAAATAAGTGAAATTCAGTACATCGGTTCAATTACTTGTCGTCTTTAGGCTCGAGAAGAGAATGAAAAAGTTTACCTCTGACTGGTAAGTTCCGTCTATTTCACATCTCGAACTGAAATGAACTGCGTAATATCCTAATGCAAATGATCAGTTGGACAAGTGCCACATTGGGGAGGCGTACTTTGAAGGAAATGCGAAAAACATGCGCATTGCATGTCGCCAAATCAATGACTTGATCACTGAAAAATTCTTACGAAAGTGAACTGGGACAACAACACTATTTTCGTGTTAAGCTACATGCGTAGATGAAGTCCTCGGCGTCGGAAGGGGAGAGAGAGAGAAAAAAATGCTGCAGAAACGAGTCTGCCTCGTTGCCGGCAGCTCGACTAGAGCTTGTTGCATTAAAAACGGCACTGGGATCATCACTTTCTAGCGATTTTGTGAGCCTCGTGTGTCTTACAGGATGGCTTGGTGTGTCCCTGGAATCGCGCCAGGGCGCGAGGCGCGGGTTCTCTTTCCCTGTTGCTCTTCAAATCATCGTGCACATTTATACAATGGGCTATACTGTGCTTCGGTAGATAGACATAGATGAGGAAAAAAAGTACAGAGAAGGGTAAAGCTTGGAACGTTCAGCAGCCATTAAAGGCTCAACCTGCTCCATTACTAGGTATGCATAAGCTTAACACGCACAGGGACGAGTAGAACGAAATTGAAGGGAAACGCGCTGTTAGATGTCCTATGCAGTTTGTGCGCAGAATCAGTGCAAGGGCAATTCACTTTCATCCTTCATAATTCACTGGTTAGTAGGGACCGGTACAAAAACTCAACTGGTGGGGGGGCTGAATTGCTTATCTGATCGCAGGGATTATCTCAGGATCCCAAAAGCTGATCGAGAAAAGCGGGGTGCTCTGTCATGCGCGAAACACCAACCCATGAGCAAGTCTCTTTCCGTGATTTTCTGCCATCTTCTGCGATATAAGAAGTTCAGGTGCCGCTATGCCATTGCATAGTGTTCTGCGGCCACCTAGCATGAGAAGGTGAGAGCTTCGTGCCATTCTCTCTGCTCGTCTTCGGAGCACACGAAGTTGGTGGAACTCCGGACCCACAGTGCGATAGCCTCGAGTGACTGTAACCAGCACTATCAGCAGCCATGGACAGAGTGAGCAAAGCTCTCACCGTTGACCTCCGATGAAAGCGATATTACTTCCAGTTCGTTTGCGGAACTTGCCTTCTCGATGGAATCTCGAAATTGTTTAGTTCATGTATAAGCTGGAAGAATCGCTGTTGAAAGTGCTTCACGGTCTAAGCGTTTGCGTGGAGACGGAACGGTGGCCCTGGAAACGCCTGTCAATGTTGACATTCCGCTCGCAGGATCGCCAGCACTCGCTGTAACGTGCAGAGTGAGGTGCATTTCTCACCTCCTTGCCGACTTTCACAACATGAGCATACTAGAGAACGGAAGCGCGGCGTTGCCGTTCCGCAGAACATTTCGTCGTCGTTTTCAACGTTTATTTCATGCATCTTCTTGCTCTGTCCATCGAAAAAGCAAAGAAGAAATTGGCAGTATACAGGATGCTTCAACTCAATGCGTCACAAAATTCTATTAGAAAAGCTGCTTGTCTGAAAGCTATGGGGTCAACGAGACCTTTTTTCGACGAACTTTTGCCGCGTCTTGCAAGCACGTCGATCAATTTTTAGTCGAAAAGCGGTTGGATTTTTCTTAGTTGAACTTCGAAATTTGCCAAGCCGACGTATCTTTTTGTTTCGTTTGTTGCCAGAAACAGAACGGGCGTGTCGTATTTACCCCATTGCAGTACAAAAATATATTCCCCAATACAACGGTAAGAGCTGAAAAGAAATTGCCAGAGCTGTCGTTTCGAGATGAGCAAATTGTTGGCAGCCCCTGTACTCACTTAAATGGTGAGCCTCTTCTTGACTCACTTCTAACTGTTTTTCCTATAACTCTGTCATTGTAACCTGCTGCCGCTATCGGCAGAAGCACTGAAGGGGAAGCTGAAGCGGAAGTTGCCGTCCTCCACGCGTCGCTTCTTGACTGAGAACTAAGCGCGGACTTTCAGCAATTGAGCGCTTCAAAGCGCCCGTTTTCGCACTTTTTTTTTCCTGATGCTACTATTGCCCTAGGACTAGGTAGCGCATTTTGTCGTGCATTTGGGTAAAGCCGCAGTCCGCATTTGGTTTCCGGCAAAAAACGTCACATTGAGCAATTCGATCCAGAAAATTCAATTTCTCGCTACTGAAAAGCTAGTCGAAGTATCATTGCAAAAGTTCGCCGAAGATAACTTTACATACTATTTTCTATACTACATACTATTTTTATTACTATTTTCTTTCCATACTATTTAGTACACATACTTGAAGACAAATACACGCTTGAATACAATTTTGTGAGACGTTATGTGAAGTACCCTGCTTCTTCTTTCCTGTAGCGAGATCTGCACAGAAAATGCAATGCGGAAGAAATAAAACGAAAACATAGAAGAGAAAGAAAACATGGAGCAGACACGGTTGAAATTAAATACTGTTCATCTCGCTCAGATGCTCTATGGGTGCGCAGAATATCCAAGCAGGCGAAAGAACGTCACCCATCTATTCGAACAGAAACGAACGATTCAAAGAAAGGACCTGCGCAACCTAAACTCCCCGGAAAAATGATGGCATTGTGGTTTCACTTCGCATTCTACTTTTGTTACAAGCCACGCGCCACTCTAGTCCATTTATTTTGTTACGATCCAATATTTCTCGTACTCTGCACCAGTGCACCGTGTTAACCGTCTTATGGTTCTGGTGCAAATATTTTCAAGGCTGCCTTCGCATGTATAGTATTTGACGTTAGTCGAGGACGGAAGGCGCTATATCTTTAAGCAGAAGATTGAGAGACAGCGTTTTATTCTTTGAGGTTTTCTAATGTTGAATTCCAATGGCAAATTCGGAACAGGCAGCGGAATCCAGAGCCGTATATTAAAAGGGAGTCTGGTCATTGGGAGGAGCCCCCAATAGAGGCTCGACTTGTCAATCATAGTTCCGCACCTCTGATTGGTTTGTCTTTTACCACTGGAGTCGCCATGACACCTTACTGCCACCCAAAGGGGCGACAAATTTCGTGACAAAAATTTTTCACAGACTACTCCGATTTTACGTTGCGGTTTCAATTGGTGCTAGGCTATCGCTATCTAACCGAAAATAATACGTTTTTTCGTCGGTGTTAGGCCTAGTGAGCACGGCGATTACAACGAAATCATAACAAAAACGGCACTGTGCTGCACAATTTTGAATTTAATTACTGAATCTTATGGATATCAACACTTTTGCCCTATTTATTTCATCTATTCATGTAGATAAGTTAAGGAATGTGCCGACGACAAGATGTGCACCAGCAGGTAGTTCTGCCGGCAGCGGTACAACGACGGAAGCAGGCGAGAATTCCCGACGTGCCTTCCGCAGCTTAGGTGGCAGGCATCAAATTCGCACAAAAAATCCACTACTTTTGCGGATCGCGAGAGGTATCCATTTCAATCCCATCCAGTCCTATTTGCCACCCAAAATGGCGCTGCTCATGTTGGATGGGGGGGGGGGGATATACGAGGGGCGTTCAAGTCAAACCGGGACTTCATTTTACGCAAAAGTAAAAACCAAACGGCAACCTATTTCGAGATAATGGTTGAGGTGTTTCATCTCATTCTCTTCGTTCGCGCCCCAGAAAGGTTCCATATTATTTGCACTTCGAAAATTAGCCCTTCTTATTACGGCGGTCGCTACGCAAGCTACGGTTCCACTTGAGAATGCATAGAACGGGCGGCGTCGTATCACGTCGGACACTTCCAAAACCGCCACTGGCGGCGCTGTCGCGACGGACCAGCGTGCCCCCTATAGGAGCCCCACGGTCCCTATATAGATAAAATAATTGCCTTGCTAATTTATCATTTGTGATTTAGAGGAAACCTGCGGGAGCATGTGGTGGTGGTGTGATATTATAAACATGTCATTATACTCAAAACGTACGAGGGGTGTTCAAGTCAAACCGGGACTTTTCATTTTTCAAGTAAAATGAACTTGAAGGCGAGAAATTAGTTTTATTTTTCAACGTAATCTCCAGCTGGCACTAATGCACTTGTCCCAGCGTTTCACGAGGGCTTGGATGCCAGCAGCGTAGAAATCCTTACCGGCGCGTAGCAGCGATCGGACCGCATTCTTGATCTCGTCGTCGCAGCTGAAGTGGCGACCCCCAAGGAACGCCTTCAGTGGCCCGAAGAGATGGAAATCGCTGGGGGCGAGGTGCATTGTCCTGTAGGCCGTACGAGGCGCTCATTGTCGAGGAGTCCTTTGGTGATGAGGCCCGGCCGCTTTTGCTTCAGCGCCTTATGCACATCCATGAGAACCTGACAGTAATATGCACTATTGCTGGTGGTACCACTGGGCAGCAAATCAACATGGACAACGCCAGCCTTGTCCCAGAAAACCGTGGCCATGACCTTACCCGCAGACGGGGTGTTTCGGAACTACTTGGGAGCTGGCGAGCCCAGATGCTTCCATTGTTTTGATGCGCGTTTGGACTCAGGAGTGAAATGGTGCACCCACGTTTCATCGCACGTGATGATCCGATCAAGGAACGGCTGTCCTTCAGAGTCGAAACGGTACCGTAGCTCTTGGGAGATTTCCAGTCTTCTCCGGCGATCAAACTCCCAGAGCTGCCTCGGGACCCAACCTGCACTAACTTTCCGAAACTGGAGGTGTTCATGAATGATAGTGTTCAACGTTCCCACAGAAAGGCCCGTCTTTCGAGCCAGTTCGAGACATGTTACCCACCGGTGCTTGAGGATCAGGCGCTCCACATGTTGGATGTTCTCAGGAACTCTGACACTGGGCTCTGAGCAGCCTCGGCCGGGATCGTCCTGCACTGATGTATGGCTGTCTCGGAACCGTTTTCACCACTCAAACGCTTTTCTGCGGCTAAGTGTATCGTGGCCATACTGAGCCTGAAGTCTTCTGTGAATTTCAGATGACTTTACGCCTTCATTCACGAGAAACTTCATGACAATTCGCTGTTCGATGTGCGCGCTCACCTCGTTGTCGGCCATCTTGTCCAGCACGTGTCTTCTGTTTTGCACAAACATTGGACCACCACGTGGTGAACGCGGAGGCCTGTCGCGTGTGAAAGTGACGAAAAAGAAGTAGCGCGAGTCATTTGTACGCTCAGGAGACGGAGAGGTCCCGGTTTGACTTGAACACCCCTCGTATTTATTAGACCCACGAAAAAAAGACTGGAGGAAAGGTCAGCCATGGATAGGGGGACAAATAGTAAGGTTGATGGATAATGCTATATATTTCTAGACGTCATTGGTGCGAAAGCTGAAAAAGTGGGTGGAGCTTCAGGTATAGGCATGACCCATTAATGGCCAGACTCCCTTTTAATATACGGCTCTGGCCGACTCCACGGGGTAGCGCCCATCTGCGGCCGAGAGCACAAAATCTGTATCTGTGATTGGAACATTCACGCACCCTTTAGAGCAAGTCGGGGTGGTAGGGACGCTCGCGCACGACCGGACAGACAGTTTTAAGTGTCTGCGGAGCTAGTTTGCAACTACATGTTAACATTCAAATTTCCTCGATGTGCGTGAAAGTTGTCGTGTACCTCTTCATCGCTGTACTCATGTAACGACGTTTTCGATTAACGGCAACTTTAGGTCACTTCGATGGCCGTCGAGAGATCGCATGAAAGGCGCGTTTGTAAACGATTTCCCCCTCATCGACCGAGCTTTCACTCGTTGAGACTGAGCATGGCATGCTCGTTGACTCGTCGCTGTCATTGGGGGGGGGGGGGGGGTGAAAGCGCTGGCATGCGAGACGATATACCAGCAGGCATGGGTGCAGCACTTGCAGCGGAAGCTTCGCGCCATGTCAGCGAAACCGAACAGATGGATGCGGCAGAAACCCGAAGGACAAACCACATGCCACGTGACGCGGGAGTTCCGGTGAAATATGGTGTTTTCGCGGGGCAGTCGGCGTTGCTCCGTGGAGCGACATTGGCCCAATGCCGCGCCAGAACTGCCATTGGAAGACTCTCTGCCAATAGAACAGAATTGCTCCAGACAGAGCAACCAGATTTGCTCCGGAAGGGCTCCCAATCTACCATTGGGATTCAACATAGAGGGCACATGGCGAGGTTTCAACGTTAACTATTAGTGGAGGAGCAGCGCAAGTGCTAGGAGGGAGATAGCTACGCCAGAACCAACGGTAGGAAGGCCTCGCGGAACGTGTGGAAGATACACAACAAAATAAAAAATATGCACTACATACAGATGTGAAGACAATGCCGTTTTGTCTCGAACTGGAGAATTCTCTTTTTTTTTTGGGGGGGGGGCGGGGTGGGGGGGGGTGGAAACGTCACATCAACTGCTAGGCATCTTTAATTTGCGGACGAATTCTTTGGTACTAAATGCGTGGATATTTTAGGCAGGCGAAGCGCGAGCGAAATAGTTCCACGCCCAAAAGCAAACGCCTCAAAACTTATTTACTGTATTCTCCACCCCATTTTGCCACCCCATTCTATTTTGCCACCCCACCTCGTAAAAATTATTCGCTTAATGTTTCAGCTCGCCAGCGATTTCGACAACACATGCAAGTCGGTCACGATATTCAATGCACGTTATGCGTTAACTCTTGCACAAGTATGTAGAGAATCCACTGTATATTACACATTGTGGACCCCTGCTGAGAATTGGTTCTGTTATATTGGATACAGGAAGCAGACTAAGAAAGCGCATGTAGCGCTGGACTGCATGAATTAGATTGAAAAGGTGGTGGCGGTCGTGGTGTTCATGATTGCGACTGGCCGTTGTTCACATTGAACAGAAAAATATGAAGATCGTGGTCCCAGAGAACCGCCTATCTCTTTCCTTTGAGATCACTGTGACACATATCAAGCGACCATTCTATGTGAGTACCAATGACGTTAAATCAAGGTGCGACAGTTGCAATTCCAGTATTCGCAACGCAGCATTGCGCTGGTGGCAGCATTGTGCATTCCATTGCTTTATCTCCCAGGATATCGCGTATTCAATGCTAAATGTACAGAGCGTCTTTCTTTCCCTCTCTACAGATATATTTATAGAAAAAAAAAGGCTGTGAGAGCACCATATGCCGTTCTTGCAGGTGAATTAAAAGTTAGGCGGAACATTCTGTCGAAGCGAGAATGTGACTACTAGCCCTAGAAAAAAAGGAATAAAACGGGGAGTAATTGCAGCTTCTACTCCCCTAGTCTGCAATTACTCCCCGTTTTAGTCCCCTAACCCGACATTTAGTCCCGACATTTACTCCCCAGGACTGCAAATTGTAAATGCACTTCGCGAATGGTCTCCTGAATGCAACAGTCTACGTAAATATGTGCCCTTGGTCAATTTGAAGGGCATAAGGCTATATAACTCAGCCAAAGTAGCAATTTTCCAGTCACAGAGTAAGAAACAATTAGCGCATCTTTCTTCGCAAATTATGCCCCATGTATGGCGCAAGATTTTATGTCACTCGATATATCACGGCTGATGGTTTGCTTCAAAGTATTTTCATGCATGCACACGAACTATGTACTTGGGACTCTTAGAACAGCGAGTGAAAGGCTCCACTCTGTGACATTCATTTACTCCCGAAAGGGACTATTTTTTGTGGCAGTGCATTTAGTCCCCAAAAGGTGTAACAGTACTCCTTTTTTTCTTAGAGTGTAGATGGCCAAGCGCATCAAGAGCCGAGAAAGCACATGGCCGCTTGATTCCTGCACGTCTTCTGTGTTCTTTTGGTGCTTTTAACGGTATGCAGTTACAACATGCCCAGTATGATATTTTCAGCTCTACTTCGAAAGTAAATGAATTAATTTAGTAGTTACATACTCTATACAACAAAATGTCCGCTTGGCTGTATAACCAATCTGCGAAAACAGCATCTACGGTAATCTCGTAGCTTTATTTTCTAAAAACTCTGTATCGAGCCAAATAAACATCATAAAACAAAATAAAACACCCTTCATATGATTCATCTATTACTTTATATAAAGCGGCGTGTTCTATCTCCGACTTAACACGTTTAACTACGGTAGAGTAATCCATGCTCCTAAGTTCAGATCAGGCAAGAACTCACTGAGGTCGTGTTACGGACAGAATACAATGTGTAGAACACACACACACATAAAGAGACGATGATGAGATGGGCCTCATGCTGGCCAGCAGGCTGGGCGCTGCCCCAGTGCCATTTGTAGATAGTGATAGATGATGATAGCGATGAGGATTCAGGTGATCAAAGGGTGGAGAGGCCTGTTGATGACAGGAAATCCCAAAGATGACGGGGACCTTGGTGCATATGAACGCTACTGGACCATGGGCCCAGCACCTTGCCTATGGTAAAGGGGCGGTGGTCGATTGCATGCATTACAATGTGTATTAAGTCACAATACTGAATTGATTTGTAAACCTCAATATTGAAGCATTGTCTCTTCTCCTCTTTTCGGTGCCCTTTATTACCTTATATGCTTATAGTTGCAAAGGGTTAACAAAGGAAGAAAAACACAGTCCATTTCGAGAGGGCATCTCAAAGTGTGCAGTCAAGGAGAATGGAACAGCTAGAATAGCTTTAACGTGACGCTTCATGCATAGCCTGCACTTGTTCAGGTGCAGGACTGAAGAAGTGCGGATCCTGCATGAAATCTTGCGTGACATTGAAATTATTCAAGATATTTCATTCTCTGTGATTTTATTTGCAAACTACAGGTTTTCGGCTTCGCCATCTACGGAGTTCACGATCATATAGACTACGGAATCCTCTTATCATATCTGGTCACCACACTGTGAATTATTACGATAAAGTCAAAACTGTTCTGTCATCTGCAGCCGTGGAAGGTATAAATAGAGAAGGAATCTGTACATGAAAAATTTAATGCAGTCCTTTACATTATGCAGCGATCTAGACGAAGTTGTTCATCTAAGAAGGATCGACATATATTTTCTAAAAAATCCAATCACTGCGGGATAACTAAGATCATTGAAACAAGAAAATAACTTCTGCAGAAAGTTTTGCTCACAGTATACCGCAACATGCTCCCTTACTTGTTGCAGATATAAAAAAGAAAAGAAAACGCGATTGCTTCCGCAATGAACTTTCACAGGCTGCCGGTGCCAGCGGAACGAAGACTATTATCAATGGAGTTCTTCTGCTTCTGCAATAGAGCTGTATTCGACTGTGACAAACGCATAGATATCAAATATAACATTTCACCCTGCGGAGCGTAGTAACGTAGTTCTCGAGATAAACAAGAAAAACAAACAGCATGTTTGCGCGAATTCAACCTCCCCTTGTTATTTTACCAACCAACCAACCAACCAACCAACCAACCAACCAACCAACCAACCAAACAGCATGTTTACATTCGGTTTCACCGTGACCTAAGGCAGCATTCACACGGGTCACCTTTCTGCAACAACTCTAACCAGCAGCTTACGACGCTGGAAACGCTCGAGACGGTGCCATCTCCGTGTTCACACGGACCAACTCTGCAGCTCCACCCACAAACAACCTTACGTCAGCTTACTTCGCCAAGCGGCGAAAAATGCCAATAGTATGATTGTGCGGCGTTAGTTTTTAAGTAAGAACAATTATTTCTCAGGTAAGCCTACACAATTCGTAAGCTGTTAATAAAAGGTTGTACGGAACGAACGAAATCGCATCGCCGTGAGGAGTGGACTTCCGGGAGCTTGATCTCCGGCAGCTCTCAAGCAGCTCTGTGTAATCCGGTCACGTGGCAATGCTCCTCTCGGTGATTGGTCGATGGGCGACCAACTTCTGAACTTTTCGCTCTGCAGCTCCAGCTTCCGTGGATCAATAGTTAGCGTGCTGGCCATGTCACGTCGAGACTGGGAGGTACACGGGTTCGGATCCCGGTGCGTGCTGCGCTGTCTGAGGATTTTCCTGGTTTTCCCTCAGGCGTTTTCAGAGATATGTCGGCACAGTTCCCTTAGAAGTCGGCCCAGGACGCACATTTCCCCAGGGCGTCAGTCGTGACATTGCCCACCTCTGTGAGGCCGACAACGGCGAGCCCTTTCACCATCCCCCACCACCACCACCACCACCACCACCACCACCACCACCTTTTCTCTCTGCGACCGATTCCCACCAACTCCGAAGTCTGTCCCAGTTGGTGCAGAAAGTTGCCACTTGTGTCGAGGTGCCACAAGGGTGTGTGACTGAGATAAAGGCGATTGGTGGCTATTTCGGAGATGTAAGATAAAACGTGGTTAGCAGGTTTCTTTCTCGAATCGGTAGCTTTGATTGCTTGACAGAACATAAGCCTGAAGCCACTGTCAGGGAAGAGAAAAACTTTGGCCTTATCAGCTGCAAAAGCCTTATCAATAATAGGCTGTTAGTTAATGTAACTATTTTGCACAGTGTCTGTGTCGTCTATGTTTGTGACCTGCCTCAGCTAATTCTCGTTGTTTACGTTGTATACACAAGATGTCGCTCTGCCTCGTGTCTGAATGAGTCAGTGAGTAAGAACAAACCCCAACTTTATTTCAAGATGATGAATGGAGAATTTTATCGCAGGGGCGATACCCCCCCCCCCCCCCCCACCCACCCATTTCTGGTGGTGATATGAGGAATGAACTAACGTGTGTGAGAAAGATGTAAGTGAGAATGGGAAGAGCGTGATTGGTTGTCTGTCCGCACCCTCCGGCTCTCCCCTCGAACCCGGGAGGTACCCGGGTTCGAATCCCGGTGCCGGCTGTGCTGTCTGGGGTTTTTCCTGGGTTTTCCTCAGACGCTTTCAGACATATGTCGGCACAGTTCCCTTAGAAGTCGGCCCAGGACGCACATTCCCTCAGGGCGTCAGTCGTGACGTTGCCCACATACGTGAGGCCGACAACGGCAAGCCCTATCACCACCCACCACCACCACCACCCCTCGTACTTAATGCACCCTAAAAACGTCAGGAGGCAGTCCTGCTGGCGTGGTGTAACGCTAGCATCCCTGACCGGAAATCGGGAAGGTCTAGTTTCGAGTCCTGACGTTGATGCGTGATGGTGATGTGACAAAGAAAAATATGGGGATGTGAGTTTCGACGAAGTCGAACTGGCTACACCAGTACGCTTACAAAAAGAAAGTACAAACAGATGATGAGATGATGAGAAAACAGAGGTGATGACCAAAGAAGAACAGAGATGGAGTTCAACGTATGTATGTATGTGTGTTTGTGTGTATGTCTGCGTTGATGCCTTTTTCCTGAGTTGTTTCATTTCATAGGTGCTGATCATCGCAAGAAAGCATGTGACAGCGCCGTTTTGGTTTTCGTCCAGACTGTTTCCTTTGCACGAAAACCCAGTCATTCGCTACACACAACCACTTCCAAGATGCGGAGCGAATACGTTTCTACATTATCTGTTGCCTTGCTTTGAGCATCACCCGCCACACACCTTTCCTGCAATTAAACCAACAGCTGACAGTCCTCTATCGCTACCTCTTGCTCCTGTAGACCGAAATGAGGTTACCGCCATGGCAAGCATCCTAACGAATAGAAAATCCACTGGCTAAGATCGAGTAGTTAAGTAGTAAATAGACTATTCATATTATTTCACCATACATCGCGCGCACGATGAAGGCATCGCTTTGCACAGTATTGTCTCACTGCACTAAAAACGTCTAAAATCACACTGGTGTTCAAACAAGCCTGATGAGTACAGATTACGTTAGGATGGAACGTGGATGAGAAACAGTCTCCGAGTGTACAAGTGTTACCTGTCGTTTCAAAAATAATCGAGGAAGTATTATTACATCGACTAGAACGTTGCAAACTCACCCGTGCTGTTGAATTGAAAAATTCAACAGCACGGTTCCATCAACGCAAAACCGCTGCATACCACAGAATTCATTTAACAGAACGTTGAAAGCAGCTTAATAGTTGTTGTACCGTTGTCGACCTTACGAATGCTTTTGATTTAACCGATCATAGTTTATTCCATGATAAGTCGTCAGAATATCATGAACGCTGCTTACCACTCACCTTAATCAGAAGCTATACTTGACTAATATATGCCAACATGTTTCCATCGAACAGACTAGTAATAACCTAGTTCATACATAACGTAGTTTGACATGTATGAAGGTTTATATTAGAGCCGGGACGAATCCAACGAATCCAGAATTTTCCGAATCCGAATTCAAGGAAGCTTCTGCGAATCCACGAAGCTTACGTATCTTGAATCTTTCGAATCCTTTCTTAAAAAAGTGTTTGAAATACACTTCTACTTAAAAGTGAATTGAAGCATAATCTTTGTTTAATGAAAAACAAATTAAGTAACATTTCACTTTCACCAACAACGACAGATAAATTAATGATGATCAATGGTGAAATTCGCCACATGAGGTGCGGCCCACTGCCCCAAGGCACAATGGGCAGGATGAGATGTGTCCTGATGATGGCGTGATGAACGACGCTGAATAGGGGTCGATATAGTCAGTGGTGTCAGTAAGATATCAGCAGAACGCTAGGCAAAAACACAACACATGAAACCACACACAGAGCACGTAGGCACATCATAGAGTAGAGGAGAGACCAGTGTACACCGGTCTCTTCTCTGGAGAAAAATCTGGAAGTACTGAAGAGCTTGGCGATGGTCGATCTGGTTAGACCAAGGGCCGAGGATGGTTGCCAATGTGAATGGTGCGAGTTCACTTTCAGGAGTAAGCATACCCATACATTTGTTCTTAAATTAACAATTAATTATTTAACATGTTTTCCATCGACTATAGAAACGCATAAACTCTCTAGTGTGATTGTTTTCCATATAACTAAGAAACAATCGAAAGCAAAACCATGGTAATGTCGGAGCTTTATGCTGTGGTGGTGCTGAAAGGGCTCGCCGTTGTCGGCCTCACAAAGGTGGGCAACGTCACGACTAACGCCGTGGAGAATGTGCGTCCTGGGCCGGCTTCTAAGGGAACGGTGCCGACACACTTTGGCCAGCACGCTAACCACTGAGCGCTTTATGCTGTGATTTTGGCCCACCTCGGAGCCCACCAGCCAATCAGGCTTTCTACGGACTCCGGCGGAAGCCTCCATTTTAAAAAGAAACAAACAATCGTGGTTGGTGAATTCGAAAGATTTGATATGCCGTTTTGGGCACTGGGATTCCCGAATCTTAAACCCCTGCCTAGGATTCGAGGTGTCGCGGATTCGGTTGGCCCTCCCTAGTTTGTACCTTTAAGGAAGAGTGAACTCAGGAATTGTTTGACATTTAATAAAAAATACACGGATTACTAAATCTGGGGCGCCGGCATTTCGACGACGGCGTCGTCTTCAATAGGACTGGACCGTGTAACATGAGACAGTGCTTTATCAGCAGAGGAGAGAGGATGGGAGAGAGTGACTATGGGCGTGGTCAGATGGTCTTGTCTTGAAGTACTCCAGGCATTTCATCTGGGGTCGTCAGTGGGAGCCTGTAATTGTAAAAAAGAACAGGAGGAAAAGTAGTGGGCCGGCGAGTTTGACTTACAGATCAAGAGCTAAGGCCAAGGACTGTTGGCAGTACGCCCGAGTCTTCGTCGACTGTGGTCGGCAATTTGCGGATTACATATGAACCGCGCTGCTCCGCTGCTGACAAGAGCGTGAATCATGTCAAATTCTCAAACATCACACATCACATCACAACACATACTCACGCATCACGTTCACGATAAACGCGGCAGTGAAGCGTCTGAGCAGGGAACACTGGTGTCGATGCGTCCCATCTTCCTCACTGCTGCACAAAGTGGATCCGGACCTGCGGTGTCTAATGCCCCCAGCGCTCCCCCAGGCCGTTACCTCCATCATTTACCGGCTCCGTCTTAATGCCTCATATGTCGGTCGCCTCCCCTTTAAACTTGGGAAGGTTTCCTCACCGAATTGTTCTCAGGGCGTGGTATTGGAGGACACAGAACATGTTATCGATGCCTGCCCTCGACACAGCGCGCCTCGCCGTTCCCTTGCGGCGGCACAAACCCGCCTTGACAATCGCCCTTTCTCCTTTGGGAAGGTTCTCGGCTGCTGGCTGGCCTGTCCATCACCTGGTGACGACATTGCGCGCTCTTGTCGACTTCCTCACCGCTTCGAACCTGCTTGACACTCTGTGACAACTTCGGTGACACTGTGTTCGCGTATTCTCCGGCGCTATGAACCAGTGAGCGTTTATCGGTGCCTAACGTCTCCCCCGTTCCTTTTCCCCCTTTTCCATTATGCTTTCTTTTGCTTGACCCACTCTACCTCTTTTCTGTTTCTTTGTTTGTTTTTCTTCTCTTTTCTTTCTTCCGGTTCTGTTGTTCCACCCACAAAAGCGTTTTGGAGTAGCCAGTCCTGACTGGGTCGGGACTAACATCTCCATATTTTTCTTTCATTTCCAATTCCAATTTCTCAAATATCAGGAAGGCGGTACGACATGCATATTAGATGTCGGCAAATGAATAGGACAACAAATGAATGGGACAACAATAATATGAAGTGGGACAACCACACTAGTGTTTTAGTGTTGAGCTACATGGGTAGATGAAGTACTCGGCATCAGAAATTCGTAACTCAAAATCGTCGCCGTACCAGCACTGCTTTGCAAACTCTATGACGGCACAAGACACAATGCTTGCGCATATCGCATTTCAGAAATAGTACTGCCCTCGCCCTACAAACGCCGAGCAGGCCTGCAGTTGGTAGCAGTTTCAGCACTGCGCAGGTGCCGATGCTCTTTGGCTGCACGTAGCCTATGTGTTTGTAAGTTTTCAAATGATGGGATGGGGAATGTACTTTTGTTTGTTTTGGGTTGTTTGTTTGTTTGTTGTTTTGTTTTGGGAGTAGCAGAACTAGTCAGGAGACAAGTTCAATTTCTCCCTGGTTTTCTTTTAAATAATCAATCAATCAATCAAACGTCGCCATACCAACACTGGGTAGCCGTTTGGACCATGTTGGGCCATCATTAGCAGTGCGCAGATAGGCAACTTTCATTGGGTGGCGTCAGGTCACCTAACGCGTCACACAATTCTATTAGAAAATCTACTTGTCTGAAAGTTGCGGGATCAACGGGATTATTCTTCAGCGAACCTTTGTTATATCGTACGGGCACATTGGCCAATTTATAGTGGCGAGAAACTTAATTTTCTGCATCGAACTTCGAGCTTTGCCAAGTCATCGTACCTCCTTTTTTTTTTCTTAGCCAGAAGTGGAAGGGCCGTGTTGTATTTACCCCATCCCAGTAGAACATATATTCACCTATACAAAGGTAATATGTACATGAAAATTGCTCGCGAGAGCCGTCGTTTCGAGACGTGCAAATTGTTGGTCGCGCTCTGTTCTCCGTACATTTATTACAGGAAGTGTAAAAAAATATACAGGTGACCTTTCCTCTTTCCTTCCATCCTGTACCTGTTTCCTTCTCACTGCTGTTCGGATAACTGCGCCATTGTAGCCTGCTGGCGTTATCAGCAGGAGCGTCGAATAGGAAGCTGAAGCCAGGTCCATCTCCTCTTCGTTGACCATTTCGTCTTCGTGTCGCTTCTTGACGGAGAACTAGCCGCGTACTTTCAACAAATGCGCTTCTCAAAGTACTGCTTCTGTACATTTTTTCTTCAGCTTGTATACTATCGCACACGGTAGCGTATGTTGTCGTGGATTTGGGTAAATCCGCAATTTGTTTTTGTTTTGTTGTTGTTTCCTGCCAAAAAATTTAAAAAAATAAACGTTTCGTTCGTTTGAGAAATTACACCCTGTTTGTTGTTTACCTTAACGACAACTCCACACAAAGCAATGTAAAAGAAATAGAACGTAAAAGAAAGAAGAGAAAGAAAACATGGCGCAGGATTGAAATTAACGTTTGTTTATCTCACTCGGCCCCTCTATGACTGCGCACGAACATCCAAGAACGGACGTCATGCATCTATCCCAACAGAAACGAAATGGTTGAAAGAGAAAAGTTGCGGAATCTAAACTCGCAGGAAAAATGATGACATTGCCGCTTCCCGTTGCGTTCCACAAAGTCCATTTGTATGTGCGTTTGTAACAAGCTATGCGTCGTTCTAGTCTGTTTCTTTTGTTGCGTCCCAATATTTCTTGCGCTCTGCACCGCGTTAACTATCGTACGGACGAGTATGTGCTACTGCAAATATTTTCAATGTCGAGTAACTTAAGTCAGATATGTAGAAGGCTATAGAAAATCCGACGAACCGGTAAGGAAAATGAGGGGAAGTGCTTCAGGACGAGAACCGCAGCTCTCGTCCTGAGGAACTTCCCTTCATTAGGTCAGATATGTTTCCTATAGGTTGTTTTCTCTTAAGTCCAAACCAGTTGATTTACTCAAAAAAGTAACGATAAGTTATAGTTACAGCTAGTCTGTAAAAAATAGTAATTGGTGAGTTAGAGTTGGCTATTCGCTTTGAAACGTAACTGGCTACAGCTACCACGTAAAGTAACTTAGTTACTTCACAGTTACCTTTTAAGACAAAAGCCTCATAAATGTAACTCTCAAAAATTTTGTCTGCTTTGCACTTGTACTGACCGTGCATGCTTTTACCGCGTCATAAACAGGAGGTTTCCCATGAGCCCTCACAGCACGGTGGAATTCTTTGCTGCGAAAAGCGGCAGAATTTCAAGCCTCGACAAAAACGACGTTTGGGGACTGACACGTGGAAAACATTGCACTACCTGAGTAACTTTTTAACTCCTTTTGCTTTAATATCGCTGTCAACAGTAAAATACCTGAGTGACTTAGTTACAGTTACATTAACCAAAAGCGGCTAACGAGTTAGTTACAAGTTGCTTAAAACTTCGTTACTAAGCATGTCTTGTTCAAACAATCCAAGCTTCGTCAGCCTGTTCAGTTTTGTAGCAGCTTAACGACCCCCCCCCCCCGCCATATCTGATAATTGAACGACACAATTCGTCGCTAAACTGAAACACGAGCCATGACAGACGTGCCCACCATCGTCGACACTAATCCCTGTTTTAAAGAACCTCCCATGCAAACAGCCTTATAGCGTGGGTGACAAATCATTTAACGCCGCGCAGAGGTTTATTGCTTCCGAGAAAAACTTTAGTATCGATCCGGCGACTTCTAGAAAGGAACGAACAAAAACTACAAAGCCAACGTGCGTGAAGTATTTGTGCGATGAGTTCACTTTTCAACCAGGCAAACCTACTGACAAAAGACACAATTTTAAATTTGCACTACGAAATTAACCTTTCATGCAACAGAGCAAAAGTGGCTAAGCTATGCTCGCAAATATCACCCCCTTTTGTGACTGCTTCAGCGCCACAACTGGAATGAATTGAAAAGCAGACAGCAAGTCAAAAATGTCAAGTGGAATCATAGTGTAGAAAATGTAAGGTGCTTGAAAAATAAATTGCATAGGAATTCGCGAGGATAGATAAGGTTCTTTGGTAAAGAAAACAAATAAATCGTGTTCTGATAATGAGATTATGTCATTCAATTGCAGCGTACCTTTCGACTTTAGCGAGTTTTAGTACATCGAAAGTTATCAAATCCTAGATGAACAATGTGATGTCACCTGTTGGAAGAGGCCCTGCAACTGGCTTGTCATCTTTTCGGGTTCGTTATCGTGTATACCTTCCTATCTCGTCAAACTCGTTTTTGTCTCTCATCTTTATTGTGGATTTCTAATAATAACCAAATACCGGTGCTAATTTGCATGAACGCATGTTATGAACACAGTAGAATAACAGATCTTGGACTGTAAAGTAGGTGATTGGCGATTCTGAGTGTGGAACAATAGCACGATTGCTGTAATGAGTGTAAAGTATGCTTGTGGGAGAGGAAGCATGACCAATACATAGAAATGAGCCAATGTGCTACAGCTGTCTGTGCTATTAGCAAAGGACATCGATCACGAGTGACGACGATGAAGTTGAGGAATGCAGAAGGGAATACTGGTTCATAGCGATACATCAATCTTACATATAGTCATATATAGCCCGGGTCAACCTCCCTCCGTAGTCCACGGCCATTTTTGTGTGAGGAAGAAGAAGAGGAAGAAGGTGGTGCAGAGCAAGAGGAGTGCCTGTATTTGCTCTGAAAAGCATGCGTTGCTGAAGAAACACAGGCACGTACTCAGACATGTCTAAAACCTTTTATGAAGAACCTTGGCCTTCGAAAACGATATTACAAAAAAAAAAAAAAAATTGGAGCTCTTCGTCAAATCTGAGACTCTGACGGGATGCAGGTCATCTTCAAAGGAAACGCCGTGATGCTGGGAGAGCCTGCGTTGTTCTCGTAAGGCGCGAAATAATAATAATAATATTTATTTCCACGAAAGCGATTGTTGTGGGAGCTGTGAAAAAAAAAAAAAAGTCACAAATGTGACTTGGCAAGATGAAATGATTACACTATAGCCTCTTTTACATGAACCCGACAGGAGCAGGTCGAGTTGACTAGCTGGCTGACTCAAAGCCGACCAGATTCTGTTTACATGAACTTGCTCCAACCAGAGGTGATCGCAGTGGCGCCTAGCGAGTCGAGCCTAGCCTGAGCGGTGCCTATAGCCCGAGCGAGTCGAGTCAACCTTCCCTCTGCTTTCGGGTTGACTTGACTCGACGCGATGTTGGTTCAACACGACCGGACAACGTTTACGTAAGCAAGACGAACTTGACAAGCCAACTGGACCTGCTCCTATTGACTTAATGTAGACGCGACTGTAGAGATGGGTGCGAGCCCACCCATCATGCCATAGGTTCCCCGCAAGTGGTAGCAGTAAAGTCGCATCGGTCACTGACAATTTAGGGGACTCGAGCTGAAATCGGGTCGCGGACCGCATTGACCTTGGACGACATCATGGAGGACCGGACGGAAAAGAAATGACCATTGCAAAATACCCCAGCATAAAAAAAAAAAAAAGAAAGGAGCCGTGTAGTTATTGGGCATTCGGTGTATGTATAATTATTCACTGAAAACTTCACTTTACACACCAACAGAAATAAATAAGCTGGCTTTCCAAATTGGGCACTGACAGTTTGAAAGGCGTTTATTTATTTATTTATTTATTTATTTTATTTCTTTTGTACATACTGCAGGCCATAAGTTGGCGAAAGCAGGAGGGTACATGCACAGCAGTCAAAACAAAGTACAAAAACAATGCACTAGATATTAGAGCAGCACTTATACGAACACTGACGATAAATATTGATAACAGCTCTTTCAAAGCTTTCAATGCTCTCCATGGAGACAGCAGATGCAGGCAGTCTATTCCACTCCTCGATTGTTCTCACAAAAAATGAATTTTTAAAGATTTTAAATTTCTGCGTTTCAAGTTCTTCGTACACAGTTCTTCACGAACGATTATCCCAACGTTCAGGAGCACTGAAATTGTCTATTTACGCACTGTATTGTCACCTTTGGTTACATTTTCAACGTGGAGAAAGAAAGAAAAAAAGAAAAATCAGAGAAACAACAATAATTAAAAAAAATATACAATGACCCTTGTATATAACTGTTCCATCTCTGTTTTTCTTTTTTCTCTGCACCTTTCTGCGTTATCTCCAATTCTACTCAAGAACAACTTCATTTTGACGATGTTATTGGAAAACTACAATAAAGGTTGCAGATCAAATTGAAAGATTTACGCTGCAATTGAACGAACGGGTCGCATTATCAAACCTCGTTTTTGTTTTCTTTCAGGCATGTCTAAGCTAGCTGGTGGCTATGCAATTTTGTTTTGAAGCACCTTACATCTCCCATGCATAACTATACTACTGGATACAACAGGTTCCGCGCAATGCTCCGATGCACACTACAATCGTAGGAATATTTTCAGCCGCTCGATCACGTCACGGGAATGTTTCCTTTCCAGGTGGCGGGCGGCAGACGTGCAGTGTCATTCAGAGATAGCGATAACACACGGCGAGCGCATTTCAAAATGGTCCCACCCAAAAACCTCTATTTCTTGTTATTTTGGTTTCGTCACTGATTTTCCTTTCCCGCACATCAGCCAATCAAATTTTCCGTACCTCCGGAAGACAAAATCTGACCTTGGACTTTAAAGTGTCAGAGGAAACCCCAGAGAAGACACCCAGACAGCACAGCCATTGCCCATCTAAGGCGAACAGTAGACCGAATCAACCAGCCATATCATCGCTCCTTTTACATCGCTGCATTGGTAGCGAGTTTTAGGAGAACGTAGAAGTTTTACGATAAAGGTTCCGTAAACATGATAAAGCCGATCGCCTGATTTCTTTGGTGTGGCTGACGTCATGCTGCTGATATCTGATCGACAGGCAACGATACGGAGCCGGAATCTGAGGTCGGGCTTGCGAATTCTCTAAAACTCCGTAGTGTTGTTTTCATGCTCAACTTATCTAACATGCATTTACCTTCTCCGCAGTGGTACACAAGGACGTCAGGTCGCACGATAAAGACACAACCCTCCATGACCTGATGCATCACCGGCGGGAAGATCGCTCGGTTATAACACGCCACGTACCAACCTATCGTCCCCCGACATCACCCAGAGCAGACGCGCCGGAAGGTGGGGGCACGGAAGTCGACAGCCTCCCTCGAGCTCGGGCTGTGGGTGCCGCGCCCCCATTCCCCTTCATGCATAGAGATCGGACAGGGTACCTGACATTCTCTTATAAAGCACGTTCTTTACAGGATTTGCATGTTCATCAGCATTAATTTTCATTACTTCATGTATCGTTTATCAGGTGCGAATAATTTCTTATTCGGCAATGAATATAAGTATTTATTATTAGCACCACTACCCCTCTGGCACGAAATACATTGCAGACCCAAATATGGCTACATCTGATTCACGTCATGTGATTCACATCATGTGAATCAGAGATAGATAAAGATTGGTCATTGTCTAAGGAAATGAATGCAGTAAGGTTAAGATGTCTACCATATTCCAAGATTCTGCACAGAGTGTAGTACGTGTCACTTTACTGTGTACGTTTCATGTGATTTTTTTATTTTTCCTATTTTATGTTTCGAAAACGGAACGTTCCTGGTGTACCAATCCTTCTTCAGCTCGCCCCCCCCACCCCCCACCTTCGTGTGGCGAGGGACTTCATACGCCCGAGATCCAGAGGGAACTCCCTATTGGTAAACCCCCTCTTCCTTCTTTTTTCTTTTTTTTACATAAAATAATGCATAGGGTTAAAGTCCAAAACCCGAGTGTGCGCTACGGGAACTGGACACGAAGTTCCGCTGCTACTGTAATTCGAACGAGTTGAAACGCTTTACATTTGCACACCGCGAACGAAAATAGTCATCGGTCACTCCTTTGAACTCAAGCAATATTGTCCGGTATATGCTGTTCATCGGAATAGGCTGTGAAGGTGTGGCCGACTTTCAGTAATAAAATAATGTACTCACTATAAAAGTATTGGACGGTGTTTAGCGAAAACTAGTCGTCTTTGCAACTGATTCTGACTCTTAGACACGATTTACACGCGTGTGCATCCTAATGAACAGGTCGTGTCCACTGAAGACCACTCTGTTGCAGTGAGAAACCCGAGGGTTGGTATTCGAGCATCCTACATGTTGAATTTGAGCGAAATGCAAAATTATGACAGCGGAGCTTTCCCCATTTACATCACTTTGTACAAAACCTAAACGAAAACGGAGTCCGCAACAAAAATAATGAGGAAGCATCGGACAAATTACCATCGTTATAATCCGAGTGAATTTCGTGGTTGGTCGCGATCCAAGTGGGCCGCCTGCGCGCGGGTGGGAGGGGGGAGCCGCATCCGGCTCCATTAATCGAATCCCTCTTTCAGTTTTTGACGCATTCGAGCGGGCTTTCGGCGCGCGACTCAGCAGCGGCCATGTGCTCTCTTCCCGGCCGTCTGTTTCCCTACCGCGGCACGTGACCGGGTCTTACCAATCAGCGCATGCGCCGCGGGCCACGCGTTGACGAGACGCACGCGCAGTGACGATTTTTCGAGCGACGCTACTGCCGTCCACGCTCTGACTCGCGTCGAGTTCTCGTGGTGTCGGACGGAGGATCGTTTTGCTCCCCGCCAGCCTGCATGTATGTTGTGTTGTGAGTTCCCCAACATGGCTTTGCACAACGGAGTAATGGATTCAGTCGTGATTCACAACGGCAACAGCGAAGTGCCCATAAAGGACCACGACGCGATCAAGCTGTTCATCGGCCAGATCCCGCGCAACCTGGACGAAAAGGATCTGAAACCGCTCTTTGAGCAATTCGGGAAGATCTACGAGCTTATAGTGCTCAAGGACAAGTACACAGGCATGCACAAAGGTGAGTGGGGCCGCTGACACAGCTGTGCATCTCATGTGGCGGCACAAAGGACGGCGAGTGACGCGAGGGCTTCGATCCCCATTCCACCGTTCTCTTTGTCTTCCTCCAGGCTCTGAGATGGAGTCTTCTCAGAGCACATCTCCTACGTTACGTCGAAAGCACGTGCGCCCGCTGTTATAGAGCCAGGATTTTTGTGCACGTCGCTGTTGTTAGTACACGCCATGCAGGCGAGTGAAAGGAATACAGCGTCGTGACATCTGTCAGGGGCTTGTGCGGCGTGTGTGTGTGTGCGGAAACGCCGGATTCGACGCAGTAATGAGCATTAACTATAATGTGTATTCAATTCTGCAAGTTCGAGAAGAAGTGATTATCATTTTTAGAATTTAGTATACAAAGCGGCATCTTTGTTTATAAGGCGTGGGATTGATGTCGTTTACTTTCATCATATCTCAAGGCGGTTTTACCGTTTGTACGAAATTATCTGCAGGATATCAGCCGCAGAAGTTGAGACCTTCCCAGTGGGGCTGTCATAGTTTTGCGTACCTCTATAGTTTATACTCGGGAATTTAGGTAGTTCGACAGTCACACGTGGAGACAAGTATTACCGCTATTCCGTTTCCAGTATCTCGCGATGCTTCCTAATTTATGATTTATCTCTACGGTGCTATGGTGCGTGTTCCTTTTAATGCGGAATTAACCTATACGTCATTTCCGTTGCCATCGCCGCATCCCTCGAAATCGGCTTGCTGCCCGTAACCCGAAATGATCGTCAGTGAATAGGATGTTTTCAGTTGTGAAGAAGACAGCGCATGGAAGACAACCTCACAATATTCTGTTCCCCTGCAACGTCGTTCTTACCCGTTTTCGGTTGCGACGAGCAAGCTGCAGTCAGTCGTGTATCACGTAACGAAAGATCTTGCGTTTCGTTGTCTGACAGAGTTGCGTGACTCGTTTGTGTCGAGCTCAATTAGAGCCCTATACAAACTAACATGAAGTAGTGTTTGCGTGTATATACAACACAGGGCGCGTGCATGTTCTTCGCGTCACTTGTGTAGAACAGCGTGTTTGTCGTCTCTTCATGCTTGTGTTAGTTAGTGTGGTCTGCGGAGGGCGCGTCAACGGAACCGGATTCCGTTTTTCCTGCTGTTGGCAATGCGTACGCTGAGCGAAACAACTGGTATAGCGTGGGATCTCTCAAGAATGTCATATCACCGAGTGAGAATGGCACGATTGGTTGTGAATTTGGGTGTTCATCGGAGTGGGAGTGCAGGTCGCAGTTTTAGCACACCGTTGGTAAGGTTATCGTGCCTATCGGAGTCAGTCACAGTCGTGTGTGACTCGGAATCTTATCCACTGATTGATTCCGGTTCATACGGTTCGACGCAAGCCACGTTATCACCGGTTTGCTAAAAATCTGTCTTACACACCGGATCCAACCAAAGCATGAGATTGAGTCACGCGCGCTACCATTGCTTCCGGTAGAGGGGTGACGGTGATGTAACCAGCGGTCTAAAGCACCCTATGGTCTTATTGACGGCATCCCCTACACCTATTTCTTTGCAATTGTTTTCGCCGTAACGATATAGCTCATGTCATTGGACAATAAGACGGAAGAAAAGCCAGTTTTAATTTCTCACCTTGTCGGTGAAACACTGAACGTATGTACAGAGGTAGAACAAAAATATTGAAAAACATTTTTACATTCAAACTCCAAGTCCAACCACAAACATTCCAACAAACATTGAGATAAGACTGCACTGGACGTGTAGGAAAAGCGGGCCGTCTCTGTGTTCGTGTGTCCTATGCCCTCTCGTCGTTTTATAATGGCAGCCTGCTTCATAACACGAACTATCCGGAGTGTGTACATGTACGGACAAGTGACCCGCATTTGAAATCCCTAAAAACATTCGTTACAATATGGTAATTCTGCGTTATTCTTCACTGTCCCCACGCACTTTGTATAGCTTTGCGCCTTTCCTGGAAACTTAACTCGCACACCGGATTACCGACCCGAATTTATTACTCCATCGCAGCTGTTGCGTGCACGGCGTGTAATGGACGCCCGAAAAAGAGCGCGTGCAGCGCGTATGTGTGTTCCTGCTTTCGTATGCGCATATGACTAGATATATGCGGGCCAGGATTTACGTTACCGCAGAGTGCACCATGCATGAGACGCAATATAAAATGTGCGCCCGGGTGCGAGGTCAATAAATTCGGTCCGCCCGCTATCTCGCGGACTCTTTCGCTTACTGATTCAGAGCTTGTGCACAAAAGAGGTTCTTTATTTTCGCTGACGCGATGTCAGTTGAAGGGAAGCATTTCCATTCAGACCAGGAACATGAACTCATCGTAGCTTTGTATGGGCCCCTACTAGCGGCAGTTTATTGCTGTTGTTGCCGCTTTGCAAAATTACGGAACCCGGACTGGTCCCGGATATTTTGGCTTTCGGGTCTTTGCTTGTTCTCTCGCCAAGAAACGTTGCGGTAAGAAAGTTGTAGTTGTTTATCTGGATCTTTCTCACGATCGCCAAGTATGGAAGAACGAATTGCTTCGTCATGCTTTTGTTCGCTTTGCATATTATTTTGCTTGTGTCTGTATTTAAAAAAGAAAAAGCTATGTGTGTAGTAAACAGTTTGGGCGGTGCAGCTGCTTAAAATAATCAAACACGTGAATATCCCGAATTCATAATTAGAAGTCACGAACATAAGATAAAGCTGTGCCTGTGAACCACGAATCAAGTATGTGTTTTGCTCCCCCGCCTTTTCTAGCATTCTTGTGTGCGATCGACAGCACCGTGTGTCTCCTACTCCTGTTACTCTTTTGTCTCCCCCTCTGTCGTCCCTGAAACTCCCGTCTCGAGCAGCACCAACAACGACCCCAACGCAAAGAGAAGGAAGTCCTGCCGGTGACGCCACGGTATTGCGCCAATTAGACTCATTCGTATCGTCTGGAGCAGTGCTCGTCCCTTCGGCATCGTTTGGCGCTCAAACTGCAGGCCGAGGTTCACCCCAGTCCGCTTTATTGTAACGCCAACTGCCGCGGCAAAGAAGAGACGATTTGAATAGGACGGTCATTGCTTCATTACAGCTGCGTTGCTCCAAGTTAACATCGATTTTCCGATATTGAGGGGGTCTCTCCCGTCGGTCTAACTGCTAAGAGGGGAGAACTTTTTGTTTTCCCCCCTTTTCCGCACGGAGCGCCTGCCGATTTCCTGTCGGTCGATAATTGCGTATGGGTACGTTTCTTCTTCCATGTATCGGACTCAGGTGCTCGCTTCGATCTTCCACGTTCGTTTTGGCCCATGGGAGTTGGAATGAAGTTCCGTCTGTTTAACTCCACGACAACGAGGAATCGATGTCGTTATGTAATGAGCAAACGCAAGTTTGCTCGCGCCAAAGTGAGAACCCGATGGGAAGTTCTTTGTTTACCATGGTCGTGTCACAGTACGTCGCAGAGAACACGGGCTCGTTTAGCGGTTGCTTGCTGTTCTACCGGCCAATTTTTTTTTTGCTGCCATTGAGTGGTAACTTCACTAAGGTCTGCTGTGAAGCTTATCCATGACAACAGCAAATAAATAATGACGATAACATGGGGAGTATTCTGCCCCATTACGTATGAGGCACTATGGGAGTGATACATGGCAAATCTGAAATAAGTTATGTACTAGTCGTTCACGGAACAATAGTGAGTGTTCGATCAAATGTGAGAGAACACACACACACACAAAAAAGAAACAGGATGAAATGAAGAATAAATCGCCGAAAGGATCACGAAGTGTCATTGGAAGTCACAGTATAACACTAAAGCGTCTGGGGAAACCGGTGGTCGTCAAAAGCTCCATCACTTTCAAGACCTCGACGGTGTTACACAGGACTCTGACAGGGGTTCACAATTGCAGCCAGGTTGAATGGCTTCCTAGCTGACGCTATTGACGTGAGCACGAAGTATCTGCCTTACCGTTTCGTACAACTCACATTCTGTAAGCACGTGCTCAATGTTCGCCACGACGCCGCAGCTGAACCATAAACTTGTATCACAGTACGCGATCTGTGCTTGAATTGTGGAGTGAAGGCTACATTCAGGCCTATGTGCTACAGCGAAAAAATTAAATGTACAGGCTATATAGAGATGTTAATGAGACACATACAGATGGATTGAGCAATGAAAAACGGAAATGGCGGAATGACGAAATCGTACCACTTAGCGACCTCCGCGCTGCAATACTCGATAGTCCCGCAAGGAGATCGATCCTTCCTAGCGTTCCAGATAGGACAGGCCTTTCCATCTTGCAAGGAAAACGTGGTCAGCACTTGAAGAGAGCTCTTCTTGGAGTGTCTCGTCTGCGAGACACATTGCCCGCTGTACAACTACCAACAACTATATGGCAAAGCCTTGAACAGCTATAAAACACGTACCATCACGAGCGGCCATGCATTCTATGTCCGCTGGCATGGAACTCATTCGAGGGTGTGTGACCGTGTGCTAATCTCCTTGGACGCGGACAACCCTACAACGGCGGCATAGTGCGCCAATTTGCCGCGTTACTTAATGTGACGCAGCCAGTAGCATAGGAAAAGTGCATTTCGTTTCCTGTCAGACCATGGCTTCTAGTGTGGGTAACCTAGTAGACGCTTTCATTCGTGTATACCGTGTGAGAGAGTTCCTATACTATGGGGTTTGTCATTGTTGTGTCTTATGCGGGCACTGTCCGTTTGAAAATTTAGTTGAAAGTGCGAAAAGTGAAATGTACTTTCCTTGCTCTTCCATTTCTAGCCATGCATTCTTTTCGAAAATGTCCAGTATCACCATAGTTCGCAAGATTTTATCCCGTGTTTCGGCGTTTTTTTTGTGAATATAGTTGTATTCTATATGCGCTGCAGTGGCATTGAGAGCAATATGCATCTCTTGTTTCTCGTGCGAGCTTACATCTTTTTATGTTTTATGAGAAGTGTAAAGGAAAAGAAAAATATACTTAAGAAGAAGATGGCACTGGGAATTTGCGTCGAGGGGGCCGAATAACATCCACTTCCGTCTGACACAAGAAAAGGCAGGAGGGTTGTTGCACATGCAGACGGTGCCTGCTTTAGCACTTTACACTAATGGAATGAGCAGGACCGCGGTGAAGCCTGTCTGTAATAAGTTTTTTGACCCTGTACAACAGAATTCCGACACGTATAGCATGGACGCTGTTGAATTATTAACTGGGCAACCCTTGACGCTGTTTTCCCAGCGCAAGTGTAACGTCTGTCTCTGCACTTTTCTCGCAAGGAACTTCATGGTCACCCAGACAACCACCAACACTCGATGGATAGCCATTTGTGGAGCAGACGTTCAACGTGCACTGCGAGAAAGTTTTCCTTAATTTTACTGCACAAGTGGCTGCTAACTCTGTTGGCGGCATAAGTGCCGTAACCTGTACTGTGCTGCACAAAATCCGTTTGGGGTGCACAACTGCACAGTTCCGGAATGGACTTTCGCAGTTTAACATCCCTTTAATGTAACCGTCATTAATTTCATTCGCTTATGGGAGCTGTGCAGTGTACACTCCAAACGAATTTTTTTCAATAACCAGTTTACGTGACGTATGCCGGCAACAGAGTTAGTGGTCACTTGTGAGTAAAATTACGGATTCTTTTACAGTGTAATGTTGGGGTGTGTGTGCAATACCTATGCGTCATTGAAAGACTGACACGTTTGGTGTTCATGTCTAAATTATTTCTTCCCTCTAGCAACTCTATGCCACTCTGGGACGCGAGCAGTGTTTAAATACTTTGCATTTAAAATCACCAATCATCAACAAAATGCTATTGAAAATATACGTACGTGTATTTGTATCTTGTATCGAAATGCAATATACGAATTCTATTTGTATTCATATTTAGATAGTATTTTGCGTTGATCAGCAATGATACAAAGGGAATTACAGGGGTTTATTTTGTAAATGCATGTCAGTACACCGATTGCGCGTATGTTATGGTAGAGGAAAAACCCCATCTCATCGTCATCGTGCATTGTTATTGTTGTTGCACTTATCCATATGCGCGTTTCCAAATTTCGCAGCTGCATTTACTGCCGTGACCGAGATAATCTCGCTTAGAGGCTGCATGTTATTCACCTGGTTTGAAGTTTGGTTCGCACTTAGAAGTTTCTTTCGGTCGTAGGCACACTGTACATGCATCAACATTCCAGGGACATCAATGTGGCTTATTTCTATCAATACCTGGCTTGTTACCAAATGTGCACCTTTTGGCGAGCAAGGAAAAGCTCAAATTTTAGGACCGCACTCTGTCAGAGAAATTGTGGAAAAAATTCACCGTTGCTCCAGTCACCAATATCAGTTTCACGTTGAGCTGCTGCTCACAATCACTGCAATGCAGCCTACAATTTTGGATGGATATTTCTTCACTATCGCTGCGCAAGAATCTTTATATGCAAGATGAGAGATGTGCAGGAGCATTGTCAACGGATTGTACTCTTTGATTTCCAGTCGCATGTGAAGGTATATGATACTTAGCTGCGCTCTCTTTCCCAGCAGCATGCCGTTGCGTGTTTGTTTGTTTGTTTGTTTGTGTACAGGATTGAAGAGCGGTTGATCAATTCGGGCTGGCCTGCTACTACAGGCAATGCGTTCGGTAATCACATACCGAAGCAGTGATTTATCCAGAACCGCAACCAACTGGGGGTCAGGGGCGATTAGCAAATCGGTGCGGGGGACGCCATAATTACAATTACGTTGTAACAGCTTTATGTATCCAAAGCTGAAATAACAAAGCCCCCCCCCCCCCCACACACACACGCACACAACTCTATGAGGTGCACAGGAAGGAAAGGAAGAGGGGCGTCGCGAAATATTTGGGAGAGGTACGTGGAGCGGGGGGGGGGGGATGGCACGCCTTGTACTGGCCCAGAGCTTGTACTTCAAGTCGCTGTGCCGAAACATAGTGAGGAAGGATACTATGAGTATCTCAACCCTGAGAATGACACCTCACTTCACACACCTATAGTTGTCCAACCCATTCTTCAGACTGAGATGGATCCTAAAAGAGATGGCAGTTATGTGGAAAAACCACTATCGAGTACTTGCTGTTGCTGCAAGCTGCGGGGCAGCAAGGCATTGTTATGGAGAAACACATCAATGTCGAACAACCGGATTCTGAATGCACATGACACCAGAGGGCTGCCGCCGATAACGCCGGCACCCACGTAGAGTGTGAAATCTATCGTAGACTGTGGTACCGACTCCAGAAGTCTCCAAGATTACAAGTGCGAATTTTCGAATGCCGCGGATGCATTTCTCTTAATGCTGTTACGTGATTATTAAAGACAGATTATAAATGCTTGCACATAGCAAATATTAGAAAAAGATAGGGAACTGCTGGGGGAATATATATTTTTATCTAAAAAAGGAGAGAAAGGAGCGAGGGGAGGGAACTGCACCTTTATCCAATGTCAACGTAGTTGCGTGGAACGATGGGATAGACTTGGATGGGGTGCTTTATGTGGCCACAGTCATAGCTCATGTTCTCGGTGTTACAATGACGAGATCTGTTCCAATGCACACATGTTGTTCCGACTCAGAATTTTGTAAGGATGTGCTGGACAAGAGCCTGAGGGTGTCAGATTTCCGAGTATACAGATTTCCGATTTCAGTGTAATAGTGTAGCGCATTAGATATTGATATAGGGGTACATTCCCCGCTAGGATGCAGCTTCCAGGATGCGGGACATCTTTAATATTGCGCGCAGTAATATAAATGTGCATATCACATTTAAATTACTATTATATACTATTACTACGATGCAGTATATATGTTGCCTCCTCTGCACGGAAGTCACCAGAATAGTTGATGTGAATGTTTAAAGAATAATCATATCGTGTGATTTATTCCCTGCATTATCGAGTTTAATGCCTTCGCAAAGTGTTTAATTTTCCAGCGTGCTTTCTTCTATACGTTATGAAGACGAACGTAAAATCCATTACTTCGGCGGTGTTATTCACAGGCGCACGAAGAGAACGCTTTGTCCATGAAGCAGCACTGCCTATGTTATAACCCTGTGAAGCGCCTCATGACACTGTCATCACGCATTTGTTGTTGTTGTAATCCTGAACATTTTTCGAATTTTTTAGCACGCTATCTCCATACAGTCGGGATATGTAAATCATCAACAAAACTAGCAGCTATGTCCAGCAAAACTGAACACCTGCGAACGGTTTTCTTCACTGCACACACGCACACACACACACATACACAGTTGAAAAATGCAGGGACGGGCCTCGTGACCTCATCTCTCGCGGAGATATCTGGGGATGGCCCGACAAAGGGATTTAATTAAGCGTACTTTGTTCCCGAATGTTATTGCTTTTTCCATTCCTTTTCATCGTCTCGTACGGCTGCTGCACTTGTCCGCTTGGCGCAAACCATGGAAGGAGAACACAGTTATAAAGGAAATGAAGAAGGAAAGGACATTTTTCACTTAGACTTTGGGGATCTACAATTGGCCCTCAGTCTTTCCTTCGTAAGTACGGTTTGGCATCGATCTGTTGTTCGCATAGATATAGACGGGATAGATGTACGAGTATTTATATCGATGCACAGCAACGAGAGCCCGTTCCACTCGGCTTCCTAACAAAGGGGGCTGTGTTTGGGTCTCTCGTGTACACTCAAGGAGGTTTTGTGTCGTGAGGTCGCTACGCGCACGTCCTCTCATTCGATTATAGCAAGGTCTCAGCACTCCGTATTTCTATATCGAACGGACGTAACGGGGCAGGAAATAATTGCAACCTGATCGCTCGGGGTGTCGCTGTTGACCGAAGCCACGGTGTTTGTGCTTGCTTTTGGTCTGGAAACGTTGCTCTGGTCTCCGCTTTCGCGGGAACGAAACGATAGAGCTGCAGGGAGCGGGTAGGAAGAACCTCGGGAAGGGGCCGTGTCGCAATGAATTAGGGATTTACAAATTAGGAAAGTGTCGGTAACGGACTTAGCGACGCCAGCAATGATAATTTTGTGGTTGTAAGCCAGCGATACCCTCGCTGATTCTAGCAGAAAAAGGAAAAAGCGATGTGATCCCGAATGCTTCGGACAAAGAGTTTCGAGCTGAGGCTTTTTGTGTGATCTACCTACACTGAGTCGGCGGATTTTCCACTTTTTGAATAATATTTTTTTTTCGTAGTGCAAGCATGAACAGCATGCGTGTAAGTTATGTTTTAAGTAAAAGAAGAAACCCCCGATATTTCGCACGGAGACTGTTCTTCTAATGACGCTGAAAACTACTCACCACTCGTTTAAAGCATGGTTTCCACTGGTCCTTGAAGCACTTGAATACCCTGGAATGTGAAAATGCCATTTTCAAGGTCTGAAAACCCTGATTCTTCTTTTTTTTTCAGTCCTTGAAACCCCTTGATTTAGCACGTTTTTCTTGTTCTCATGGAGCTGCTTGTGCAAATTTACGCTTTTCCAGGGTCAGAACTGTAGCTTCGAAACCACGGGAGTTAGCACTCTTTGCAATATGAATCAGCAGCAAGAAGACAACGGCATCCTCTCTTCTATTAATACATTTTTCTTTGTGTACTATGTTCTTTGAAATTGAGTAGTTGTCAGTCACATCGCTGAACTGATATTCTGCAGTCCACATGTATTCTCTCATGTGATGCCTGTAGATTATAAATATTTCTGCAAAATATTGAAGCCCTGGTCATAAACTGCGTTTTACACCGCAGACAGAATGACGTTTGAACTGAAAAGGTCATTGAAAAACCCTCGAATTTTTGTTCCAACCAACAACAACTTTATTTTGAAATGGAAAGTGGGGAGGTTAATCGCAGGAGGCGATACTCTACCCCATTGCTGGTCGGGAGGTGGGGAATTTTGGTTCCAAAATTCAGTGGGAACCATGTAAAGCTGTTTTTGAGTCATTTGGACGACTCACTGAGAACGTTTGGCACTACATCGGATCGCTGGATTCTCCACTTTTTAATATATAAGTGACTCTTAGTAGCACTTCTAAGTGTCAGCTTTCTTTGTCTCTACACATTACAGTGACACGTTTACCATCTCGAACGACATGAAGGACTGGTGTCTTGGAAAGCACTTATAGTTTTCCTTTTGCTGAAAGACCTTTCTGCTGTCGTTAGGAGTTCCTTCTGTCGCTTTGTAGCCTTTGTTTTACACCTTTTCGACCGCCTACATGTGTTTCCTAAAACTGTGCTCCCTGCGCCCCGATCTTGAGCTCTCACATAGCAAGCGTTAAGGCTGGTTCACACTGCCACGTTCGCGCTTACGGGCTACGGGTTGCGCTTACGTAGTACCCATCTCGTTGCCGGCTACGTTCCTCCATCGTTCACATTACTACGTTTCGGCGGTCCGTTCCTCCAATGAGGAGCGGCCTCCTAGAGCGCCATCCTTCCGAAGAAAAGTGAAATAGAGCCACACAGTAGCATGGCGTCCAGCATCCAGCACCCCGGTGCCGGCTGCTTTGGAAGACAATCAGGCATTCCCTGACGATGTTCTTAACTGTTAATGTTCTTAACTTAACGCCATCGTCGACAGTGCAACGTACAACTCGCTACGTCGGACAGATTCACTGAGCGAAGATATCACCTGACAGACCCACTACTATGCTAATTGTCATCCATGAGTTTTCTTTTTGCGTGGCATCCCTGTAGTCGCTTCTTTTACTATTGTATAGCCAGGGAAACTTCTCAACTTGGAGAATAAGAGCGTCTAAGACATCGAATGTTTGCGCCATCTTTGCAAGGAGACGCGCGAGACAAAACATATGCGCGGCATCCGAACTTTTCTGCCATCCTATTGGCCAGTGCGCTTACGGTTACGGAGCTTGCGGGAGAAAAGTTGAAGTTGCCTCAACTCCTTGCGGAAACGATCTTGCGGGCGCCGTCTCTTCGTCGTGATGGTAACCCCCACCGTAAGCGCCCGTAACCCGTACCCGCAAGCGTAAACGCGCCAGTGTGAACCAGTCTTTATCGTTATATTTAAAGTTCGCGGGCTCCAAGGCTGCTCTGATAGGCTCGCGGAAGAGCGCGTGGCGAATCACGGCGCGAGGTGCCTTAAACGTGCCTTCAAATAACGGTACGAGGTGATACAAGTTATATAGATACAATAACAAATTCAAGATCGGGCACCTGGTACACTTGCACACGCAAAAGAAAAAAATAATACTAAAAATTGCACCACCTATGTTTAGGATCACGCCTAACGAGACATTAGTTCTCATGTCATGCGCTATGCAGCGGAAACATGGTAGAAAAGTTAGCAAAGTTATTCTGATATGAGCCTGGTGGTGTATGCTATATATCAGATCTACGGGGGATGGGGATATGTAAAGGGAAAACACACAGATAAAATCAGATTTATCTTCGCTCACATTGTTTCACAATCTTATAACTACTACGCAATGTTCGATTGTTACTGCGGTCCATATTTGTACCTCAATCATAACGTATACCTGGTAATATTAATATTGCCACAGCTGCGTCGGTTTCCCTTAGTGGGACACATCGTACGGCCAACGCCACCTAGGTACAGAAGGCCTGCTTGTTGCCTCCTCTCCTACCTTCACTACGTGGACATATACAGGGTGTCCCAGAAAACGTGTCATTTAATTATAATAAAAAAACTACACCACCTAGAGTAATGGGGTCAATGGCATTTGTTCTTACTGGGTTTTTGCCACCTCCTCATGTGAATGTCGTGTAACGTAAATTTAATTATGTAAATTTTTGCGAGCTTAAGTCGGAAATTTGCCTAGTAAAGGTCACTTTTTTGCCCCACCAATGTGAAGAGCGTGTCTAATTTAGTCAAATTAATTATAATTGACGGGGATATTCAGTAGCTAGCCCATCGAAAAAAATAGCCGAACATCATGCTCTACAGGGGTCGCACAGAATAGCGCACGATGAATTTTTCAGTGCAATCTTTGTCAGTCCGACGAAAGGAGGTTGGAAACCCAGCCCTCAACGACAGCGCAGAAAGAGATAAAACAGGCACGGCTTATCACGTTCGACTTTTGCTGGGATAATGCTTTCCCTCTCCAAATTTTAGGAACAGTTACTTTTTCTACTATCACTCTGTGGGCTGGCTTCGGAACCTCCTTTCGTCGCACTGAGAGCGATTGCGCTCAAAAAGTCATAGGCGCGCGCTAGGGTCCGGTGCTCCGAAAAGCATGATATTCGGCTATTTTTTCCGATGGGATAGCTCGTGAATATCACTGTGAATTATCATGGATTTGAAAGAATTCGGCGCGCCCTTCATATTGGTGGGGTAAAAAAGTGACCTTTACTTGGCAAATTTCCGAGTTCAGTTCGCAAATATTTATATAATTAAACTTACGATACATGACATTCACATCAGGAGGTGTCAAAAACCTAGTAAGAACAAATGCTGTTGACCGCATGATTCTAGGTGGCGTAGTTTTTTTATAATGATTCAATGGCACGTTTTCTGGGACACCCTGTACAGTCAGAATTCGCCAGCTACTGCGATTCGCCGTTCTGCGAATTCAAGTACCCGCAAATGATTGCAGCTTACTTGGAACCTGCGGACATGAATATTTAGACGAAAGTGCAACCCGCTTTCGAGAAACTCAGTTTTGAGAAAGATTGGGGTTGTTTTACGATTTATTTCCAAGTTTTCCCATTTAGCACTCCGGGACGTTCAATCAGCATTCGCAGACGACGGTGGTTCGTCTTCATGGCTACGACCGGTGAAAGCACGTTCGTGATTGGCTGCCACCGTTGCAAACACGATCCTGATTGGCTGACTATTAGTTGTTGTGACACGTCGACGAGTAAGCAGGCCTTCTGTATCTAGGTGCTGTTGGTACAGCCCTATATGAACAGTCCTACACCGCGTCGCGCAAGTGACGTGTCGACATAAATTACCTGGGCGGTGAAAGAATGCAATTAGTGTCCCAATCTTTCATGATGCTATCCCCGTCTAGCATTCGATCCGTTACCGAGAAAGAGGACGGACAGCGCCATATTTAACGTGCGCTAAACAAAGAAGAGCCTGTCACGAGCCATAAATTGAAACGCATTCGAATACTCGTTTATGTGCATGTGATGTAGCTGTATGGGACACCGGGGTGCCGTCAATGCAGTCATCTAAATGTGTGCCGTGCATTCCACGTTTCCCCCCTTTGTGTTTCTTTTTGGGCGCAGTTTTTGCGCGAACATCTGTTATCTGCATCCCTTTCGGGAAAACAACGGGGCTGGCGTGAAAAATAGCGCCGTGCACGGTTGGCGAATTTCGCTCGGGAAATGTAATTTTTTATATTTCCCCACAGATATATCGGCAATAAGATGTGAATGATGCGCCTCTTTCGGTTAACGGTTTTGCTGTGTTTTGTGTGATACGATCTTTCGTTATACTGATTCAGGTTGCTGTTTCAGGGACGCAGAAACGTTTCGCAAATTATCGATTACTTTTTAATGACCCTGCGCCTTTCATTAAAGTCTTTGTCGTGTTGTAAACGATGTCCGGCAACAGATGTGCAGCCTGGTTTAGAGCTCTTAGTTTTGTTCTCGTTGTCGTTTTCCTTCTGTTTCTGTTTGTTGTGGTAGAGCGAGTGAAGTAAAGGGAACCAAGTAAGGCATGGGATGGTGGCACAGACGCTGTATCTATTATGTGTACAATTTTGTCACTTGCGAATAATTGCAAATTTGGCACTTCTCTTCGGTACTATTCGGTGCTCCTCACCTAAAAATGAGCTCTCGGGGTATTTTGCATTGCAATAAGCTAATTTTAAAAGGTGTTTTAGTTTTATGCGGTTTGTCCTAGTGGATGCCCCAGAGCTCAACATAAGGATTTTACGCGTTCTTAAGAAGCTCTAGTCATTTCATCGCACGAGGAGGGGTGGACGAGCTGCCGGGCACACGATTTGATCATTTGACGGGACGGGCATTTGATCGCACGGACAGTGATGCGTACTGCACAGAGGTCGACACTTGGGACTCCTGCTCACTCATCTCCCGGTCAGCTCTCCGTTTGCTCACACATGCTTCAGCTCATTGGGCACATTGAGCAGGAATGAGGATGCTCATTAGTTTGGGTCTTGCCAAGTAAGCAGTTTTAGCTAATGGAATTCTAGAAGAAGAAGAAGAAATTCTAGAGAATTCCACTTTCCTTCGTGTATAGCAGCCGTAGCAGTTTCGACCTTGAGATTGCTCTTTGCCCATGGTCCTGTGGTGCTGTTGGCCACATACGGTCCTCGCCCGGCTGATCTGCATAGCGCTCGCAAAAATCCGGAGCCTTTCTTTATCCCTCACTTCAGCTCTCTACTCCCTCTCTCATGCTTACTCATCCCCTGCTCCCTCTGCTCACTCATGCTCAGCTCACTCGCCACATTCAGCATGCGTGAGCATACTCATGAATGATGATGATGATAATTGGAGGTTTTTGGCGCAAAAGCGACACTCATGAATGATTGCGGACGTATGGTACTACATACAACACCTCTCATATCCACTTTGTAGTCATCGTTTGGGCTATCCAACTTTCGTAATTTTTGTATGTGTGATTTATTACACACCGTAAATGCTCTGCAAACCTAAGACCATAGCACCGCCTCTGTGGTACTTCAAATGTGCTACCATCGTATTCACCGCAGCTAATTTAGGATGTTATTAGCGTGGCGGAAAACATGCATGCATATATTGGAGTCCATCGTTCCGCGTTACATGTTCTTGAGCATTTGATACTAATAGAAATATATTATATTTTACAGTTTTTTTTTTATTTTTCACATCGAGCAGTGTAGCGCGTAGAGTGTAGCCATACCAGGTTTCACGCTAGCAGTTTTTTCTTCTTTTTTCTTAATATTTCGATCACTAGCGAATGTGGCTGATGCTCGTCCGAGACTTTCGCTCCGATAGGGCACACAACTGCTTCGAGCCATAAAGTATGACGTTAAGAAGCTACAAAGGTCGAAGCAAAGGAACACTGGATCAGAGCCAAAAGTCTTTTGTACTAGCACCAGGTGCATATAATGTCTGCTGCTCAGACCTAAGGCCGGGATGGAGCGCACGCTTTCAACTGAGTTGTCGAAAGCGTTACTGAAATAATGAGACGTCTGGACCTCTCGCCGATTGTCTAATTACCACCCTGAAAATCTCTTAACGCGGTCTAATTTAGGGCAAATACTAAGCCAATGCTAGTAGGTTTATCGGATGTGTCGCTCATCTGGGGACGTTAGTCCAATTGCTTAATGAAGTCTCGGGCGCTTAGTTTTAATACGCGCTCAAAACCTTCATTTCCTCATATCTACTATTCTAATTCAGGAGACTATATCGTCACTACAATTTGCTTGTGTGATATTTGTCGGAATCGCCGAAGTCGTGCGTTTTTCCTCAACCACCATCGTCTTGGCAAAGCAGCCAAATAACATATTCTATTTTTTTATTGCTTACTTCGTCCTCATCACTTTGCTTCTCAGCTACATATCTGTAAATTGCAGCAACGACGGGAATGACAACGTTCGTGATCGAGGGAAACAAAAAGCAAGGAATGCCCCATTCTAAACTGTGTATATTCGTGTCTCGTTACTTTCCCTATTTTCATACTCCATCTATCACATTCTGGTGCAACGTCCGTGGCGATCCGAAGACAAACCTATTCAAACGGGACACCCACCCAGTCGTACACAATGTTTGGTTCTACGCAGCGGCGGCAGTGCACACGTTGTTTCACCCTTCATGACATATGAGACCAAACTCGCGCGCCGGAAGCTCTGAACGCACATCTCTGCTTCCGGATCGAGCAACTTCTCCATCTCTTTCTTCCACTCGGCGACATGAGAAATTGCTCGGGGGCAGCAACGCATTGCGATACACTTCCTGCGTGCATTGGCTTTATTGGAGACTGTGTGAGAGAGGACGAGAGAGAGAGAGAGAGAAAAGTCTGTGTATCTGACTATAGCACGATATGGGCTCGAGTGTTCATATTCGGAATGTACTTGAATGCACGATATTGCTAGTTGAGTGTCGATATGCGGGAAGGCTGGAAGCTTGGAAAGCCGGCGATCACCCGGAGGTCTGCGCTGGTGTACAACGATATAGAGTAGTACGGAGGGTTGTATGCTCAGAATGTAAGTCGAATGGGGCGCTTAGGTGACAATGTCGTTCTGGAAAGCGCTGTAAAATTGAATGGGTCGACGGCATTTGTGATGATTGTTTCTAATTGCGACTTTTGAAGCATGTACGTTCTTATGCACCAAAGCTTTATGTGAGCAGAGTACTCGAGAGATGCTAAATATTCAACAACCGTGTCATAAAATGACATGCGGAGTCGCAGATGTTCACTCAACCAGAGTATGGACGAATCCATGTGTTGGTTCTACAGGGACTTAAATGGGTCCGCAGTATTTTTAAATAAGACATGTAAATAAGTCCCCGTAGACATAATCAGCCTACACTCTCAGAAACGAAACGGATAAATTTACGCTTACGTCCAATCTTACCCTTACTAAGCGTAAAGTTCGACAAAATCGCAGACGCCGTATCCGTCAAGGTCTGTTTTACCGTAAACGCGCTCGCTGTAAGCGTAAAGGGCGGAGTTTTATGCGTAAATGGGACGGAGGACATGATTTACTCTTATATCCTGACGCATACGATTTCGTCTTGACGGATAAACTGAAGCTCTGCGTTGGAGTATTAGCTCTTTACGCCTATATTGACGCATATTGTTTTTCAATTGTTATACGGGCCCTGCCTTCTGAGAACACGTGCATGGTTCCGTGTGGAAAGCGTCCTTCCTTTCGCTTGGTTAACGGTCACTCTGGCTTCTGGCGTCTCATATTATCCATTTACGCTTATATTGACGCTTATTGTTTTTCAATTGTTATACGGGCCCTGCCTTCTGAGAACACGTGCATGGTTCCGTGTGCAAAGCGTCTTTTCTTTCGCTTCGTTAACGGTCACTCTGGCTTCTGGCGTCTCACGGTCTCACATCATGCACGGTCTAACAAATGTAAGTTGTCACATTTTGCGCTGGGTGTCTGTAGTTTTTTTAATTTCATATTTCATTTGTGTCAAACTTATCACAGGAAGAGATGGCATCGAACGAGACAACGTCGCACGATATGTGGGCAAGGCACGCGGACGACGCTACTTGAAAAGTTGTGATTCTCCAGGCTATCTCCGCGCTACAAATTCGTATGCGTACGCCCATTGTACACCAGGTGAGACTCTTTTTGTTCTCGTTTTTCTCGGATGTGCGTTTCTCCCCGTTGAAGCATCTTTGTTAACGATTCCTCAATCCGTTCTTGTAATAGGAGTTCGGATGATTATTGCTGATTATACCGCAGCATGATGTATTGGCATGAAACAAATCGATTTTCTGATGGTCACGATTTTCGATAACGTGGTGCAGGTGGTGGTTGTGGTGGTGCTGCAAAACACGTGTGGAACGCCACTTCTTAGACAGCTGAAATGAGTTACGCGTCTAACATTATTCAGTTAACTGTTATCTTAAAGGACTAGAGTGTTTCCAGTTATAGTAAGTGGTTTTTGAAGTCCATGTTACGTTTATGACTATTTCATGTAAGCGGCCTCTGCGGGGATGGACTCAGGCCTGGCAAAGAGCACCTCATCGGCATGATTTATTTCGGCGTTACCATATTTACGAGATTAGCTTTCCCATTTAAACGCTAGAAACAGTATCAGTTCCGGCATATATACTGCTGCACAGACACGTGCACCCATTTGACAGTACCACAAATCACATCAATAACATGATAAAATAATTTACGGGTCTAACAAAATTCAGTTGAATGCTACTTAAAGGATGAGAAAGATTTCAGAATGCTATGTTTGCCAGCCTGTGACCATTTCATGTGGGAGGTCTCTGGAGATGACCCAGGTCTGGCGAAGAAGACCTTATCTGCGTCACGTATTATGACGCTAGCACATTTTCGAGATTAGCTTTCTCATTGAAATGCAATACCATATCTTTGGAATCTACTGTTGAACGGACATGAGTAGCCATTTGACAATATCAGCAAGCACATTATTTTGCGCTCATGACAATAAACTTCTATGTCCAGCATCCCAAGGAACAGGACACGACATGCTCTTCGTAGCCATGCTGGACTGCATAATACCACGCATGCACACTCAACTGCGTTAGGTGGTGCTCCTAAAATTTCTACTGTGCGACACATTCTGGGAAGAAATACACAAGACGCTACTCCCTCACGCATGTACAACCAGTACAACTCACCTGTAAAGATGACTTGTAAGTTGTGACTGCTTCATGAGTAATGATGCATTGCTCGATAAATGCAACGTCTGCAATACACTGAACTATAGGGTGTTCAAAATTAAGCTTTCACGAGCGCTACGCAAACACAGCGATGACAGGAAACCGGATGATAACTTTACGCTACTTGTGTAAGAAACAGCTGGTGCTAATTATGTAGAACCTGTTTCTTACTCAAGGAACAGAAAAATAGCAGCCAGTTTTCTTTTGTTCGCCTATTTATAAAGTGCTAGTGAAAGCTTAATTTTGAACACCCTGTATACTTCAGTTATTATACGGTGATTTCACGCCGGATCATGCACGGTGGTGAATTTTTTTTCTTTCAAACATATATTAAAACCTCGTCCTTAGGAGGCATATTGGCGCTGAAAGTAGCTGAAAATTATCAGTGGTTCTATTTTAATGAATTATCATTCTGATGTGGACATTTCGACCATTGCGTTTCCTACGCAGTTTGACGCCACGTATCTTCATAACTAGTTAACACTTTTTTTTTTACATATTGTCTAGGGTGGGTGGCATCGCATTGTAAGTTGTGAAGATCCTAAGGTTTGCCTTTGAGGAGATAAAAAATCGCAAATTTGCCTCATTTGTAAAATATGGTACGTTTTGGGAACCTCACAACTCGGCTCCCAGTTGAGATACCCGGATCTGATACCCGATATCTAAATGACATAATTAACATTGATGTCAATTGTGAATTTATTTCGTATGCGGACAATGCAAGCGTGCTTTCCAGTGGCTCTGATATTGATGTAATAGCCACTACTGCTAACGAGATGCTTTGCAACTTGGAAAAATGGGTTAATTTAAACTCTTCACGCATTAATAGTAGTAAAACTGAAGCAATCATATTTCGACCAAAAACAGGAGTGATAGTCTAAATAAAGAGATAGTATATCTTAACAGTCCTGTTGATATTGTAAAATGCATCAAATGCTTGAGTGTCATCTTTAACGAACAGTTGCTATGGCATGAACACATTGAATACGTTCGTTACTAGATGGGCAGGTTGATACGTGATCCTTCGATGCATCCAAACAGGAACGAGGACAAACACGAGAGACACGCTACGTTCGCATTGAATACGTTCAGAATAAACTCTGCAAAATATTAGGCATGACCGCTAGGCATAGACTCGTGTTTCCTTTTCGAATAAGCTACTACTATACCGTTCACTGTTCATGTCTCACCTAAACTATTCTCATTTAGTCTGGGGTACGGCAACTAAGAATAGTCATGATGAACGCTTGCGAGCAAAATGAACGATGTTACGAGTAGGAATATATGGGATGCGCGGTGTCGAATTTACGCATTTTCCGTAGATATCCCTCACAAAAAGCCTATTGGGGGCGTTGCCCCAATTCACAATACGACGTACTCGCTATGCGAAGAAAGGGCATTTCGAGATGAACACAATGATGTAGGTTACTTTCGGGTATCACAACTGGGGGACGAGTTGTGAGGTTCCCAAAACGTACCATATTTTACATATGAGGCAAATTTTCGATTTTTTATCTCCTCGAAGGCAACTCTTAGGATCTGCACAACTTAGGATTCAATGCTACCCACCCCAGACAATACGTGAAAAAAAAAAAGAAAAAGAAAGTGATAAGCTGAGTATGTCAAATAGTTTGAAGATGCGTGGCGTCAAGCTGCGTAGGAAGCTCACATCTGAATGATAATTCATTAAAAATACCCACCAATTATTTTCAACTACTTTCAGCACCCATATGCCTCCTAGGGCCAAGGCTTTAATATGTGTTTGAAACAAAAACAAAAAAATTGAAGAGGTCGACCGGACCACCCTGCCTGATCCGGCGTGGAATCACCCTATATATAATTAGTTTATGACCTGTCTGCTATGAATTTCTTTTTGTATATGTCTGATATTCTGTGTACCTCGATGGCTCATCCTGTGATATAACGCTCATTAAGTGTTTTTCCATTATAAACGTAATTTAATCCAATTACTAGCTCATATAGCTAGTCTACAATTTATATTTTGTTGTGTTGAAGTGTTGTGAAGATGCACAAATGTCATTTCATAATTCTCTAAAATATTGCAGGTGTTGTAATCTGTTGGTTTATGGCTAGTATGCTGTTCCCATTTTTTTAATGTTTGGTCACGTGCACCTTAAGACACACCATTTTCATGCCATAGGTGCAATATTCTACAGGGTGTTTCAAAAAACGTGTCATTCGGACTTTATAAAAAAACGGGGCGACGGAAAAATACGGGGTAAACGGCACTTGTGTGGCAACTGAATTTGCCATCTTGCAAAAATATTTTCATTTGATTTTAATTAAAATAAATTGAATTTCTTTAATTGAACTCAAAAATTTCCCAAGTCAACCTAACGTTTTTTTTACAGAATTTGAGAGCCCGTAGCGAACGTAGTCAGATCCACCAAGAAATCCGCTCGATATTGCAAATGGAAGTGCCCAAAAAAATTTCCGAAATTGAGGCTTCAAAGTTTCGGGTATTCAACGGCGCACCAAGTCAGTCGCAAAGATGCGCAGAGAGCAGCACATGCTCCTGCCCCCATGAAAGATAGAAGGTCGAAAAAAAAAGAGGGCGGGAAAAAAGAGGCGGAATCATTTTTGTTTGCCGCTTATCAACGTATGGTGGAATGTCAACCGCCTTGTTATCGGCACGTCTTGTGCTGCACGCCGGTTCGGCGATAAATTGTACTAGCTTCGTGGGGGCAGGAGCATGTCAGGCTCTGCGCGCGTCTTTGCGACTGATTTTGTGCGCCGTTGAATACCCGAAACTCTGAAGCCTGAATTTCGGGATTTTTTTGGGGCAGTTCTATTTGCAATATCGAGCGAATTTCTTGGTGTATCTGAATAAGTTCACTACGGGCTCTCTAATTCTGTAAAAAAAACGTTAGGTTGACTTGGGAAATTTTGAAGTTCAATTAAAGAAATTCAATTTCTTTTAATTAAAATCAAATGAAAATATTTTTGAAAGATGGCAAATTCAGCCGCCAGACAAATGCCGTTTACCCCGTATTTTTCCGTCGCCCCGTTTTTTTATAAAGTCCGAATGACACGTTTTTTGAAACACCCTGTATATACACATGCATGTATCTATTATTCTGGGCTCTTTCCTGCAATAAAGTGGAATTATTTGGCGAATTTTTGTTGCATTACGGTTTAAATGCGTGCTACTAACGCTGTGGGAAATACTTCCATGTATTCAGATGTTCTGATTTAAATGAGATAGCGGCGTACGCGGGCTATAGTGAGACGATGAACCCGGTTCAAGTGATGCACTCGTGCTTCTTATTTTTCTTTTGACTGTCGCGAGAACTCTTGTATATTGCTTGCCTTGTGCAAGAACGTGCTTGCCTTGCGCAAGAACGTGCCTTTTATATCTGTTATTCACGTGATGGATGGGTTTGTCTGTGTCATACTATTTTGCTGTGCAGTGGGCCTAGCTATTGTGGCGCACTGTCAATTGCCAAGTCTTTTGGATGAGCAACAAGCTATGCCTATACCATGGATATCTTTTAAGCGATAGCATATAAAAGTGAACGGGCTTCCGTCCGTATACATGCTTCGTGCACCTATATGGTACTGCTGACGAGTCTCGGATGATACCAACTGTTTTTTTCATGCCCTGTGAGATTCGTATCATCGAGATCCTGTTGTAGCAGCTGTTCTTTTTTTCCTATGAAACAATTTCGCATGGTATGCCGTCTTTGAACAGAGAATTGCACCCCCAGAATGCCTCACAGTACGCATCATATCTGGGAACCTTAGGCGCCGCGTGATGTCAGCGTCCCTTGGGCAGGCAATAGCTGCAATGCAAAATTGACAGGCAATCCGATTTTCCGTCTACTGCTCTGGAAACTTCTTTCTGATGCTTTTGGCAATCGGGAACCAAATACCCTTTTCCAGAACAGCCGCCGGAAAACCGCATTGCGGGTCATTTCAGAATTGCAGCCGTTGTCTGTACAAGGACCGTGAGGTCACGTGATGTCTACGGTGCTCAGGTTTGATGCATACTATGTGGTATTTTTAGGTGCAGTAAGCGGTATCACAAGAGTAGCCAAACAGCCCATAGAATAACCGGCATCGAACACCGCTTAAAATAGGGGTCAAAAATTTGACGATTTTTTACGCTTACTATCCGTCATACTTTTATGCGTAAGGTGTTGACCCTTAGAATATGGGTCAAAAATCGTTGGCGCGTGTGGACGTACTCTGCGACAGCTCCGGTGTTAGGCTTAAAATCATTCTCAAGAGATTGCTTGTTTTGTATCCTTTTGTTAGTTGTGTGAGTGTGGTTTTCAAGTGTGTGTTTCTAGCGCTGAACGGCTTACAGAGTGTAGCCGGGTCTCGTAGGCTGAGACGCCGGCAGAGCAATGGATGAGGGCCAGGATGACCGCATCCTGGTTTTTAAGGTAAGAGCCCCTCAGGGGTACTTTGGGAAGGATGTTTTGGATGCGTGTAAGAAGGTAGCCCCCGGCAGGGTCCGCGGTGCACAGAATCAGGGTTATGGCTTCTATGAGGTAGTTATGAACGATATGGAGGGTGTCAGGTTACTGAAGGAAGAGGGAGGTGTAGTGATTGGTGGAAAAAGGGTAGAGGCATATTATTTGGGAGCGAAAATGCGAAGGATAACTGTATTTCGATACCCCATTGATTATCCTGATACCGACTTGGAAAAAGAGTTAGGACAGTATGGATTGGTGATCAAGACTCAAAGGGAAAAATATGGTGGAGAGCATGAAGACTGCGAAACTGGAACAAGATTGGTTATCATGGAGCTTAATGGGGACCTGCCAAATTTTTTGACGGTGAGGGGTGTCAGAATTGAGTGCCTATATCATGGGGTCACACGGAGATGTGCGAAGTGTGACGCAACTGATCACCTTGCTCGTGATTGTAAGGCTCATAGATGCCGCTGGTGTGGGTCTTATTACGAGGTGGAGTGCGGGAAATGTAAAAGAGACTTGGCAAGAAAAAGGAACGTCCCGGCGGACATAAGGCCATCGGCTTGGGGAGGTGTGGTTGAGCCAAAGAGTACGCCATGGGTGTCAGAGGAGAACTTTCCACGTTTGGGAAGTACAGAACAGCAGGAAGTGCAGCAGGAGGTTGTGGTGGATGTAGTGGGGGGTGGAGGTGTAGATGTAGTGGATGATGTCAAGTTGGACACCACAGTCGTAGAGAAGGATGGGGAAGTTAAAATTAAAGAGGTTGTCAGTGGGGAGGAACAGAGAGAAATGGGGGCTTGTGATAAGCAGCAAGAGGTAGGAGAAAAAGGTTTAGGGGAAGAAACAAAGGTCAGCAAGGAGGTGGAGGGAAGCATAAATGATGAAAGTAAGGGTGAAGGAACGGAAGAAAAGCGAGGGTCAGAGGTTCGCATTGGCAATGCTGAAGAGGAAGCAAGCCAGGACGATGCTTCCTCAGTAACAAGCACAACCTTAAGTGTGTCTTCAGTGTCACAAATTACATATTCTGACAGTGGAGAAAGCTTCCACACGATGGTATCAGAGGAAAGTGAAGGACAAGAAAGCGAGGAAGTTGACAAGAAGGGCCGTGGTATGGCTTTAAAAAGGAGAAGGGTATCTAGGAAGACAAAAAAAGGTGGTAGAAAGGCGAAGGATGATATTTAATACAAAGTTGTTAAGTTATTACTGGGTCAGGCAGTTCAGTTTCCTCCACTTCACTCCAGTCCATTATGACGTTCAAATTCCTAACATTTAATGCAAGAGGATTTAGAAGTAAACCGAAACAAAATGAAGTAATCCAACTATCGAAATTTTTGGGAGTTAACTGTATCCTAATTCAAGAGACGCATTGGCACAAACAACAAGAAGCAATGGAATTCGATAAAATATTTAACACAAAGTCGTACTGGAGTTATGGAACGCACAACTCAAAAGGGGTTGGTATCATTTTCCTACAACCAAGGAGCATAAGAGTACTTAAATTCGAAAAAGACATTGGTGGGAGAGTAATTACAGTGGATATAGCCCACGGAGGAGGAGTACTTAGAATAATTAACGTGTATGGGCCAAACAGAGCAAAAGAATCGGAGGAGTTCTATAAAGATGAACTTCCGTATTATTTTATTGGGGCTCACAATTTTATACTTGGTGGAGACTTTAACTGCGTAACTGATACTATAGATACATCATCAGGAAAACATTCCAACAGTAGTGGTGCTAGACACTTGGAGTGGGCAATACAAAAATTCCAGCTACAAGATTCGTGGCCAATAGCAGGTGGGGGAGGAACGGGCTTTACCCGCCTCAATAAAAAAAGGGGGAAGTAGAATCGACAGAATATATATATCAAGTCGAATGGCACAGAAAGTAAAAGACGTTAAAACTATCGAAACAATTGACATTTCCGATCACAGGGGTGTCTTGCTGGAAGTGACAGAAATGGGGTTTCCGGGTTCCCAACGTCCATGGAGAATGAATATAAAGTTGCTCGACCTCCCAGAAGTTGACCAAGAAGTCAAACACATAATCCAGAGAGGGGTCAAGGATAGTGACCATACTTTTATTTGGTGGGATAAGCTGAAAAATACTGTAAAAAAGTGCCTTAAGGCCTGGGGGAAGAAAAAAGCGCATGAGAAGCGTGCAATGACGCACAAGCTCCAGGAACACTTGCGGCGGTTGCAACAGTTCGGCGTGGGAGTACTCTCCGGTGTGAGCTACACCTCCGCCAAAGATCACCTCGCACTCCTGAGGGAGGAAAGGTGGGAGGCGTTGAGGTATATGGCGGCGAGGGACAGTCTAGAGAAGGAAGCCTGGTGCTCCCGGAGGCTCCTCTCTAAACATCTGGCTTTAGCGCAACCGCCCATGGAGGCCCTCATGACCAAGAGCGGACGAGTCACCAAGCAAAGTGAAATAGCCATTGTGGCAAGAGAGTTCTACGCTAACATGTTTGAGAATGGACTCACGGCAGGTGATTCCTTCTGCGGGGGAAAGGCTGGAAAAGGCATAGAACTTAGCTGCAAGGAGGTGCAGCACGCTGTTAGAAGCCTGAAGAATGGGAAGTCGCCGGGACCCGACGGGTTCCCGGCGGAGTTCTACAAACGGTATTGGGACATCCTGGGCCCCTCTTTGGTGAAGGTGCTTAATGGCGCACTCCAGAAAGGTACACTTCCAGAAACCTTCCTGGAAGGAACGGTCACTCTGTTGTGCAAGGACCAGCAGCGTAAGGAGGAGTTGGGCGCCTGGAGACCCATAACGTTATTAAATTTAGATTATAAAATATTAGCAAGGGCAGTCGTGGGCCGAATACAAGGAAATATGGAAGAATGGGTGTCACTAGCACAGGGTGCTGCAGTTAAAGGTCGAAGAATTCAAAGGAAAATATGGGAGCTAAGAGATGTTATAGAATGGACAAGCAGAAGGAGAATAAAGAGTATTCTCATGACCTTAGACCAAGAAAAGGCATTTGACCGGCTTAAACACGCGTATTTAAGAGATACATTAGAAGGAATTGGGACGGAAAATCCAATAATAAACACAATAGGAGCCATGTATGAAAACGCCAGGAGTAGGTTACTTATCAATGGGCAATTGGGAAAGAGCTTTCAGGTCAAAAGGGGAGTAAGGCAAGGTTGCCCCCTTTCTCCCCTGCTGTATGTGTTAGCCTTTGATAGGTTATTACGAGGGCTGAACAAGTCTGAGGCAGTGAAAGGGGTTGGATTACCTGGGGCAGTACAGTGTAAAACCATTGTGGCCTACGCAGATGATCTCACTATGATAGTTCAAGGCGAAAAGGAAGTTGAGAAAGCTCTAGAAGTAATGGAAGAATATGGGACAATGAGCGGGGCGAAAATAAATAGAGACAAATCAAAATTGATATATTTAGGTGGGGAGAAGCCGAGGAAAGATCTGGGCTTGAGTATTGTGGAGGAGACCAAAATCCTCGGAGTCAGGTTTAATAAGGACGGGGTTTCACACAACAATTGGATGCAGTTGGAAAAATACGTGGAAAAATTGAAGGAAGAGTATGTTGAACCGGGAACGCCACTTACAGCTCGAGCGCAGATTGTCAAAAGAATTATGATACCGAGATGTGCGTACCTGTTTTCTGTCGCTTACCCTTCTCCTGAAATATGCCGTAGAATTGAGAAACTCTGCTTTCAGTTTATATGGGATGGGAAAACGCAATGGGTAGCGCAAGAGAAAATGAAACTGCCTATTGATGTTGGGGGCCTACAGATTGCTGATCTGAAACAACTGTCAGAAGCACATGCTTTACATGGAATATATAGGATGTTGGATGGCAAGGACATCGCACAGCAGGTGACAAAATTTTGGCTGGGAATAAACATAAGACATTTTCGCCAACACGGGATAGATCATAGGAGTCCAATGTCGGAATGGCAGCCAGCAATTTATGAAGCAGGGAAGCACACTTTGCTGCAATTGAAAAGATCAGACAAGAGCAAAGACTACAGCGGAAGCTCAGTCGCTGAATTATACAGAGATCTGAGGGGGAAAGAAATAGAGAAATATCCATCTACAATAACAGCGGAAGCTTGGAAAAGAATTCTTAGTTACTGGTTAGAAGGCAAAAGAAAATCATTCCTGTGGAAAATTGCGCATGAGGTCATACCAGTGAGGGACAAGTTTTATCTGTGGGGTAAAAGCCGCAGAAGAGACTGCGAGCTTTGCGGTCAAATAGAAACGGTGAGGCACGCCGTCTTCGAGTGTAAGGTACCGATGTACCTGTGGTCCTGTTTTAAGAAATATTTTGGATTAAGTAACTTGACATTTGAAGAAGCTATGGGAATACATGTTGGGAAAGTAACCAAAAGACAACAGAAATTTTACACGTTAGTAGCAGTCGAAATCGCATATCAAGCTTGGGTAAACAGGTGTAGAGTGGTGCATGGTGGTGACTGCTGGGGTAAAGAACGAATGAGAAATATAATCAGCTATTACGTACGAACTTGGCTTGGGAGGGAGCGGTTAAGGTTAGGAGCAAAAAACTTCTCGAAACAGTGGCAGTGTAAAGGGTTCAGGGTAGTGGAGGGTATTATTAAATTTAAATTGGCAGATTAGTTAAATGAATTTAGAATATACTACCGCCGCAAGACAAGGAGGAGATCTATCGGAATTTTGGGGTGAGTTAAGTGTAAAGCACAGGAGTGTTGACGCTCTTCTGAAGCACACGATACAGCGTTACACTCAAGTGCAAAAGCAATGGGGCAGAGTTTTAGAACTGGCCTCAGTTGTTGACTTGGTTGGGGAAAATAAAGCAAATCAGTAAATTAAGGATATAGGGAGTGGTAGGCTAAAAGATAAGGAAGATGGGCTCACTAATTTTGTGACTCATCTAATCAGTCAACAATACAAAAATTTGACGATTTTTGACCCTTACTATCCGGTTTCTTTCTGAGAGTGTACAGTTTCCTCAGTGGCGGCGGTCTTTGTTGGTGTGTGGGGTTCGTAGTGTTTCCTACTTTCGTGACGTACAACGGGACCCTTAAGTGTCAAGTTCGTGTGGACTATGCGTAGGACAACTATACGCACATAGTCCGGTACAACTAGTTACGTTTTGCTTCCTTACATTGAGACTTCCTTCCACTTCGGGTCTCTCCCGAGTCCTACCGAGTAATGCCGAAATATTTTCTGGTATTTACTTCCTAGGACCTCCGAAATGACCAAACGTGACGTTAGGTGAAAGTAAAAGAAAGAAAAAATGAGGTATTTGTCTCCACACATTTGATCTAGTGACTTCTGTACTCGTGCGTTAACGAATCTTTAATTTCATAACCTAAGATGTAACGCTAAGATGTGCTTTGTGTCATCTAAAATAAAGTAGTTGTTGTTGTTGTGTGGCATCGAAACAAAAAATGAATGCCACATTCTCAGACACAGACAGCTGTATTTGCGCACGTAACCATGCAAATAATCCTTAGCTGATGTCTGTGTTTGGTGTTTGCACCCGAGTAACAGTCCACGCGAGCAACAGTCCCTTCAGACACGTTAAGGCAGGCTTAGGAGCATGGTCATGGGGGCATAGGCTTTTGCTATTGTTTCGTGAGTGACGTCAACCGAAGCCAACGGAAGCCCCTAACGGTGAGCAGATGCCGTGGATAAGTACCGGCCTGTGGGTCCAACCGCTCACTTCCCATGTATCGTTACAACGCACTACAAGAACACATTAAGTAAATTTGGGAGAAATTGCAGCTTCTAATTCGTAAAATTGCAATTACTCTTCGTTTTAGTTCCCTGACCTTGAAATTTGCTCTTCAGCACTGCAGATAGTCCTTAGGCTTAAACCATTTTTCATGCTTGCATCCTACCAGAAGTGGGAAAATTGCTTTTATTTTGTAATGCATTCCTATTACTCACTACTTTTTCATAAGTAATGCATTACATATTTAGTCATTACGTTTTTATGGCTAGTGTTAGTCTGTCATTACTCTGGCATTAGAATTTACCAGAAGTTTCTGATAAAGTCCTGCAGTATAGGTATCAGTCAGCCGAATATTCCTCGAGTCGGTGCAACTGAATTTGTACAGATACTCATGAAGCATGTTTAAGGTTTATTGCAGCGCGGACGCAATTGGCACTCATTCCAAGACAAAAACAGCCGAACACTTGTACCTTGTGACTTGTTACGGCTGTAGGGGATTTTTTCTTATTTTTCCTCTTCCTTTTTGTATTCATTCCCTTTTGACAGAAAACCAGAGAACACTCCGCGCTTGGTTCTTCTCCTGAGGGCCGTTTGCATAAAAGAAGACTGATATGAGTATGATCTCAGGGTGAGTTCGTACAAATGAGTAAAGTCTCAGGTTTGAGGCCGGGACGAATGCATAAACCATTTTTGAGACAATTCTCGTTTCATACTCACGTGAGACCGAACTTCAGATCGGCAGCACGGCAATTCCGCAACTGGCGAGCGGAAATTACATCACGCGCTCAACCGTCCAATGACATGGAGGATCCAGGTGCTCTGTACCGCGCGGATGCCGGAGCGGGCTGCTTGTCAACCCTCGGGGATTGTTTACTTCTCGTGGTAATCCTGTCTGTGCTGTCTGAGGTTTTCCCTGGGTTTTCCGAGGACTTTCCAGCGGAATGTCGGCGCAGTTCCTCTTGAAGTGGGCCCAGAACGCATGCTAACCCCCCTGTCCCCCACTCCTTCCTGCTGACGTCTCTCCATCTGTCCACGTCGTAACGCCGGTCATGGCCATATAGTTGCTTCGCGGCGCTAACAAGGAATTAAAAAAAAAAACTTCTCGTGGTTGTAACGGTCTTCATCCTTTGCCCCTCAGTGTCAGTCGCGTCAAACGATCTGTGGCAAGGCCCAACATCACTGTACCGCGAACGCCTGTTCAATAAAATGAACACGAAGCTTTGTGGGCTCTGTTGTTTTGCATGCTGCAGACGATCTGCAGACGATGCTGCATCTCATAGGTGTCTCTCAGCACTTGAACGGCGCTGAAACGGAACCCAAATCAGACACAAGGTGGACTGGTAAATTTGAAAAACGAATGGATATTAACAAGATCAAATAATTCCGATTTGCAGCAACACCACAGCAGCGAAACGCAATGCAACAAAAGCTGCGAAACACAATGGAGCAGTCCGTTGCAAAGCAACTGGCTGCATGTGAGTGACAGATCAAGAAGCTGTACCGATTGTCAGCTAAGCAGAGCAGCCGTTCTCAAGTTGAGAACACGTTTGGGTGTGGTATAGTTACCTGTCTCACTGTTAGCTGTTACCTCACAGTTACCTGTACTTTGCTCTCAACTTTGCTTTATGCAACCGGCTCAGACTAGGGCCCTGCACGGCCCGACTTTTCCGCGCGCGACCCGGCCCGGGCGCATCGCAAAATGGCCCGGGCCCGCACCCTTATGTATATTTATGCGGCCCGACCCTGCCCGGCCCGGTGACTCAGCGAGTACAGCCTTGCCTAGTATATCCAGCCGTGACGCATGCGTTTCTAGCGCTTATCAAACAAATGTATAAGTAAATTTATAAGAACAGATGACAAGGCCACAAGCTAGCGGTTAAAATCCGCAACAGCACGAGACCAAATTAAATCCAGAAGGCACACCTGCAAGCACGTTATCATTACACTATCAAGTTTTTGTGGAGGTAGAGGATGTTGTCGACAAACTCTTTCTCCGAATCCTTACCCCTCTCACCAAGCTTTCCGAACGTGATTGTGAAATACGTGAGGAGTCAGGAGCAATGTGAAATGGCTTTGAGAATGTTCTAGAGTGTTGAATCACACGAATAATGCAGTGTCCTTTGCTTGTTTTTGCAAATATATGCACAGGAATGACGCAAACACGTGATGATATGAACTAATTGAACTAATGAACTATGAACTAATGATATGAACTCCATTGTGTGGAATTAGCAGCGTGACCCGGCCGAGCCTGACTCTCGGAAACATGTTTGTCGGCCCGGTCTCGGCCCGGCCCGGAGCACACAGCCAATAACAAGCCCGGCCCGGGCCCGTGCAGGGCTCTAGTTCAGACCATGAGCACGAGCTTGAATAAGAATTCAAGTCGAGTTTGAGTTTGAATATATATAAAAAAAAAACGGGAAGAAGTTGAATTCGTCATCTGACGAAATGTGAGAGAAGTGTGAGACCGATCTCAAATAGCTTCATGCAAACGGGCCCTGGTCATTGTGAGAAGGGTTGGAAACATCAGGGAGTTTCTGTGCCTGCACACTGCACAGTTTTTAACTGTCGGCTGTAGCCACTGCCGCAACATTCAATCCCAGTAATGAGTAATGACATGACGCGTTACTCGGTCAGAAGATAATGACGTTAAATTACTCATTACCTGATCCCGAATGGGAACGTATGACCGTTACTCATCAGTCGTCACCCAAATGTGATGCATTACCGGTAAATTACGCTCCACATCTGCAACCCGCTGCCGCAAAAACCTCACAGAAATCGAGAAAATAGCATGTGGAGACATGGCTACTGAAATACACACCAGTGGAAGGTTGGTCAACGCAGAAAATGCAAAAAAAAAGAAGAAAAGAGAAAGAAAGAAAAAAGAACGAAAGAAAGAAAAACCTCTGCTTCCTTCCACAGAATGTTTCACATTCGATGGGAGTCATACCTCTCTAACAAGTGTTGAGTGATGTACCGGCAGAATAGATCATAAGGCATCTAAAGAAGCTGGACATCAACAGCACCATCAAGTACACTGATGATGAATGGGTAAACTCGCCACCTGAGAAGAACGTCGTCGATGTGAGCAAATAGAAATTTGAGCAATGAAGAGTATACTACATGTGGCAGAACATGGTAGTCACATTTGATCGTCCTACTCCCCTACACAAGCCTAACATTCGATATCTGTCATCAGAAATTCAGCTGTTCCAAATCGTTCGGGTGGAAGAGTTTGAGGCACGCAGCTGGTACATGCCGTAGGTCTCAGTATGCGATGTGGCCGGGGACGAAACAAACGACTGTGAGGATCGGTATCATGTGGTACGTGTTAATTTGACGTCAAGGTTAGGCAAAGCTTAGCTTGTCCACAAGGAAAGAAGACGACGTTTACTTTGAGAAGTCATTCGCTGCTGTTCTTCTTACAGAAGAGCAAACAATGGTAGCACGTTCTATACTCAGACTGACATGCTACAACTGACATCTAAACCATAGAACAAGAAAGTTAACTTAGCTACCTCATTTCGAAAAAGCAAGACTTCCGCAGCAAGACCGTCAGCTTCCTCTGCAAAGAGTACTGCCCTACCGTGGAATGGTGGTGACTGGAGCTCGGAAGATTCCCCTGCTAGTACGAGCACGCAAATGTGAGGAAAGCATTTTTTTTACAGAAAAAAAAACTGTTTATCAGCAGGCGACCCACTCCCGGATGTCTATTCCCGGCAGGAGAGCGTAAGATAGCTGAAAGGGAAACCATAAGTGGACCAAAGAAAGACAATACATGACTAAGCACTTTGGTCCTCAGGTAACTTTTTCAGGTATCTCTTTAGGTAACTTTTCAGAAAGCTTAGAGTTTGTCCAGTAGGCCTGTGGCTGTATGAAAATTCCCAAGTGATCGAAGTGACAAGCGTTGCTGTGCAGTATTACGCCAAAGTCCAAGAATATTTGACAGAGAAAATTTACCTACGTCAACCGTACCGTATTGAATGTACAAATCTAAACCTCACTAACATATATCTCCAAAAAGGTAGTATACACACGAATAAAATGCAGAAACTGCGAGGCACTCTTCATTTTGATATCGACGATGTCCGCATGGCTCTTTTCTGGGCTTATTTGCCCACAGCAACAACAACAAATAAAACGTGACTATGACATGGGGTGAGGGGGTACGGGGTGGGGTGGGGGCTTACTTGAGCGCTTTGTACAGCACTTATTGAATTAACTGGACATTTTTAGTTGGCAGTATGCGTAACTTTTTCATTGTAGAGACGATTAGATTTTTACAACTGAAGTGCAGTGCCGCTTCCCATGAAGCGCCAACAATTAAGAAAGGTCCGCTAATAACGATCCCCGTTCAAGACGTGTGCGACCTTGTGACCAGCAAGTCTTCGATTCACTCCTCGACTGGGGTTATAGGTTGAACTGAACGTGTTGAGCAAGGTTAAACTACGTATATCGGTGAAAGAATGGTGGTGGTAACGATGGAACTGCTTCCTGTAGTCGGCAACGTCACGACTGTCGCGGGCGGGGGGGGGGGGATCGTGCGTCCTGGGCCGACTTCGCAGAGGACTGTGCCGACATTTGTCTCAAAGCGTCTAAGGAAAACCCTTGGGACCAGCTCCCGTGGCATAGTGCTTAGGATGATGGCTTTCCAGGCCGAGACTGGAAGGTGACGCGGGTTCGAATCCTGTCACCGGCTATGCTGTCTGAGGGTTTCCCTGGGTTTTCCGAAGACTTTTCAGACGAATCTCGGCACAGTTCCCCATGATGTCTGCCCGGGACGCATACTAACCCCCCTGTCTCCCACTCCTTCTTGCTGTCCACTCTCCATCTGTCCACGCCTGTACGCCGCTCATAGCCACAGTTGCTTCGCGGCGCTAACACGGAAATAAAAAAAAGCACGGATTCGAATCCCGGTCTCCTCCCAGTCTCGGCGTGGAATGATAGGTGAAAGTAAAGTAAAAGACCGCTCATAGACTAGTGCCCTTAAGAGGCCGTCGCCTCTTAAGGCGACTTGTCTCTTGTTAAGGCACTTGTCGCCGCACTGCCCAGCTTCTTCGCACGAGCAACAACAAATACAGTGATGATGATGAATGGGGAAAAACTCGCTACCTGGGTAGTGGCCCACTACCCTAATGCAGACGGTTCGCACGAGCAGCGCATTACGTTGCCTCCGAAAACTATATCCTCCTCTGTGTGCTGTTGTAATTTGGGTGCCAGTCAAAGCGACAACGTTAGCCAGGCAACGCTTCCGGAAATGAAGCGTCAGGGCGTGGTGCACGGTTTCTCCTGTGTATTGTTTGTACTATTGTGACAGTTGACGGAAGCATGCGACAGTTGCGCTAAAGCAATGCTCTTTTCCCTGAACTAGTCTGTCTGTGACGTGTAAGTCACGAGGCCTGAAGTCTGTCCAGCATCCGTGTGCTATTAACACTAATTTCTTGTACTTCAGCAGGACCCCACATCGTATTGCAAACGTTTTCCCATTTGGTTCTGTTTGTTCTCTCCTTCTCATTTGCTTTTGAATGCGACGCAACGTCTTTGGTTGGTTGGTTTAAAAAAAGAAAACATACGGGGTGGTTGGCCCAGCTCTGGCATTTTTTTTCCACCAGAGTTATAACGAAGGAAATCACGCCGTGGAACAGAACGTGCCACTACACGGCTCACCGTCGCCGAATACTTTGTGGATGTTTGGAGGGCCGTTGAAGTGTCTAACAAATGCATTACGTAGCGCTTCATACGTAGCTTGCTGTGAATCGCTTGTAGCTCAGCAATATGTGTGTGTGTGTGGGGGGGGGGGGTGGAATATAGGTTTATTGCAAAGCAAAACAAAAAACACGAAAGAGGGGAAAGGTTAGCCTGGCTCCAGCAGCCGACTTGCTATTCCCGCTTACAAAAAGGAAAAGGGAGAAAAGGAAAAATAAAGAGAAAGAAGAAAAAAGAAAGACAAATCGGAAAGAGCGAAAGAAGAGGCGCAGTCACAGGCTCAGCGCGAGCCCTGTGTCGGTAAGGAAGCGTACAAGTTCCCTTCCGACGCGCCACTGAATGGGGCGTTGCAGAGGGCCCAGTAGCGTTGCCAGCGTGACCTCCCTGAGCCCTAGGGCAGCTAGCCGCTCCATCAGAGTGGCACGGGGAGCGGCGAACAGGCGACTGTGGAGGAGTAGGTGGGAAGTGTTGCCCTCGGTAGAGCAGGCTGCACATGTAGGGGTGTCAAGCGTGTTGAGTTGGAAGAGCCGTGTTGGCGTTCGAGCCACGCTTAACCGAAGACGGTGGATAACGCACGCCTCCCTCCTCGTGATGTTTGGGGGAGGGACGTATTGCATTTTTGGGTCGATGGAGTGCAGAAATGTATTGAGCGAGATGGCACGTTCTGTGAAATCTTGGACACAGCGAGAGCGCAAGCGACGTATTTGGAGCAGGCAGGCAGACATTGAAAGCGGGATGCTGAGACTCAAGGCAGCCGTGGTATGGGCACGTTTCGCAGCAATGTCGGCACGGGTATTTCCGGGCAACCCGACGTGACTGGGTACCCACTGGAGTCGTACGCTGTGGCCGGAAGCCAAGAGCTCCTTGTATCTGGCGATTACAAGCGTGCGGAGATCACAAATAGCACTGCACCGGTACGACGCCAAGGTCTCCAATGCTGACTTGCTGTCCGTGAAGATGGACCACGAGTCGGCCTGTGAACCAGATATGGCGTTGAGCGCTTCATAGATGGCTGTCAGTTCCGCTTCGGTGGATGAAGTTTCATGCGGCAGCTTGAAAGTCTGCGTAGTATCGCTGTGAGGTATGTAGAAAGCTGCAGACGACGCGCCGTACACAACCGAGCCATCTGTGAAAATTCCTTTACGCTGACCGTGGACAGAGTTCAAATGGTCAAGAGCAAACTGGCGCGCAGCGAGGACAGGAGTGTCGTTTTTGCGGGACATGTCGGGAATATGCAGGTCCGTCGGAGGCAGCTCGAGGGTCCACAAAGGTGGAGCGTATAGCAGGCGCGACGGAGGGGACGGAAGAGACTGTGCCAGCCTGCAAACAGCAGCCCCGAAACCCGAGCTTTCATACAGTAGGTGAATGTCCCGTAGGTAGTGGGCAGCATGTCTTGTGCGGTACCGCGCACATGCGCGCAGGGTCTCCATGTCGCGTAGGACGTGGGCTGGCGTCTCCTTCGCCTCAGCCAAGACCAGGAAGGTGTCGGTCGTTTTGGGGACACCAAGGCACACTCGAAGGCTTCGCGCCTGGATGTTCAAAAGTTCGCGCTCTGTCGTTGAACTTAGACCGTGCAATACCGGTAAGCTGTAACGCAGGAGCCCTAGGACGAGTGAGGTATGCACCTGGCGAAGGTCAGGGTATGATGGGCCCCAGGACGAACCAGAGATGCGGCGGAGGACGTTCACGATGGTAGTCGCCGCGGTAGACAGGGCCTTGATGTGCTTGGACCAGGTCAGCTCCCTGTCAATGGTTATGCCCAGGTATTTGTGATGACGTACGAAGGCGAGCTGTTAGCCGTCAACGCGGAGGGGGAATTTGCTGAAGGATCGGCGGGTGAATGCCATGGCAACAGTGTGGGGTCCTGTGGCACTGTGTACTGAGTACTGTTTGGTGTGGGAGCTATTCCGATACGGTGAAAGAACGTGTAGCCGACGGGAACGTTCAGACGGAGTCCTTGAAGGTATGCGATATGTGAGGCGGAGATCTACCCTATGGAGCAGTAATGTTGCTTCCCTCACGTTCACCCAATCACTTTTTATCAGTCCGGTTCGGTTCAGAGAAGACCTAGAACACGTTTCGCATCGGAGCCGGCGAAATAGATTTTCTGTGCGGGCGCGTGCTGGTGGGGGTCCAGGCCCAAGACGGTAAGCTACTGTGTTGCCGCGAATGTTGCCGGTGTCCACCGTAGCCGGATGTCGCGCCGTTTGTCGAGAGCTTCGGTGTATGCGCATGGTGAAAGGCTGCTCGTTTCTTTCACTGTGAGAAGTGCAGTTAAGCCACTTTTAGGATCAGTACACTAGTGATCAGTGACTAGTACAGTAGGGGCATACCGAAGGGCGGTGAGAGTCCCATATAATTCTGCGGCGGCGGCCGATGTACGGCGAGACAAACCAGAAGAGTGTTGAGAGTTGCTGACGCATTCGCGAAGATAGCTTTGAATTATTTATAGTTTGGATGTAATAGGAATGTAGTAGGAAATAGTAGGAATGGCATTCAATTTGCCGTGTGACAGGAGTATACTTTATACAAGGGATGTGCAAACCGAATCCGCGAATCCTGGAATCCTAGGCAGGGATTTGGGATTCGGGAATCCGAATCCCGGTTCCCAAAACGGCGAATCGAATCTCTGAAATCCGCCAACCACGTTTGTTTGTTTCTTTTTTTCAAATTGGAGCCCCCGGAGTCCCGCGAAAGCCTCATTGGCTGACAGGTGTTTTCTTGTTCGTTCGTTTACATTGCTCTGTACTGAAAGGGTTCAGCCAGGAACTGTTACATTACAAGTTTAAAACTAACATGTTTTTTACTTTTCATTGTGGCTTAGTTTTATGGAAATAATTCAGACTCGAGAATTTATGCATTTCTTGTAGTCGATGAACAACATGTTAAATAAATTAAGTTTAAGAAGAACTATATGGGTATATTTTCTCCTGAATCTAAGCTATTAAATTTGTTTTTCGTTAAACAAAGGTATCATATTTTGCTTCAAACCGCTTTTTAGTTGAAGTTTTTTTTTGCAGGCTTTTTAAACTCTTTTTAAAGAACATTCGAAAGATTCGTGGATTCGCAGAACCTTCTTTGGATTCGGAAACTGCTGGATTTGTCCCATACTTTATACTGTTAATATAGTTTGGAGGATTTATTCAAATGGACGAATTAAACCAAATCATGATCATTTCACCACATCACTATCCCACAACATCATCATTCGTCTGTCTATGTGTTGCCGATTTATTGTTCATTGATTTGTTGTACAGGCATACTGCCACAACGGTGTGGATGCGATAACAACACGAAGTGCTACTCTCAAGCGTAAAATGGAACGCGGACGTGGATGCTTCGCCACTACTACATTTTAAATGACAACCTGTCTAGAAATGATATTTATTTTCTATCGCTTATCATTATTTTCGGAGCCACCTTGATTCCATCCTTGAATTTATTCAGCGGAGGTATTTTTGGAGTATACACGATGTACGTATACTAGTATATCTAGTATATACTCGAGTATATAGTTAATAGCCACAGCATTTGCCTGCTCCCTCTGCTGTGCGATACTAAAGTCCGGCGCTAGAAGTACGCAGTATACGTAATACGCGTGTCGAAGTTGTTACGGAAAAATTTATTATGTACGCATACACAACTTGGTCTCAACACAAACTAAACCGATCGCAACAGGAAACTTCAGGGACTCGAATGACCATACAACACGCAACAACAACAACAACAATAAATGAAGAAGTGAGGATGACATGGGATGTTTCCCCGTGGTAGCCACAGGACACTACCCCATTTCACAGTGGTTAATATGAGAGGATGAATTATGGTGAGAATGAAGCAACGACAGGTCGGAGTTCTGTTTAGAGCTCTTCAAGGAGTCCAGTGGCCTGCATGAAAACGAAAAGGGAGCGAAGAGCCCGGCACTGATGTTCAGGGGAGCTCCATGGGCCAAGTACTTTGGACAAGCTGAATGGTCTATGGTCGAGGAGTTCAAGTTGGCGTCGAAGTACCCGGCGTTCACACGTGTACCGCTCACAACACGTAAAAGACACACGCACTACTGGATAAACTATGAACGCTATATACATCTACCATTCATTGGTCATATAGTCTATACTATAGATATATATATATACCATGTGTATATAATTACGCGGTGTACACTGTGTACAATCAAGGCAAGACTCACGCGAGTGATACGTGGCCGTCCTGTGCACAAACTAAGGGATGTGCTCGCCATAGCCTATAGAACCGACCACGAACACGAGTAGCTCCCGGGGGGGGGGGGGGGTGTAACGTTGGGTAGACGAGCGGTCTGCCTGCCTAGCTGGCGGCATGTCACTCGAGTAGCTCCCGCTGCAGGAAATTCGTCACATTCACGCGCAAGCGTTCTAACAAGAACAACGGGGTGCGATTCCGACGTTCGGCCACCACCTTACAGCGCGCTGTCCACAATACGTCGGCGCCACAAGAAGCCACAAAAACACTAAGGCGGTGAGACGGACGGCGACAGTAGAATGACACAGGACAATCAACGTTTGTTTGACGGCTAACAAGACTCCAAAAGATCCTCACCGTGTGACACTCGTAGAGCACATGATTGTTCGTCTCGAGAGATGATCACAATAGGGACAACTGTTTGTCGACACAAGGTTCCACAAGAAATGATGGTCGCGTGTGGGCAGGATATACCAGGCAAACCACCACGTCACATCACGCAAAGGTCCAGGGGGCCACGGGTCGACCAGCACCGCTCACGGCATGTTTCTTGGGCGTGTCCCGCTATTGGACCCATGGCTCTCCATTTCTTGGCAAATCACTCCTTCCGACAGCGCGCTAGGAGACGAAGCCAGTGAATGTCTTGGTAGAATGGAGGACAGCTTGCGGTGATAGGAGTGCACGGCGGTATGAAACTGTGTCGGTGACGCAGCCGATGGAGCCACTGGGTCATAGGTATGCGCGACGAGATTTTGTGCGAGGCGGCCCATGCAGTATAGAGCAACAAGACTTGGGTTGGCGACGGCTCGCCATTTAAAATACGCAGCGCAGTTCTCGTGGCGATTCCTCTGTTCATAAGACCAATGTCAGGAAGTGACACTCCTCCGCGCGAAAGCAGGAAAAGACAGCAAGATGCGTGGAGTTGGCCTGCGCCGTTTTCTCCAGAAGAACGAGAGCATCGCGCAGTGGATCTTCGGAATTGTCTGGTGTGGTGCAATTAACAACTGGCTCAGGTGCCATACACGCCCCAAAGAAAACGGTTCGCACTAAGTAAGCGCGTTCATGGTACGAGAGCTCGAACGCTTCCGCAGCTTGACACTTGGACTGGAACTCCTGCAAAGCCTGCAGCTAGTAGTCGTGCATGGGGCCGTTCCGGTCGAATAAAACGCCAAGGATCTTGAGAGAAGAGGTACTGCGCAGAGGCAGGTTCACATTAGAAGCGGCGCCGTCAAGAGGCATTAATTTTGTTTTATCCTGGTTCAATATGCCACCGGACAGTGCAGCATACACATCATACACGTGGAGGGCCTCTGCCACTGATGCTGTGTTACTGAGAAGCACCGTAACGTCATCCGCGTATCCAAGTGCCGGATGCTGGAAGGGGGTAAACCACGAATGCGAACGTTGGTGTCAATGTTCCACAATAGCGGGTTGATTGCCATGGCGAACAGTATTGGGAACAGTGGGCACCCCTGTCGGACACCCGTGGCTACTCGAAACTGACGAGAAAACCCAGGACATAGAGGCAGCTGCGATGGTTGCCGTATAGGCATTCGATGATGCTGAGTATCCAATCCGGAAACCCGAAGTACAAAAAATGAGGTAAGAATCAGCGACCCTGTCAATCAGCGACCCTTTGCTTGGTCCAGTCATAAGAGGCATCCAACTGGATGAGTCGATGATACAAAGCGAAGAATATCCCGTAGGCCGGACGACGTGCCGTATACATGCTTCGACTTCGTACACTGGACGATTACGAGGGATGGATAACTGATGGGAGTACGATCTGAATTTTTTGGGCAAAAGCGAAGTTTAACGTTCACTTACAAATCGCACCAGTGGTTCCATCTGCCACAGGGAATTGTTTGCGTTGTTTTCTGCATAAATGTATAGTCAGATCCTGCATCGTTTAGGTGCATTTAATCTGTGCACTTGCATTCAGTGACGACGAGAACCAGATGCCTTCATTACTGGAATTCTATATGGAGCACTGTCGATGCGCACACAAACATAATTTCTGAGTTCTACGTATAGACACGGCAAAATGAAGTTAGTAGGAGACTTGTGTACCGAGTATTCGATTGCGGGGAGTGTGTAGAATGCACCGGTGAAAGATGCTTGCGGCAACTAGGAAATGGTAGACAAACCAAATCAGATTACACGCGCCCAAGTACGCCTCGCATTACTTATGGGTGTACGGACGACACACGACGTCGTACGTTTGCAGACAGTGTCGTGTAAACGATATTTAAGGCTTTGATGTCGACGCGGCTCGCTACCAAAGTAAAATATCAGCTATGCTACTTTTAACAAACCAAAGCCAGTTAAAGTGGTTGAAAATGTATGTAATGTTCTGACGCACAATAATAATATAAAGTTGATTTTCATGTGGAGCCGTCGTGATATGTTGGAATACCGTGCTCACTTAACGTATTTGTCAATTGCAAGCAATAATATGACGACACCTCAAGTCATTTTGTTTTTGTCGGTATTTCTTTCGTAAAAAGGTACTTGTGTAAGCTCCAATTTGCGAAACCACCCTCTGTTGTAGAGTAGAATGTGGTTGTATGCAAACTAGAATTGTCACTCTGCGCAGAAAATGGGAGAGTATAGGCATTTAGTAGGCGAATCAGTTGTGGCGACCCATGAAGTATCAAATGGCATTAAGACAGACGACTACTGCCCGTGTGACACCACATGAATTACAGTAAAACATAACGCGTTAAGCACTTTACTGTCATCTTCCATGCCCGTGTGGTCACCAGCATTAGCCCCTTATCCTTCAGTTATGTCGCCAGGTTTGTTGACTGTCAATTTGCATATTTTTGTTCTTTTATTTTTCGTGGTCTTGATCTCACCAGTTTTAAATTTTAGCGGTCTGGATTTTAACTGACGTCTGATGTTCGTCGTGTATCGCGACATTTTCATGTATATCAAAATATCAACTGCCGTTCTCTAATCGAAGTAGGTTGTTCGGAATGCTTACGAAAGTATGTTATTTAATGGTAGTACCTTCTGACTGGCCGTGCTTGTGCCGTGGAGCAACGGACTCAAAGAGACGCTAAATTTATGATGCTTAAAAATACGCTGTCGTACGTCGCTTCCACGCCCGTTCCGCTTTCGGATCGATACATCAAATAAATTCAGGTGATGCGCGGCTACTTCGTCAACGCGACCTTCAGACTGGCTTGTCAACCTGGGAAAAAGGAAGCAGAGTTGGTTCGCTCATAAATGAAAACGAAGTACATTACGGTTTTTAAGTATTAACGTGCAAGGTTAATGGCTTCCCATGCCCCAGGAGATACCTTGTAACGCCGCATAGGACGAGACTGTTACAGTAGGGCTGTTGCAGCAAAGTTTGCACAGCGCCATTTCGGGCCCATTTGGCTGCGGATCCAATCGTAGGTAGTAGCCTGCAGCAAATTCACAGGAAAAGCGGTGTATCTTGCCAAGTGCGAACAACTCCAGACCATGTATTTGAAAGTGCCGCCGTCGTCTGCTAAGCTACCGCTCGTTGCATATTTTTGGGCGCTGACGTTGCTGCTCACTCGCGCCAAATGGCCGGGCAGAAACGGGTATATAACGACGACGCGATGCCAGCGAGGTGTAGTGAGTAGCGCGCTGCAGCAGTAATCACCCGAAAGGTTTCGCGCTATTTCATCTGTGCCAATCATTTCGGAGTTGGGGTTTTTCTTTTTTTTTCTTCGAAGCACACAGGGGCGGAAATTTTTGCATGAATTGAAAGTAACGGCCCGAGTAACGCGTTACTTTTATACTCGTTACTCTGTTACATTTTAAGTCGAGTAATTTGTAACGGTAATCAATTACTTTTGCTAGAGGAGTAATGGCAACGGTAATCAATTACTTTTTTTGAGTAACGGGCACAAGTCTGCATACGCGGTGGGCACGTGACACATTGCGCGTGACGTGTACCACGGCCTTCACGTATCGCGCGAAGAGCGCCGTGCACGTGTTTTATCACGTGGCCACCTTTTTAAATTTCCCGCCCGCCTTTTTGAATTTCCCGCCACTCGTTAGCTTGTAACGACCGTAACGACGATGAAGCCATTAAGCCGCCTGACCTTTCCTCTTCTTTTTTTTTCTTTGTCCTAATAAATATATCCCCCCACCCTCGTGTAACTTACAAAGAAAATTTTATTCGGAGAGCTGCGAATACGGTCTCGCAGGCCTGCGAAGAAGGTCTACGCTGGAGATGTGTGTCTTTTCACACTGTGTGTGTAAAAAGACGTGCGAGAGCGGCCTCTCGAAACGATATGACACTTAGACAATGTCTCATGTTCGGAAACAAGTTCAGATACCAGTATCGCCGTTAGTCATAAAAATAAGCTTACTGGAAGCCCCCAAAGAAAAGCGACCATAACTGTGCACACCTACAGCGGACTTTTAATCCCAGCTCTTTTTTTTACGTGGAAAATTACACCATGAAGGCAATGTTGCTATGTTTCCTGTTTTGTGCACACATTGAAATATGGAAGTATAGCGGTAGTCAATTGCGGGGTTCTGCTGAACTGGTTTTCGTCAACGAAATGAAGTATACCACCACGTGCAGTGTAATCTGCACGGCAGAAAACCGCCTAGTTCTTTTTAAATAGCATTATTTGTATTATCGTCAGCATCGAACACGTGTCATCGTTGATAAAACTCTTTTGTATCAAGCAGCCACCCAATAAAAAGTTGAAGAAAACGTGCGTGATCTATGGAAGACCGTTCGATATCACGTTTTATGGCAGGCTGAATGTGAGATGGATAAATATTTGACACGAAAGCCCAATGCTTTTGTGGCCAAGGAGCGACAACTCCCTTAAAGGGGCTATGAACTAGTCTACGAAGCTAGCACGCCGACTTTGTCGGCTCTAACCGTCGATTTTAACTTGTTGACTGTGACACCTTTTGTATAGATGAACCTGATAGGTCCGTATCTTCACCACATATAGCATGCTGCTAGCCAACCATCGTCCCCAATGACTACGTTCTCGCTCCTGATTTGTTGATAACGGGAGGCGGAGCCTATTATGTAACCACTATGTACTGCATTATGGCTACAAAAATAGGCTCCGTCTCCCATTTTCAGCAAGTCGGGGACGAGAACGTTGTCGTTCGGGATGATGTTTGGCTAGGAGCGTGCTATGTGGTGAAGTTCATTTTGAAGAGTGTAGAGCAGAACGTTATCTGTACCTCCGCGTTGGCGTCTGATTGGGTGCTACAATTCTTCAGATGACGTAGCAATGGATAGAGGTACCTGGATTGCGGTACGTCTACTCGCCCGTATCCGAAAAAAAAACTGCGCTGCACACGTTATGAACGAGAAGTATGGAACAATAAATTGTAAATAGAATTACAAAGCGTAGAAGAACAATATTACACCTATTACATCCTTAACTAAATACCTGCAGATATGAGTTCTTACCTCCTTTAACGTCAGTAAGGAGAGGTTCGAACACTGGACGCTGGATAAGACTGGACGACAAGACTTGTGATACCTCTGTTACCTGAAGAGTCAAGTCAGTGTTAGCATACAGCGCTTGAGAAACTTCACGCATTACACGCAATGAAGCACCGGAGCTTTATAGTCAGTGGTACCACCGCGAAGCAACTGTGGCTATGCGCGGCCTACAGACGTAAGCAGATATAGATAGCGCAGCAGAAAGGAGTGGACGATAGAGGGGGGTTAGTATGAAATCTGGGTCGACTTCGAGGAGGACTTGCGGACGTCCGTCTGGAGAGTCCGCCGAAAAACAGAGGAAAAGCTTCAGACAGCAAAGCCTCTGGAATGATTCGAGCCCAGTGCCTCAGACTTCGGCATGACCTTATAGCTAGCACCAACGAGCGTGTGCTGTATATCTCTGTCATGCCGCGGTTTCTTTTTCATCGTCATCATCTGTTTGTTGTTGTTCTTTTTTCTCATTCAGCAGCAGTCTGTTTTAGTAAACACAACCACCGAAACATGCACTATAGTTACAAATGTGGACGTAAGCTATAACGGGCGGCAGCAAACGACGTGAGATGGTCCATCTACTAGATATGTACGTGATGCTTAAATACACTAATGAGTTAAGGTGAGCCCCTCCCCCCACACACACGCGCACACACACACGCACTCTCTCTCTCTCTGTACATACACCCTGTATATATATACACGGTGTCTTTTTTTTTTCGATACAGATTTTTTATTAAAAAACTAGAAGGGCTCTAGACATCCTGATTTCACTTCTATCATCTCTGGGCCGGTGGACGTTCTTGGCCATCTCTTGCTCAACTGTCGAATTACTAATTACCTAAAAATCGTTAGTTACCTTTTTAATTATAAAAGCTACAAGGTCGTCCCAATGAGAACATCTGGTCCCTTTGGTTACCTGATACCGTTACCGTTTTCAGAACAAAAATTCGTTCGATAGATCGCCCACAAAAAATTCGTGAAAGAACACCTTTTTTTTCTTTATTTTGTTCATTGCGCATCATCAGAGACGCGTCTTTCCTGCTTTTACAGTTTACTAATTGCTAGGGACAACGCTGAACGTTTGCCGAGTATGGAATACGGAAGCCCATAATCTCAGGGGGAGAGGTGTGGCCTCGAATTACCATTATTCCTGGAGACGTAGGCCTGCCTGTATGAAACACATGTATCATATCGAAGTTACGTCTGGGACACTTTACGTGTCAGTTACAGCAGACATGTCACTCTTGTCCCAGCATCACCGCAACCCAAGCCAACCCTGTAGTGATTACACTACGATTTCATATACATCCTTACTCTTTGTTGCAGCTAGCTGGGTCCATTCACTGAGGATCTCCTTCCCATCGATGGAAATTTTATTTTTTTTCTAACCTCCACCATGCAAGGGTCTCCTACTATACAGGGTATCCTAGCTAACTGCGAACATATTTAAAAAATATATATACATATATCACTTTTTCCCGGATGAAATCAATTGCAATATAGCATATGCTGAAGGGCACTCCTTAGGAGGGCATTAGCAAAGTCCTAAGGCAATGTTTTAATTAACTTTCATTAATTAACTTTTTAATTATAAAAGCTACGAAGTTGTCCCAATGAGAACATCTGTTCCTTTCGGTCACCTGATATCGTGGCCGTTTCCAGAACAAAGATACGTTCGATAGATCGCCCGGAAAAAAATTCGTGAAGGAACATCATTTCTTACTTTATTTTGTTCATTGCGCATCTTAAGGGACGCGTCTCTTCTTCACCCTCCAATGTGAGAGGGTGAAGGAGCACAGTGCCGCCTCATGCGTCGAAGATGAGCTCGAACTTGCGGAAACAAAACAAAGAGAAATGTATCGGGTGACGCTATCCGAACTGCCCTTATCTTGGGTTGCATTTTCGGTTTTCTTTTCATCTTTTTCCAGGACGCAAGCGGCGATAGTGTGCTCCTGCACCCTCTCACATTGGGGCTGAAGGAAAGACGCGTCTTCGAAGATGCGCAATGAACAAAATAAATAAAAAAGACGTGTTCTTTCACGAATTTGTTGCGGGCGATCTGTCGAATGAATTTTTGTTCTGAAAACGGTACCGGTATCAAGTAACCGAAGGGACCAGATGTTCTCATTGGGACGACCTTGTAGCTTTTATAATTAAAAAGTTAATTAACAATTTTTAGGTAATTAGTCATTGGACGACTGGGCAACAGATGGCCAAGAAGGTCCGCTGCCCCAGAGATGATAGAAGTGAAAACAGGATGTCTATAGCCCTTATAGTTTTCTTTAATGAAAAATCTGTATCGAAAAAAAAAAAAAAAGACACTCAAAAGAGAGGATGATGAGGTGGGGATGATGCCGGCTAGCAGGCTGGGCGCTGCCCCAGAGCTATCTACAAATGTGCCTACATGCCGTTATGTAAGGTGTGCTCATATTCAGTTTTTTCCCATACGCCGCGGTAACAAAAGTATAACGGAAGCAGATTTCCGATAAAGACACCTCAATATTCGATTCGGCGAGTACATTTTACAACATTTGCCAGTTGCTATATAGCGTGCACGAAAAATAGCCTCCCTGAATATCAATAGCAGCATCGAACGGCTCTTGCCCCGTGGCAATAAAAGAGAGAGAAAGGGAGGAGTCCTAATAGTCAGTGGAACTGCGTTAGTCTGACCATTACTCACTTGTCAGTATGTACACGTTGTAAGCAAGGAAAATACAGAGGTGACGCGCTAATGTAGTCCGAGCGGCCACCAGTATCTATTGGCGACATCTTTCGATTTGCTTAGCTCCAGAGAGGAGTAATGCAGCTGTTGTTAATTGAGCGCGTTCGTATATTAGGCGGACGAGACTTGGACATAGCGAGGATAGTCCCTGTTTCTGGCAAACGACTCGCCATTTCTCCGTTATGGACACGTGAAGCACTTGCCTATTAATCACAGATGTTGTTAAGGTACCCGTGACGCGGACTTTAATGTTAGATTTTGCCGTTACAAATTGCTGGATTTTGTTTTCCTTCCAGATGCAGATCGCTTGAGTAATAAGTCTTGATTCGATCCATCAACTGTAGAGGAGCTCAGGTTCCCAGAGGCTTGAAGTCTTTGTTGAGCCTGTACCGAATCTAGGAATCATTTCAGCGCGACGATCAATCTGTTCTTAAATCCGAACTCTGGCCGTATTACATCCCACGTCGATCGACACGCTCAGTTGAATGTCGTTCCACAATTTCCTCGATTATCGACCGAAATAGGGAGTTCTGCAGCGGAACCAAGACGCGATCGAATGCTTATTTCGGAGCCATTATTAGGGCGACCGTTTTCTAGATCTCTCTGCATTCATTTTTACTTTTTGAACTTACAACCCCCATTGAGTATATGGAGTAAGAGATCAGAACGCCTCTTAGTAGCTGTGTTCGAATAACTTGATATCTTGCCTACAAGGACGTGTAACGTGCTTGCGGCCCAACCGCAGTTCTTCGTATGACAGTAAGGGACCCGGCGTTTTGCGACCCCACAGGAAGTGCCGCCACTGCGCATATCCTAAAGACAAAATGCGCTTTGCGGTGCGGAAGACGTTTTTTTTTTTCTCATGCGAAAGTAGCGTAGGAGCTCTCTTGCGTCGCACTCGTGGCCTGCAAAAATTCGCGAGTTTGTCGTCTCCCAACGGCCGCAAGCATTAACAACAACAATGAAAAATGTTGTTTGTTTGTAAGAAACAAAACACGAAATGAAAAATGTTCTCTTTCACGATACCACCGATTTTTACAATAACGCGATATGATTACGAAAGGCGATAATTTTAAATACTCTTGATTTCTATTTCTGCCGTAAGTCTTAGCTGTTAGCCGTCACGACTAACGCTAGGGTACCCGGAGGAACGCCAGGTTGCCTGAATACTAGCTCCAGTTGTGTAGGGTGGAGTCACCTTTCTAGAAGCGAATGCCGCAAAACCGCCATGTTTACGCCCGCGCTTACCCATGCATGAATCAGGGGCGGATCCAGACCCTCGGTTTGGGGAGGGGGCGGTTTCTTTGTCGGAGCGCGTAGTGGGGGAGGTGGGAGAGGGAAATCCAATGCATAAACACGTTTTGGAGAGGGGGCGATCGCCCCCCCCCCCCCCTTGGATCCGCCACTGGCATGAATGCTGTGTACTGATTTCACGCGCTTTTTCAAACCTTGTCTGCTATGTATTTACCATAGATTCAGAAGTCACCCGTCAAAAAGAATATATATAAGTTAAGTTACGGTGTGCAAAATATAACTGAGTTAATAACGAAGTTCTTCAGCCTGAAATGTAACTCGCAGTTACTGAGTTACTTAAAAAAAAGAACGAGTTACTTCTAAGTTACTTCGGACACAAAATAGCATTACGTAGATGCAGCACGAGCGAGCAGTTGAGTTAGACCTTGAGTTGGCTGCAGAGAAGTGCAAAACGCTTATGTCGTTTTCGTTTATGTCCAACAATAGACCTCTCCCTGTTTGTAAACGAACGACGTCATAGTGTTCGACAGCGCCACAAATTTGGTAGAACTGAACTACGCTCGAAGCTAGAGGTGAAGGTCGCGCCCGAAAGTCACGGTCTTGAGGGGATTACGATATGGTCCCTTGAAGGGACGCGACCCTCAGTCCTGCTTCTCTTTCAATGGGAGACAGCGAACAAGTGCCCGTTCGTGGAACCCAGCCCTCTCCTTCCGAGTTGTTTCGGTTTCAGTCTGTCTGCCAATGTCATGACGACGTTTCTCTGGTAGAGGTCTATTCGAACGCTTTGCATCTTACTACCTGTGGGCGCACAATGGTTCAGCTTCACTTCAATGGCAGCGGTTCTTACTTCCTGAATAAGAAACTGTCATTGATTGAATATCACGTTTTATGAAAAAAACAAAAAAAAACAAATGCCATGAAGGAACCGGAGAGAAAGCAAGAAAATATGTGGACGTGAGTGAAAAGCCAGTTAAAAGCAGGGTGTCGAACCGCAAAAAATACGGGTTCGGTTCGGGTTCGGGTTCACGTTGTTTTGATTTCGTTCCGGTTCGGTTCCGGTTCGGCCACGCCAAGAATCGAACCGGTTCGCAAACCGGTTTACAGCCCCGAACCGGTTCGCGAACCGGTTCAACGCTTCCGTTTTATATGTTCCATAAAACAGCTTTTATCAGGAAATGCGTGGCTAATAGCTTACTGCTGTTGTCTGCATTGACGTCTCTAGCGGTGAGGTAGCCCTTTAGCGAGAGAAATGAGGAATGATGAACACTTATTGCAAATAGAGTCCACGCTGTTGAAGCGGTGTAGTCCTGCTACTTTCTGTTCCCAAAATCTCTTTTTTCACACGCACAGTGCCAGCAAGATACACTTAAAGGAAGCCTAATAAGATGGACAGCGTAACATAGACGACAGTACTAGCCGGCACACTGCCTTCGCAACGTGAATCGTTCTGAAACCGTACTGAAGCATGTCGAAAATAAGCCTGCCAGCATTACTCTGTCCGAGCTCACAGCAGTGTACTAGTTAATCCACAACACAAAGGCAATATGTCACGACACAACTGCACTACCAATAAGCAGAACCACATTTACTTTTCAAGCCACGACCAATCAAACAGGCACCGTTCTGCGTACGCTCCTTCTCCACTTCTCATGTTTCTGACTTGTTTAATTTGTACTGCTCACGTGTAACGGGAAATCTTGGGCGCTTATTTGATCGCATATACGGCTTGTAGAGCTACATAACTGGCCTACTCCATTCCTGTTTCATTCGTCCGCGTGGCACCTGGTCTCTGAAGAGTAGATGCCGCACCGCGTGCGTGGGGCGCTAGCGGCGGCGCTCACAAGGACAACTGCGCTTCAACATGTTAAAAAGACGCTGAAAGTATACTTACTATACGTCGTCGTCTCACTGTTAGGTGAAAATGTCTGAAATCCATGATATAGGCGCGTGATGATGATACCAATGTGTCTTCGTTCGGGGATAGAGAGGAATCTTATGCTGACTTCTTTTATGTCCGAACCGTTTTGTTGCGAACCGGTTACCGCTATTATTTTTTACGGTTCTGCTCCGGTTCGGGTTCAACAGTGTCATGAAAATTTCGGTTCGGGTTCGGTTCCGGCAAAAATAACGGTTCGGGTACGGTTTTCGGTTCGGGTTCGGGTTCGGTTCGACACCCTGGTTAAAAGTAACGTGGAACTTAACTTAAGTTACTTTGGCAAAGTTACCTGAAAAGGGAACGAGTTCCTCTGAAAGTTACCACGGCGCAAAGTACCGAGTTAAGTTACAAGATACAAAAAAAAAGGAACTTAGTTACAGTAACGAGTTACCTCGAACTCTGGTATTTACCCAACTCCAAAATGTAATATGTAGTACACTTTTGTGAGCGCATCGCGAGCTGTGCATGGGAGTAAAGATGGCGGGAATTCATAGTAGACGACGCGGTTGTCTTCACCCAATGCAGAGGGAGCTAGTATTGAGGCACCCTAGGAACGCAAGCGCACAGCTTTTCGTTATAAAAAGTTAATGTTATATGGCTGTCGCGGGAGAGGCCGCTCTGCGTGCATTCTAGCGCTTGCTTTTTGTAGCACGCATCCTTTCAAAACTCTTTAACATTGGGAGTAAGTGAAGACGCTATAGAAAATTAGATATGGCTCTCCTTCGGCGGCCATGTCTAACCGAGTCAATGCAGAAAGACAGGCTGCTGCGTTTCTGCGATTTATTTGGGATTATGATCATGATGGTGGTAGGAAAACAAACACAAGGATGTAGGCCCTATGCATAACGCGGGACCGGCTACTTCAGGGTCATTTACAGCAGGTACCTAAATATTCTTAAAAGGAAGTCTTCTTCTCCGTATGTTCATGTATTTATGTTGCATGGTTTGTCGATGGACGGCAGACGCCAGTCGGCTTGAACTAAACGATTCACAAGGTTGGTCGACTTACTGTGACCGTAAATGCGAGGTTTAGGAACCTATGTACACCGTTTTCTTTCGTTCCTCGGTTTATTTCCTCCCTCTCCGAATTAGGAGAACTCCACGCCAACCCTTATAGAAAACTATTCGTGAGAAATAAAGCGACACACTTAGCTAAGCCTTTTCTGTAAGCATACAGTTTACACAAACCGTCGAACTAGGGGCAGGTCATTCAAAAGAAAGTAATTGCGTGATAAGCTTTACAACAAATTTTGCTTCTCCTGCGAAAACGTGGGGAATTGTGCACTCTGTCCTTATGTTCCTTTATATCTATAACAGAAGTGACGTAATAAGCTTTCTTATTAGCAGGGAAATTGGGCCAACATCTCCATATTTTTCTTTTTTAAACAAACCAACTAACCAGGAGGGAAATCGTGAAATATCACTCAATATGATGATGAATGAAACACGGATGACTTCTTCATCGGCATAGAAGGATGGCTACCGTTCCATGAATATTGGGTTAATCGGCTGACAATTATCGCTAAATTTAAAAGAACAGGCATTCCTGCACACTCCTGAACGCGTGACAGGTCAATATCAAGCAGTGACGCATTGGCCATATAAAGCGCTGACGCGCGTTATGCAACCGCAACAGCACCAGGCGTTTTGGCTTTTACGGGAGGGATATGTAAACGTAAAATACGCGAGAGGTTGGTAGCAGTTATGATGATCTGCTACTCCGCATTCATTTTTTGTGGCAGGTAATACAGGCAGGGCAGGTTTAAACACATGTGTCACCTGATGTCAGAGTCAACGACGAGAAACTCATCCCGTGTCCGTCAGAGATAGTCTTCAACGGTGAAACGTTGAGATGATGGATTGTTCCAGAACCCAATAGGAACTTTCGGAGATAATGGGTCACTGGTGGTCCTGTGTAAGGCTGTGCCTAAACAGGATCTGAGCCGTTCATGTGCGGCACAACGCAGGGAGATGTGCCCAGTGCCCGCGAGTGCCAAAGGTGCCACAGGGGGAGTGCCACAGGTGGAACAATTCGGGGGACGTTTCCTCATTCTCTACGTCCTGTGGAGCATGTGGGCAAAAGTCGTGTGCGCCGCGGAGTTGACGCATTAGAGACGCATGCACACTCTACTTACGCCGCGAGTGATGGAAAAATTCATATTAGGGCCAATCGCTCTCAAGTGTAGTCATGTAGCGTTGCCATAGACTAACTGAATCTAACTAATACACCAGCAGCAAAACTCTCATAGGAGAAGATTGGCAGCCGTACCTCTAAACGACGTGGCGTGATACACTTCGTTGCTATGGACAGCAAGAGCAGCAGAATCTGCTTCCTCGTTGCCAGGAACCCACTGGCAGATGGCATCATGTCCAGTCAACAACAGCAACAAATAAAATGATGATGATGAATGAGGAATGGCCACTCAACACTACACGGTATGTTTCTAGCAGCTCGAAGGAGCACATAGTTTGGAGATCGCAGCCCAAATCGAGAAATGTTTTCAGTGGAGTCTTCGAATCAAGCAAAAAAAAAAAAAAATCCCATCTGCCGAGGGCTAAACTCCACGTGTTCTAGTGCCTTGACAATGCCTTAAATCTTCGCTGCCGTGAACGAAGTGCGGTGGAAGTGGTAGTGACTCAATCCTGTGAGCCGGAGAAGGCTGACGATGAGCTGAGAGCAGTGAAAGACCCATCGGAGAATAACATCGTCCGTGAAGCAGAGACCGCAGCAATGGACTGGAGCGTTAGCTGTCGTAAAATTGAAGTACTTAGATGATTCTTTCCTGAGACCAGGCGCATGTATATAGGCATACACAAAAAAATAAAAAAAAATAAAGAAAGAAACAGAAAACGGAACTGTTATCCAAACGGGTTCCGTCATACCGCTTGAGGAAAACCAACTCGAAAGTGGTACATCAATTCAGAACCGCGTACGATGTCAGATCAGTCGAGGGCAATGTGCGTGACTGCGGTTTCTTGTGGGCTCATCCTCGAGAACTGGAGGTCTGCTTGTGTGAGCACAAGCCAATAGCGTCGGGAGAACAGCCAATAGCGAGCAATAGCCAATAGGAGGACGTGCTTCGTGTTCGCAAGCGTGCCACAGCTGGGGCAAATTCGAAGAGCTTTTTTGCTTGGACTTGTTCCTCCGAAGTGGAGTATTACCAGCATTTAGTCGTAGCCTGTGCAATAAAGATGCTCAGGACCTGCTCGGGACCTGCTCATGGGGGCTGCACATCAGAGTCTGTGTCTCTGAGGTAGTCATTTCAGCTGACATAGATCGACAATACTGAGACAGCAGCAAACGTTCGCGTCAGCATGAGCAAACGATACCCAGTCACATTCATCATGCGTATAGAAAACTGTTCTATAAAAAGACTGTGCAGCGCTGGAACTGCTGAGTGTATCCGTGTCGTAGCAACGCGGTTATTTTTGTATTTCTTTGCTCCTTTGCATTGGCATCCTTTAGGAAACTCCGTAATGCCTTTGTTCGGACGGGATTAAGATATTCCCCGTTCAAGGCGGCCTTTCTGATCAAAAGAGTTTCGGTAAATAAGCTTAAGGTTTTTAGCCGTGTACGGTGCTTGATAGTGTCTGCGCCCTCTCCAGCTCGGAACTTTGCCTCCATATGGAAGGAGAATGTATTTCGTTTTCTTTTTGTACCCATTGGAAGCAGTGGACTGAGCACACTTTAACGAAGGTTGCAATAAACGATGGGGGACTTCAAGAGTGCTCGGATGAGTGGCAGGATGTTGTTCTTTCAAGTCTTTCAAACTATAAAGGACTGCGTGGTACTCGAAAGGGAATTTCAGAACCGCGTTTGAAGGGTAGAGCTATGTCCTTAGAAACTGGAGTACTGGAAGAATGAGTAAATTAAGGGAGCATGTCTTTAGAGGTTCGAAAAATGATGCGTGCAATGTATCCACTGCGCTTACAAAGGACCATGTGCATTGAATATAAGTGTCGCGCAATCATCAGAATCTCCTGGTTTTTTGTTCCCTCCAAATCTTCAACAACCTTGAGTGAACGGCCGAGTTCTCACCCCATCTCAACATCAGCATCTATTGTTGTTGTTGTTCTCTGTCATTCAGTTGACTATTTCTCGTTAAACGCAGATCCTTTCGCTTGGCATGTGATGTTTCCTCGAGAAGTGTTTCCCGTGTAGCGTTTTATGAGCAGAACTGACTACGGAAGTTACTTGATGATGTACGTAGAATAGCACTTGAACTTAACTTTTTACTCGTACTTTGCAAACGCAAGAAGCAAGATTCAAGTTTTTCAAGTAGCTATTTTCTGTGTAACTGGGGAATTCAATGCTAGGGAACGAGGTCTTGCCCCAACGATGGGACTGAGTGAAGTCATGCAATATGTTCCTTGCTAAAACCGGCGGAAAAGTTATCAATTGACGTATCGTACATGCACGGTCAATAGTGCGTTTTAGTGCAGCGTACGCTATCGCCTTCGCGTACGCAAGGAATAGCGTGGAGGTTCTGCGCAATGCGCGAAGCTCTTTTTTGTTTTGCGCGTGCGCAGAACCACCAAGCTATCCCTTACGCACACAAAGGCGATGGCGCACGATATACTGAAACTCTCTAATATCACATGCAGCCATCGTGGGCCATGAGGATCGAAAACGAAAAGAACGATAGAGAGAAAGCCTACAATCTTCTGCGACCGCGCAATACAGAAAAGACAGTTGCCCCGCGTTAAGTTCACGTGACAGAAGAAGAACCTGGAAGAGAAGCGACCCCCTCAACAAGATAGGAAAATTCGACCGTATTGGGAGTTACAAATTTTATTTACCGTTAATGAAGATAAAACTAAGTAAGTGGTAATGGAAAATCTTGACGCGTGTGTATGCCAGAGATGTTCGTGGAGGCGATCGCGTTAGTGTGCAAGAGAACAATTCTACCAGCAGCCACAAAATATGAAATTCCCGCATTCATTAGAAATCGAATTAAAAATTAAGTGATGCACTCCAGTCGAACGGGGTCTTGTGTATGTAAAGCTGGAACCGCATGGGGTGTATTTCAGGGCGTAAAACCACCAGCGCGACGCCCTGAAATACGCCCCATGCGGTTCCAGCTTCATACGCATGCCACGCTGTGATTGCCACGTTGCCGTCCCCGGGAAATATCAAGAGACTGCTGACGAGCTCGAGTACGCGCTAGAAATCGGTTCTGCGTGTGAAATTTTGCGCCAAGCCTACTATGGCGCGTTTCTCACGCTGAGATACGCACCATGCGGTTCCAGCTTGACGCTTTTAGCTGCTAAGCACAAGAAAAAGTTGCAACCGTGGAGCCTTAGAATATGCCGTGCGTACTCAATGGTGACCATTGGTACATCATGGAACGTGCACTTCGAAATCAGTGACTGCAGTTTGACCAGCAGAACCCTGTCGCAGATTTTTTTCTTCTTCTTTTGATTCCCACCTTATGGTTTATCCAAATGCCGCACAATATCATCACAGGTCCTATCGCTAGACGAAACTACTCTGTTTTTTTCTGCTCCCATCAGTATGAAACGTAGTCAATGCTCTCTTTATCGCTGTTAGCTCCATCTTGCTCCCTCTTTTCCTCATTTTCTCTTCATTCACACCAGCTGGCTCATGGAGGAACCCTACCGCGAACTACCGCGTATTCCAATATAGAGTGAAGGAATCCTTCGTTACTGGTACTTTCTGTTTCTCGAATAATGAGTGCGTCGAATCTGGATCAGTAGCAGCTTTGATGTCCCCTGTAGCGTGGGTTTGTCTGGTTGTTGTCAGCCTTTTCTTACTTAGACGTGATTTGAATTGGAGGCCTTCTCAATTGAGGCGGCGGACAAGTTCGTGCGCAAAGTTCATAAGTACCATCTAGTACTTTCTTCTCTTCGTTTTAGGGTATTGAAAGTAGGACATGTACAGGGTGTTCATTTCTATCCGTTTCGTATAGTGTAAAAAAAGCTATCAAAACTACGCAGATGCCTTTTTGGCAGGTGGGTTGTACGGCCCGTTATACGGCGTATGTAATTGCGGGATATTGTTGAATAAACTTTTTAATGAGATGCTTTCGTGGAAATGAGAGATAGTACAATTGGATCCAGTCATTATTTAAATACACTACCTTTTTTAAAAAAATCCTAAAATGTGCACGGTACCTTGACATTAAAACCGCAAAATTTTGCAACGCAAAAAGTCTGAACCGATCCCCTTCCCCTCCCCTTTCTCCCTCTCTCCCGAGCAACGCGCCGCCAGTCTAGGCCGGCAGACCGCTCGTCTACCGGATGTTACCCCCCTCCGTCCAGACCGTAACCGAAACCACGTCAGTGTTCTCAAGTGCAAAAGGAGCGACGGCCGCTCGCTTTCGAAGGCGACGTGTTTTGTAGCGATGGATGTGTTTGGAGTAGGCGCCGATCTGACAGTTTTCTCGTCCAGATATGCCGGAGGTTCCGTTTCTGTGCTCGAGAAGTGCGTGCTTCTATCGTGGGGTGTACTACGCTAGGTGGGAGGAGAACGAGACTGACAAGTGACAAGGTTAGAGTGGAGGACAGAGCAAACTGTCAACTGTTTCTTGACAAAAAACAGCAAAACAACAACAACAACCATGTTTTTGTTGCCAAAACATACCACATTGAGAAGTCCCAATTGGTCGATTCAATTTGCGGGTGCAGTCGAAGTTCTATAGGACGGGACTGCTCCAAAAACAAATTGCATAACGCTTCTTATGCCTTAGACCGACTTACGCAATCAGTCAAAGAGAAAACACATTACTGCGCACAGGCAAAATACGCACGGTATGCTCTCACGAGAAAATACTTCGAGAGATGTATCAGCTGCTTGTGTTCTCACGAAATGTGCAGCTGGTTGTTAAGTTTCATTTCCCACGGTGTCTACGCCCCAACGTTTAGAAGGTGTGGTACGTTTATACACGTATTTCTGCACGGGCATTTCGCAAGCCGAAATGCCCGTAATACCTGCTTTGGTATATTGCAGATCTCAGGCCCGTAAGAGTGCGCTGTGATTAGTAAGGCGATCTGAATAACTCAGTTGATAAGTTGATAAGTAAAGTAAGTACGTAGTAAGTTTTACACGGCCAACAGTTTCGTTTAGCTTCATTTCGTGCAGCTATACTAATGAAACCTGTTTAGTACTAAAATACCAATCTTCCCGAACCACACTCTCCGCGACTCTTAATCAGCTGGACTCTCGTCCCCCCCTCTCTCAAAACTGCTTGGTCCCTGGCTAAATCCAGCCCACCAACGCTCTGCCCTCAAAGCTCTTTTGACCGTTTTGGACACCATAGGACTTCGATACTTATTGTGAACGGGCTCATTATTTCGTTCCCCCCATCACCAACGGGAATGGGGTAGAGTATGGCCCCTGGCGATGAAACTCCCCATTCATCATCTCACAATAATAAAGCTGCTTCTAAAATACCTCGTTGTATAAGTCGTTAAAGTATTGCGGAAATAAAGTTTTTCATTCATTCATTCATTCGCGTTCGCATGCGGGTTGACATTGACAGTATCATGGGGTGGCCGAACAAGGTAAAATTATTGTCCCTAGTTGGTTTTCTGTTGCCTTTGCAACCCTAGTTCTACAAAACTTATAAGGCGTGATAAGACACGAGACGTTAGCAGCACAAGCACATTTACATTGACTGGTATCGTCTCCCACAACAGAGGTAATCGATTCAAATCGAGGAGAGAAAGATGCATGTGAGGAGGGTGAAGATACTGATGTCCAGAAGGGGCTTGTAGGCAACATGCTCTTTGAGTATGACGAGCAACAGACAAGACACACACGAGATGGGACGAGGCTCAATGTCGTGTGTGTGGCTGTTCTATGGCTCATCATGCTCATGGAATATGTTGCATACTATTGTTTGTTTGTTTGTTTGTTTGTAAGGGAAAAAAAGAGGGTATATTGAACTCGTCTCCCGACTTGTTCTGCTACTCTAAACATAAATTCTCACCCCCCCCCCCCCACTCCCCAAAAATACTTCCATGTGCCCTACTCGCAAGTTCGCTATTCACTATGCACATGATCGCTATTCAGAAGTGCACTATTCACATGTTCACTAGTAGTCCACTATTCAGAATTATCCGCTATTCACATGTTCACTAAAAGTCCACTATTCACAATTATCCCAAGATCATGCACAGAGAATCCTCAGTCCATCCCACAGCTCTGAACAAATTTCACTAGTGCTGCCAAGGCAGCATCCTTCGTGTTCGGTGCCCAAAGCCCCAACACCTTCACTATATTGAAGACCCTGATGTGTAGTCGAGCAAGTGTAGCTTTCAGTGTAGCTCTTTGATACGCATACCTACTGCAGTGCATTATAATATGCTCACTATCCTCCACCGTTGCACAAACCGAACAATTCTATGAGTCTGCTTTTCCAACTTTATGAAGAAAAGGACGGCCATAAGGCACATTCAACCGACACCGGTGTAAAAACGTCTGAACAGAGCGCGGTAACGTAGACGGAACACCGAACTTCAGCGCCGGATCTATGCGATGTAGCAGCGACGAATCACTCTGCAATTGTACCCATCGCCGTCTGCATAGTTCCTGCGACAATGACTTTAATAGTGAAGATGCAACATCTGACTTAAAGTACATGACCGGATGTAGTGTTGAAGATAGGTGTATTATGTCCGCTAGTTCGTCTGCAGCTTGATTCCCTCCTATACCCACATGTCCAGGAATCCACTGCAGAGTTACTTTGTGGCCGGCGACTCTACACTTGGTGTATTCATGGAGTATTTGGCGAACTGCTGGTGTCATAGAGCCACTTCCCAAGAATGAAAGCATGGCTTGGAGTCCAGCTTTTGAATCGCTGTATACAACCCGCTCGGCAGGTGGCTGTTGTTCCACTACGTACTGTATTGCCATCTGGATTGCTACTAATTCTGCTGTTGTTTTGTAATGTTGTAATGCGGTAATCTTTTTTGCGACAGTCGTGCCATTACCTCTTTCCTGTGCAGTGGAGCAACAAAAGCAGATGCTGAGCCTGATGCCGTCGTCGATCCGTCAGTGAAAACAGCAGTGCTGCTACAGTGACGCTCCATCATAGATAGACAATGCTGTCTCAGCACTGCAGTGGGTAAAGTGGACTTGGGGTGGTGTACTCCAGGCAGGGAGATGCAAACCAGCGGTAGATCTAGAGTCCAAGGGGGATGCTGGGTCGGTCTTGGAGGCTGTGTTTTTGGCAAGTTGCGCTGGTAAGGAGCAATGGCTTTGTAGAAGTCAGAATTTCGGCATCTTAATCTCCGTGCCAGGGGGTGCTTGTCATAGCGCAGATTCAGGCGCAGATAGTGACGCACTATTTCTTGCGTTCTCAGCACCTCTACAGGCAGTTCTCTAGCTTCTGCTGTTGCCAAAACATTGGAGGTGGCTATTTCATTTCTTGTCCGTATTGATTGTATGCGTGTATAGGCGGCGTCCACAAGCACTCTGCTATTCGTTTGTTGTCTACAATATGGTTTCACATGAAAGAACGTTGCTCTGTTGCGGTGAATTACCTCATCACATTGTCATCCATGTAGTTGTTGTTTTTCTGACTTCGGTCCTCATTGCGAGGCGACTCATTATTCCACTTCACCACATTACCGCCATAAATGGGGAAGAGTGTCGGCCCTGGTGATGAAACTCCGCACTCATCATCGTTCAAATAAAGTTGATGTTGTTAACGTTGCACTGACATACGGAATAGAATAGAAACAGAAAGAAAAAAATGGAAAACGTAGGTCGCACTGGTGCGACCAGCTGTTCCAGGATGCTTGACGTGTGAAAGCACTGAACGATTTAAAACATTATTTCAGCACGTATGTCCTCGAGGTAGGTCGTCAGTGCACACAGCGCAGGTTGCTGGTGCTGCCTTGGCCAGCTGCCCAGTACCGTCTCAACACTAAAAGGTTGGTTGTCAAGTTTCGCGAGGGCGTTTTTTAGTGGTCGCCGACTAGAGTCGAAGCGTCGGCAGGTGACCAGCACGTGCTCCGTGTTCTCCACAGTTCCGCAAGTTGAACAGCTTGGCGATCCAGCGACACCTGTCTTATGAAGGAAAGCTTCTGCGGACGAGACTTTGAGTCGCAGGCGATGGATGACTGACTCTAACGGCCTTGGCATCTTCGATGGGAGACAGTAGGTGCAGTTGGGGTCTATTCCCTCGAGGAACGAGTGATTCATGACGTCGCCTGTCCACATGGTTTTAGAGAGTCGATTACGTAAGGAGGCCAGCAAGTACTTTGCATCGGATTGCGTGAAGTAGATTTTATGAGTAGTTCTTTTATAGTGAGCAATTCGAGCACCCTGGTCCGCCTTCTCATTTCCACTGATACCACAGTGCCCTGGGATCCACTGGATGATGATTATGTGACCCTTTGATATCGAAGTGCCGTTTCAAGTGAACAAGGTCGCTGAGATTAAAAAGTACGACTGTCTTCTTGAGACAGTTTTAATACGCCGTTTCATCTCTTCGATGAACGCTGATGAATACGATGTTGGGAAATCGCTATAGATGAACTGTCCCACGTGCGCACGGAAGGCGGAGAGCATACAGAACATACAAAATTTGGTTGTCAGGGTACCTTGCCAGGGTTGCTGTGTATTTGACATTGGGAAAGCTACATCATAGTGTGCTGTCATGTATATGTTACATGCAGAACGCTAAATTTTAGTAAATGACTAAACGATTCCAGGCATTTCATGAAATGCCTGTTTCGGTCAGGCATTTAGCCAAATACAAAAAAAAAAAGAGAGAGAGAAAAAAAAGCCAGACATTTCGTTAAATGCCTAGAGAAGCAGCCAGACGTTCCGTTAAATGCCCGTTCGCGTCGGGCATCTTGCAAAATGCTTCGGGAGTGCTATGTACAAGGAACGGAATGCAAAGAGTGAGTGAGTAACAAAAACATGGAGAAACTGGCACCGCCAACCTGGAAACCGGAACACAAAAGAACGGATCATATTGATTTGCTTTCCAACAAGAGATGTACGCAAAACGAAACAGAAGCGCGACAGTTATAATCAAGTATGGGAGTGATCATATAGTATAATTAAGATGTGCATGATATTGGAATGAAATGACAGACATTACTCGTCATATAGCGCCCATAGCGGTCCCAGGGTTTTTCGGCACACTTTGCAGGCGAATGTCGGCACAGTTTTCTTGAAGTCGGCGCAGGACGCACACTAACCCCCCCCCCCCCCCCCCTGTCCCACCACTCCTTTCTGTTGTCCTCTCTCGACACATCTGTATGTTGACATCTGTACGCCGCTCATAGCCATAGTTTCTTGTGGGCGCAAACACGGAAGCAAAGCAAAAATCATAGCGGTCGTAGAATCGCCCATCTCATCGTCACCCCGTGTATGTGTGTGTGCGCTTTTACTCGATGAAACTAGCATGAGTTACAAGGCTAGCTGGTGTTGGCTTGACGACCTTAAGATTTTCCTTGAGTTTGAGGGAAAATGCCGGACGAGGAGAAGACACGACAGACTCACAGCCTGTCGTACAAACTCGAGGCAATTTTAACGTCGTCACGCATTTAATCGCCAGCTTAACAACGAGATGCGGAAACGAAATGACACTTCGGAATGACCACCGATCCACTGCCGTCTTGGGCATTGTTTAGGTAGGGGTCACCATTCCGCAACTCGGCTTCATTATCGAAACGAATTTGGGGAGGCGAGGCAAGCTGCTACAGCCGCGCTAAACTAACCTAACTTAGCACTAAACTAACCAAGTTTATCATGTCTTAGGTTAGTTTAGTGGATAGGTCAGGTTAGGTTAGATTAGTGCGGCTGTGGCAGCTTGCCTCGCCTCCCCAAATACGTTTCTAAAGGAAGTTGGGGGCGATACAAGCTGCCACAGCCGCACCAACCAAACTTAGTACTAAACTAATCTAGTTTATGATGTCTTAGGTTAGTTTTGGTGATAGGTTAGGTTTGGTAATTGCGGCTGTCTGGCTTTTTTGGGCATCTTGCCTGTAACATGTCCACTTAAGAGACCTGCGATGGCGCAGTTTCCTCACAGGGGCCCACGACAGCCAAAAGACTGAGTACTGTTCCTGCTATAAAGACCAACCGCGTACTGTGCACGCAGCGTCCACCTTTCCGTTTCGTACAGGGAAAGGAAAAAAAGAAGTGTACTTGGTTCGGCCTGACGACTGGCACATTTCGGCATTTTCCTAAATGCCCGACGCAAACAGGAATTTAACGAAATGCCTGGCCGAACCCGGCACAGTGTCATAAAATGTCTGGAATCGTTCAGCCGTTTAACGAAATGCATGATTTTGCCTGTTGCCTGTAACAGATATACCCCTCTATTTGTACTTCAGGTAACTTGAGGCTTCCCGCACAATTGTTCCCGCTTGAACGTGATCTTACTCTACATACTGTTTCGTTTTATTGACGTTCATGCCTGACAGCACAGAACCCGTATTACGAAGCTTTCGCTCATAAATTGTCGAGTGGAACGCAACTTTGCCTGTTTGCAGCCTAGCTGATCCGTTTTGCATATGAAACGACGTTCATAGATATGTGCACGCACCCACATAGAGATGCATCCCTCTTCGCCTTCGGCAAATAGAATCAGACGCGAGCAACTGCTTACTGTGCTGGTTCAGCCTTGGGTATAATGTGGGATTCTGAATGCGTCCGTGTTTTCTGTTTGTTGAACGTACTGGAAAATGGAAACGTTCGTGTATGGTGTAAACACACACAACGACCAAAGTATGGGAAACCGCCGAAGGGACGCGTCATGTAAATGCATCCACGCAAGTCTCATCTAGTGCTGTGTTCATTTGGCATAATAAAGTAACTCCGTGCTGTAACCATAAATGATGAAAGCCGGGAAAAGTATAATGGCGCCTCTATCGTTCGCGTAGCGCGAACATTGCATCATGCTGACTGCATCATGCCTCTATTTCCAACGCCCCGCGGTCTTCTTATTTCGCCCGTGTTTTTGTTTTGTTGTTTGGACAATCGTGCACATGATTTTTGTGTCTGCGTATGCATATGACGTTTGTACCAGCTCGCGTGGCATAGTGGTTACGACGATCGCATTCCGCACCGAGATGGGAGGTGAACGCGGGTTCGAATCCTACCACTGGCTGTGCTGTCTGAGGTTTTCCCTAGGTTTTCCGAAGACTTCCCAGACGAATGTCGGCACAGTTCCACCTGAAGTCGGCCCAGGACGCATACTAACCCCCCTGTCCCCACTCATTCCTGCTGTCTTCTCCCCATCTGTGCACGTCTGTAAGCCGTTCATAGCCACAGTTGCTTCGCGGCGCTAACACGGAATAAAAAAATCATACGACGTTTGTACCTGGCTCATACGTGGTGTTCCTGAGAGGGCGATATTGGAAGAACGGAGAGTTGTTATTATAGAGTTGCCTCCTCGAACCTGGGAGGTACCCGGGTTCGAATCCTGGTGCCGGCTGTGCTGTCTGGGGTTTTTCCTGGGTTTTGCTCAGACGCTTTCAGACATATGTCGGCACAGTTCCCATAGAAGTCGGCCCAGGACGCACATTCTCTCAGGGCGTAAGTCATGACGTTGCCCACCCCTGTGAGGCCGAGAACGGCGAGCCCTTTCACCACCATCGCCGCCGCCACCACCACCACCACCGCCCCCTCGAAGCAATAAGAAAAAAAAAAGAAAAAAAAAGACAGGAAATACGCAACCAAACTTCTCACTCCTCACCAGACTCCGTCCCAGCTGGTCACGCCCAGGTTCGTTATTCGGCACCTTGCCCAGGCTGTTGCCATCCGGAACGAAAGAGACCATCGCTTTTCCGCAGCGGAGGTGTTAATTACCAAACATGCCACGTGTCTGGAAGCAGAGTGGCCCATTCCTCCTCCTCCTCCTCCTCCAGTTAAGTCGCGGGGAGGGAGTTGGGTAAATGTTTATTTTGATGAATAATAAAGTGAAGTCGGGATTACACAGATGAGAATGCAGAGACGAATACGTCTAACGTCACCGTTCTTCACTTCTGAATTTTCCGGCTCGTCATTATCAGCGAAAGCAGTTTAAGCAGCTGAGGTAGCTCGGCAATTACTTGCACTTTGAGGACGAAACGCACCCATCAACCAAGTGCTTTGTCAGTTAATGCCCATATCTCATCGCTGATCACGCAGAGACATCCTCGTCAGACTCCACCGCACTTGTTAACCACGTTTCAACTTCCGCTCTTCCGTACGCATGCCCAAAAAGCAAGAAGACGAGAAAGCCCTAACTTCCGCACGATCGCTTCAATCCATATCTCTCTCTCTCTCTATCGTCTTCAACATCCTTTGGCTTCTTCGTGGTTGTACTTACCGCTGGACATAATTGATGGTCGTGCATTTACGAAGAGAATGAGCACGGAGCAGCGCAAATCCTGGCTCGGAATTGTTCCTGCCAATCTGGATTCGCGCGGGAAGCGCGTCCGTCATATTTCTCTCGATTTGCTGCTTCGCTGAACCCGCATTAAACCTGTCGCTTTCTGGGAGAGCGTGGGCTCTTCCCGCCCCATATACGTCTCGCGTATTACGCGTCGTTCGCTGCTACGCCTGGTACCGTTGTCATTTTTGAGGTACTTCTCCCCGTACATTTGTACCAGACGGTTAGATACAGCTTTGTTGTACCGATATCAGAGAGTTTTAGTGCATGGTACACTATCGCTAGGGTTCCGCGTTTTCGGTTTTAATCGAAAAACACCGAAAAACATACGCCGGGTTAATTTTCTCTCATTCGGTTTTAATCGAAAAACACCGAATACAGAGGGACATTCCAGTAACGACGACAGAAATAAATTGCTGCACATGCCCAGCAAGTGTTTGATACAGATAAGAAAACAACACCGAAATACTGTGACTGTGAAAAATTTCCGTTTACTGCGGTTTTTAGTGCCTTGAGACTTCGCTTTTGGTGCCAAGCTAGGTGATGATGTTCTCATTTATTCTTTCAAAGCGTTTCAAAGAGTCGAGGTTAGTGTAGTTTCCCTTTCTTTTATTAATAACGCGTCCTGGAGTAGCCAGTCCCGAGTGGCTCGAGACTACCATCTCCATTTTTTTCTTTTAAAATCAATCAATCAATCAATCAATCCGTTTACTGTTTCGTTAGCCGTAACACGCCACCGCAGCGAACAACGCCATGCTGAATGAGCGTCGTGCGGAAATTATATTGTAATTTCTATTCGCCGATAACTGTCGGGTAAACCATGTACACGCCATGAAAAAACATAGGAAAATGCCGATTTCGTGAAAATCAAGAAACACCGATAAACCTACGCCGAATCCGCCGAAAAATAAAAACCGCAAACGCGGAAACCCTGGCTATCGCCTTTGCGTACGTAAGGGATAGCGTGGTGGTTCTCTTTATATTTTGCGCGTGCGCAGAACCAGCAACGCTATCTCTTGCGTACGCAAGTGCTATAGCGTACGATCCAGTAAAACTCACTATTTACAGAGTGTGGGTGCGTGGTTAAGTGCGCAGCCGGCAGATGAAGTTGAGGGACAAACATTGGTAAGCTTCAGGAAACACCTTTGCTAACAAACGGCGGGAACACGTTGTCGAACAGCGGTGGCGAACACGTACCTATCAGGATTACAGCAATAGGCTCAGATTGCGTTCACCATTTAACTAACTTGCCAAGTAGCGTTACGTGTAATGTTGAGCAGTTCCGTTGACTGTATCAAAATCTGAGACGAATTTAGGGCTCGACGCTGCAAACTCAGCGTCGGCAACACGACTCTTGAAATGCCAGTCACACATGAAATGCAAAATGCTCAAAGATATACGACCATATTGACGACACCAGAGGCGTTTTGCCCGGTACTCATCCTATTGTCAATAAGCTCCCTATATGCATTGACGGGTGTCGAGGCGACTTTCTATACCAGCGGCGCGCGAATGAAGTTGCTGATCCAGACGTGTTTCTTTTGTGTGCAGTTGTGGTATAGCGTAGCATACAGATGCCTTTTGGGCAAATTGATATATACCAACTTGTATTGCTATCTGGATGTGTAACAACTTGCATTCTGTAGTACCACGTTTGTATTGCCAACTGTAGGATGGAATACGTTTGTTAGTGTGTTCGTGTGCACAGAGACGATATATTGCATATGTTGAATCCGCATTATGTGATACATGTGCGCCGACATGTATGACGAAGTAAGCTAAATTCAATATACAGCTGGTACAAGGCTTCGTGTTGCGAGCGGCTGCGACTGTTGTTCTTCCTTTTCTGCCTGGCTCTGTGTTTGCCGCAACAACAACATAATCACCTTCCTTGTAAATCTACTCCCGATTATTATTAACATCATCTGCGTAGTGACGATAGCATGAGGTATATCACTGTTTCTGTTTACCACATATTTTGGAAGATGTCATAAACATAGGCGTTTTTGGGTACCACCACGTGTGCTGTCTCTGCTTTTTCTATCATTTCGTCTTTACGGAAAGAAAACGCACAGACTTTGTTCACCAGTGAGCTATACCGAGTTTGTAACTTTATGGATGCTTTAAAGCGAACGATGTTGGTGTTCGGTTCAAGATTGATGCAAGGAAACTGAATATATATGAGCAGTCATGACACTGTTGCTAAGTTGCTGACTGTGGACAGTTGAATAGTTGAACAAAATCGAACTTCTTTTTCGGTTTCGGGGAATATAGGTAAAGCCAATAACGGCCCCTTCCTTAGCTGTCCGATTTTGTGACAAGTGTTGAAGTTCGTCGATTTGTAACATTCGCTGCAGGTCCTTGGAATCGATATGTGCTTTCCTGAGGAATCCCTGTCGTTTGCGTCTGTAAAGCTAATGTACGTTTCCCAGTACATGACATCTTGTGCGTAGCCTACAGATAGATGCAGTAATGCACGCCGCGTACACCCTATGGAAAATAATTACAATAATTAGTCGTGACTTTACGTCGCGAGACAACTATGATACCCATTTCTCATTCCCTTTTTTTTTGTTTTTCTATCACATCACATCACAACTATGATCATGAGCCACGCCACACTGGTCGGTCTGCGGATTAATTTCACCCACCTGAGTGTATTCTAAGGACTAAATTGGAGAGCGATTACAGCTATCTAGCACCCTAGGTCGCAATTACAACCCATTTTACTCCCATGGCGCAAACAACGTGAAATTAGCCGAGGCATGCTACAGCCATGCACGACACAAGCACGTGAGCCACCAACCAGTGTTGCTTGAGATTTGCTTGCTTCAAGAGCGGCTTGATTTCGTAGTCTCATGACTCTGAAATTTACCCCCTTGACTGCAAATACTCTGAAAACTTCGCATAAGCGGCCGTGCATTTAGTCCCACAATGTGTGTGTGTGTGTGGGGGGGTATATTTATTGGAACAGAAAGGGAAAGGAAAGTTCAGTTTTCTTTTATTTGGATCCGTGTTAGCGCCGCGTAGCAACTGTGGCTACGAAAGGCAGTTCCCACAGTGGACTAACAGTTGTGGCAATGCATCTAGTTTCCATAATGACTAAAACTACTCTGTGTATCTTCCTTTTTCCTTTGCAGGCCAAGAAGGATATTCGTTTTTCCCGCATTCAAACAAACCGGCTTCCCTTACTCAGCAGCAAACTTAATATTATCGTACTTGCGGCCTAATGCTGAAGTCAGCCCGTCCATTTCAGAGACCGATTCTTCGGTCGATCGTGTCGGCCCCCGTGCAGCACTATACGCATGCGCGCAGTGTTACATATTTGCCCTCACGCGCGATACTCATACCATCTCTCATCCGTGTCCGTAGCCGTTATGACACGTCGACACTACGTGTACTACATCACTACATTATCGCATCTTCGTCTCCTGTTGTCACGCACGTCCGCATTCGTCTAGCGTCAGCTATTCGGTCTGCTTGCACCGTACAGTGTTATGATCATCACATATCCTTTCCTCGTAACAGCCAATCCATTCGTTGCTTCGTAGGAGATCGTATACAGATCAGAGCGGACAAAAACTCCCATGAGATAGAAGAGTGCTGCTGTTGTGGCTATGTTGTTTGTGAGGCACAGACATCGCTATTTTCACGGCCGTATGCTCCGGTAAGCATCCCCTGACTTTTGCCAAATGGGAACCCTGCACAAAGTCGGAACCCTACTTGTACCCCATGCGCTCAGGTATCAGTGGAATCGTGTATGCTTTTTTTTTTCCTCTCCTTATTACGCTTATACTAATACGAGAATATGGGCTTGGTGGTAACGCATTTAGGTATAAATCAGGAGCTACCGAGATACGGACAAAACATAGGACACAAGCGACTGTTCCACTATCAGCAACCTTTGTTTAACATATATGACAGGTACGAATACCACTATCATGGCGTCACTTACATTCCCTAAAGCCTAGACCAGTTACAAAGGGGAGACTTTGTTGTATCAAGCAAAACGCCATAGCAGCCTTCAAGTGCAGCAGGAGTGTGCTTTATGAAATTCTAGTGTCATACTGTACGGGTTACATCCTGATTCGAGCGTGAACGACTGTCCACTATTAAGGGTCACGTGGCGTTGCACGTCCAAAGCCGCTATTGTACTCCACTGTTCGGACAGACCTTCAGAAACGCTGCCCACGTTCGAAAGGAGGAACGCGAAATCGTTGGAAAGTACATCATCGAGAAAGCAAGGTCTGAAAAATTACGGCAGAAATCGCTGTGCAGAGTGTCATTGAAATGCCATAGCATTTATAGGCTCATCGTGGGCATTCTCGGACGATGGAGAGTAGAGGCCTGTGGAGACTGAAGTAGATGACGTACTTGGCAACCACTAGCTTGTCTATGCCCCTGACGAAAACACAATCCATAAGACTTCCTGTATGGGCTGTGGGAATTTTAAAGTCACTGATTAGATGCAAATGGAAGACTTCGTCCATGAAATCCGCGAACCAGTTGTTCTGGGGCTCCTTAGTGTCCGCATTGAAATTTCCCATAGACATGTTGTGCTCCTTCAAGTAAGCTGTTGCTTGCAGAGTAATTGAGAGTTTGGCTAGAAGGAACCTCTTGGTCGTGCCTTTAGTGGATCCCGGTGTCATGTATACCAGCATGATGAGTGTGGGGGCACCCCTGTAGACAACTTCTACGACGCATAGGTGGGGTAACTTCGCCAACCGTTCTGGTGGTTATCGTTGTACGGAACGAGGCTACTAAAGGATACTCGTCAGCTTCCTTTGGTTGGTGGTTCTTCGCAGCTACCCGATTCCCAGAGCAAGATGGACTGCACAGCGCTCCCTCTCCTGTACCACAATCACCTTTCCGCTCTCCCTTTCACCCGTCCCTTTTCCCCCCTCTCCTGAGTGCACCGTACTGACATTTGTCTTAAAGCGTCTGAGGAAAACCCAGGAATACACCCAGACTGCACAGCCCCGTATTGGAACTCGTGTCTCCGCCCTGTCTCGGTGTGGAATGCCGTCATCGTAGCGACTAGGCCAGGGGAGCTTTTTTCAGTTTCTTTTTTCAAACGAATAAACTTTACCTACAATTTTACAATACTTATAGTGTGTCCGGACACAAAGCACAGTAGAGCGAATTGCACTGTTTGGAGGCATTATGCCTGTTCTGTATTTCTTGCTAGCCGCTTTTCTGCTATCTGGAGCTGGCGTGTGTCACGGCAGTTTTGTAGCCGCGTATTTGAACACGTGATCTCCAAGCAGGAACGAATGAGTGCAGGGCTTACGCCGCGACGTACCTAGCCACAAGAAATATCGAAGGGTTCGCTCATCAATGCTATCGTGTTTAAAAATATGTGAGCCAGCCATGCGTATAGTACTAGCCCCGCAAGAGATAGTGTAACTCGAGTCAACACCTGAGTGTTGTTATGGTTTTTGCTTCCAAAACAAGGTCGCGATCGCCTGTTGTTATTGGCGCAGAACACGTAAGTGACGTTATGACAGGGCTATTTGCACCGGTCCTGTATGTTCAATGACGGTTGTTGATAGTGGAGGAGTAGTTCATGTGTTCTCGTGTTCTGTCCGTGTACAGGCGCATGCGGACCTGCGTACTCGGAAATGATCCATTGCTCTATCCTTCGGAACTGAGACTGAAGGGACACTGTGCTTGCTTTGCTTGCTGCTCCGTGGAGAAATTTATCGTCTCTATCGTATCTCCGAGATTTTATCGTGGAGAAAGCAGGCGCATACTTGTCCGTTTCCTTGACGAGGCAAACGGCTGTGAAGAGGGAGCCGGCCGAGGCGGACACCAGAGATCCGCCTTCGGTATCGTGACCTTGGGATACTTCCCGCAAATGTGCACGAAAAAAACTTCACTTCCCGTTTAACTGCCGACATCTCTCAGCACTGTTCGGCGCCACCGTCGACGCTAGCTTGAAAAGATCGCGCTTTTAAAAACCCAACAGTGAAAAAAAAAGTTCAAATTAGGAATGTGAGACTTTGCCTGTCGAATCCACGGACAACGACGTATGAAATGGAGCCATGGGGAGCGACTGTTTGCATGTCGTTTCTCAACCCCTTTAACACTTTGACTGGCGTTAACACTTTCCATCCCGAGCAGTAATGCACTGAAAGTTCCGGTGCATGGGACGTGACAGGCCTGTGTGGAGTTCTCCATTTTTTTTTTAGAGCTGCGCACGGAACACCGTACACTCGGACCTCCCGTACATTGTGCTGTTTGGGACGCCGTGGGCGACACCATCGTTCCTGCCCAGTTTCTGTGTTGCATCGTTCGAACAGTTACTTGCCAGTATGTTCGGTTCGACCAGCGTCATGGCCGAGTGGGTTAGGGCGTCCCGCTCGTTGGTGGTAGCCAAGGTCGTGCTGAAGACTGGGAGATGGTGGGTTCGAATCTTACCACCGGCTCTGCTGTCTGAGGTTTCCCTGGGTTTTCCGAAGACTTTCCAGACGAATGTCGGCACAGTTCCCCCTGAAGTCGGGCCAGGACGCATACTAACCCTCCTGTCCCCCACTCCTTCCTACTGTCCACCTCTGTACGCCGCTCATAGCCACAGTTTCTACGCGGCGCTAACACGGAATTAAAAAATATATAAAAAGAATGTTTGGTTCGAAGACCGAATTTTGAAGTGCCACCATGAGTTTTGAAAGCGATCATTTTTCAATCAGGCTCGCTTAAAAGACTGAGTGCGCGAAGTACAGGTGCCGAATGTGAACATTCGCGGTTCCAGGAAATGTATTTTTTCGCATTACCCTCTAACATCATTCTGACGGTATAGGGACAATAGAGGTTGAGCCTCCTTGACGTGTCGCTGGAAGATAGACACGCTGAGATTCAACTCAGGTTTGCGTTGCCCGCGATAGCTGAATCACCTGTCGCTTGTCTCAATAACCCCGGAAAATGCAATCCGTTGAGGACACCGTATAGCGTCGCTAAGGTTCAGAGCTTGCGGATGGCTTATCGATCTCCAACGCAGAAATTCCAGCCTGCGTTCGTATGACAGGGTGTAGACGCCTTACGCAAGCTGGTGATTCGAGAGCGCTGTGATGGCAGGTTGGCCGCTCAAGGATGTGTTTTTTTTAGTGCAGTTATATAATGAGCTTCGAGAGATGGGGGTCTGGGTTTAGGATTATGATTAAACTATTCTGCAGAGTCAGACTTTGCCGAGACTGGTGTCTGCATACGCCCACCTGGGCTGTGTACATAACACGCGAAATTGGTGCGCAATCATTCTAAATACTATATGCATGTGTATACACACGCCCCACGGGAAGAGACTGCAGCAGATTTGTGGAACGGCTCATTACTTTCCATGCCTTCAACCTTCCATGTCTGCGCATCTTATGTAGGATTCTAAAACATGTCCAATTACGAAGCAGCTCAAGGAGCCTGTTGACGCAAAAAATGGGGGGGGGATATGTTTATTGCGAAAAAAAAAGAGGCAGGTAAAAAGGAAAGGTCAGCCAGGCAGGAGCCGACTTGCTATTCCTTGTAAAAAGAAAAGAAAGAAAAGGAAAAAAAACAGAAAGGGAGAAAGACGCAAGCGGCACATGGGCAGCAGAGGGGCATGAGTACACGACCGCTCAGAGGCAGTCCAGGAGCCCAGTGTCACCCAGGAAGCATATGAGCGCTCTGGTAACAGCCCATTGCTTCTGCCCTACGGGGCCCAGTAGGGTGGCCAAAGACAGGTCTCTGTGCCCCAGGGCAGATAGACGGTGCGTGAGTGCGGTCCGAGGAGCGGCATATCTTGGGCAGGTCATGAGTAAATGATGGGTGTCGGCGTCGGTGGAGCAGGAGGGGCACGCCGAAGAGGGACGCTGCTTGATCTTGAACAGGAACGATGGAGTACGGGCGACATTCAGGCGAAGACGATGCAGAGCCGACTCTTCCTTTCGAGACAGCCGTAGCGACACACTGAAGGCCATCTTCGGGTCAATGCGGTGGAGGAAGGTGTTGGCTGCGACAGTGTTTTCCATGAAGAGGTGGGTGTCGAAGGAAACGCGCCGGCGGATGTGTATGCGGCAGACGGATGGTGATAACGGGATGACAGTGTTGCACTCAGCTGCGCCATGAGCGCGCTTCGCTGCTGTGTCGGCACGTGTGTTTCCCGGCAAGCCAATGTGGCTTGGCACCCACTGAAACCACACGGAGTGGCCGGAGGTGACGAGGAGGTTGTGCACAACCAGGATCAGTGAGCGGATGTCAGAAACCACTTGCGAGCGAGGCGAAGACAGTGCCTCCAGCGCCGACTTGCTGTCTGTGAGGACTGTCCAGCTTCCAGGTGGACGAGCGGATACAAGCTTCAGTGCTTCGTGAATGGCTACAAGCTCCGCTTCGGTGGGCGACGTTTCGTGGGGAAGCTTGAAGGCTTGTTCGATGTTTTCGGAAGGGAGGAACAGTGCTGCTGTGGAGACGCCCGCGGAGACCGAGCCGTCGGTATATATCTGCAGTCGCTGGCTGTGTAGGGCGTCCAGGTGCTCCAGCACGAGGTACCGCAGGACAGGCGGGGGATGGTCGTTTTTGCTCGTGATGCCAGGGATATGTGTGTACACGGTGGGTGTGACCATCGACCACATTGGTGGGGTGTAAGACGAAGTAGACGCAGTTGATGGGACCGACACCTTCAGTCGCCGGACAGCGGCACCGAATGCCGACGCAGGGCAGTCATGGTCGATGTCCCGCAAGTGGTGGGCGGGATGACGAGTAAGGTATCGTGAGTAGGCGCGGAGGGTTTCCACGTCGCGCAGAATGTGTGCTGGAGACTCCTTGCCCTCTGCTAGAACCAGGTATGTGTCTGTCGTTTTGGGAACACCCAGGCAGACGCGCAGGCTGCGGGCCTGGATGTTGAGGAGCTCGCGTTCATTGGCTTTGCTTACGGCGTGGAGGACTGGGAGGCTGTACCTCAGGGTTCCGGTCACCAGGGAGGTGTGGACGAGCTTAAGGTCGGTGCAGGTAGGGCCCCATGACGTTCCAGAGATCCGTCGCAGGACATTGACGAGGACAGACAGCTGGGAGGACAGAGCTTTGATATGTTTGGACCAGGTGAGGCCCCAGTCGATGGTAATGCCCAGATACTTGTGGTGTGGCACGAACTCCACCGGCAAACCTGCAACCCGTAGCGGGAACTGGCGGAATGACCTGGGCGTAAACGCCATGGCGACCGTCTTGGATGGTGAAACAGACAATCCCCGGTCGGAAAGATATTGGACAACATCATCAAGGGCTCCTTGCAGGCGACGCTGAATCGCGTCACGGCGGGTGCCGGAGGTCCACAGGCATATGTCGTCGGCGTAGATGGTGATACTGACGTTGCCTCGGAGGTGAGCTGGTAGGGAGGCCATGACAACGTTGAACAAAAGAGGGCTGAGCACACTGCCTTGCGGGACGCCGCGGCGAACAGGGAAGGATTGGGTGTCCCCTTCCGTAGTGCGCACAAACAAAGACCTGTCCGATAGGAAGTCCTGAATCCACGACAGCATCCGGCCCCCCACGCCGGCCTCTTGGAGTGTCGCCACAACAGTACTGTGGAGTACGCTGTCGTAGGCCTTCATCACGTCGAGGAAGACAGCGGCGGTATGTAGGCCTTCAGATCGGGCTTGCTGCGCGGAGGAGGTGACGGCGATGACATTGTCAACGGCAGATCTACCTTGTCTGAATCCGGCCATCACCTGCGGGAAGAAGCCCGCACTTTCAAGGTACCAGGCAAGGCGCGAATGGACCATTCTCTCGAAAGTCTTCCCGATGCAGCTGGTAAGGGCAATTGGCCTAAATGAATCGATGTTGTGTGGCGATTTGCCAGGCTTTAAGATGGGGATTACCATCGCACACTTCCATTCTGTCGGGACGGAACCGGCTGCCCAGGACGCGTTGAAAATGCTCAGAAGAGACTGGCGCGCGCAAAGCGGTAGATTTCTGAGCGCCTTGTAAGACACACGGTCCGCGCCTGGCGAGGTATGCACGGGTGCATTCTCCAGCGCAGATTCAAGTTCAGCAAAGGAGAATGGAATGTCTAGGAGAGGTTCGCTCGACGACTCCAGAACTACGGGGATGTCCTTGGATGAGGCTAGTGAGTTGGTGGGGGCTGAGGCGAGGCGGTCGCAGTACTCCTCCGCTATTTCGAGTTCCTGACGCCCGGAGGCAAGCGAAAGCGATCGGAATGGCTGGCGCTGAGAGACGGGCACATGAAGCCCTTTGAGCACCGACCACAGCCGAGACAGCGGCGTGCGCGGCGACAGTGAAGTCGCAAAGTTCCGCCAGTGGGTACGTGCCAGTTTAACCAAGTGCCTATGGACAGCCTTCTGTACACGTCGTGCCTCAGACATGTGTTCGGGCAGACTAGTGCGACGGGCTCGTCGTTCCGCGCGGCGGCGGAGCGCGCGCAGCCTCTCGTACTCCGCATCGACGGCAGTGAACTTTTCCGGTATCCGCGCAACGCTGGTGGAGGACTGCGCGGCACGAACGACTGCTTGACAGAAGTCCCTTTCATTCATCAGCATGGAGTCTGCAAAGTCGGTCTCCAGAGCAGATCTGTAGGACGCCCAGTCAGTACGCTTGACGCACCGTGCGGAGCGCCGCTCCGTTCTAGGGTGCTGAATGTTGACCAGGACAGGCAGGTGATCGCTGCCCATCGTGTCAGCATCGACTTGCCACCTGGAGATCCGCGCAATGGAGGCCGAGGCCACAGTCAGGTCCAAGCAGGACGAAAGGAGAGTCGAAGTGAGACGGCGGCAAAAAATGGGAATGTTCAGGCATGCATGAGACAGGTGAGATAAACGTGGATGCACGGTAAATGTGGATCACCACGTGTGTTCGTCGCAAACGAATTGGTGCGACAGCATACCCATCAATTTCTGTTTGGTCTTCAACAGTCACGAGGAGCAAATTCGCGGTACGATTATTATGTAGCGTTCGTATAACAACGGGCACATGCATTCCAGGCACTCGGCAATGCATCGGCCAGCACCCAAGGACCTCACTGGGATTCACTGGTTGGTTATGGAGGCGAACTAACGGTGATTCCAAGGCAAGTAGCTCGGTAATAACCCGATAGAGGATATTAAGGCACTGAAAAAAAAAACGCGTTCTATGCACCTAAGAAGGCACTAAAAGAGGCACAAAAGGGCATGATTTTTCTCGGAATAGGCACGATCACTATTGCAGTACCAGCACTACGAGCGATGCCGTCAGCATTGTTTGCTTTACATCAATGCGTAACATGCCATTCTATCGCATGCACATCTGTGACAATAATTGCTGCTGAGAAATAGTATTCTTGTATTCGGAAGTCATTCTTCGATTGCACTGCAAAGATTCCAGCCATCGGGAGAGAGAAATAAGGAGAAAAATAATATGAAGATTTTGGTGTCCACAAACCCGCTCTGACAATCTTTATTTTGGAATTGAACTACAAGCACGTCTTTCCTATAGTCGGTTACTTCACTGGCTTTGCACTGGGCTCTCAGAGGTGAGTCTGTGACCCTCACGGGGGAGGGGGGGGGGCATCACGTTCTACGTGACCGTCGGACGCTGCTGGCTCAAACGTAGACTCACGACTATTGCAGGGAAGATCGTGCCTCCTGGACCGACATCACTGTGGGCTGTACCGATATTTGATCAAGCGTTTGAAGAAAAACAAGGGCAAACAGCCAGACAGCACAGCCAACACACGAAAGCGATTCTCGACCAATGATGATCTGAAGCGTGGAGCCGTTGTGTAAAAGCCTATGGTAAAAAGCCTAATCGTATGATAACGCAGAAGATGAACTCTCCTCGGGCAATGCTCAGCGTTCACCGATCTCTTATAAGTCAGATGGTTGCGCATCACATTCCCTTGCTACACAACCTCCCTGTTACCACAGAGAAGGTGTTAGAGTCTATCCTAGCAAAGGGCGTCAAGCTCTGTCTTGGCCTTCCTCGAGCAACGTCAAACGCTTTAGCCATGGCAGAAGCACGGGAACCACCTGTATCAGCTCTCAGGATGCAAGAAACGTTCCGCCACTACGTGCGGTTGGCAACGCGTCACCATCGCCATCCTCAGCTTCGAGCCATTATGAGTCGTCACCAGTCTTCTTTTACCCAAGCTATCCAGACACAACGTGGTCTTATTCCGAAACACAAGCCACATGCATTACCAGATATCCCAACATGGGTCTTGCAGCCTCCTGACGTAAGAACTAGTGTGCCTGGACTCCCGGGAAAGAAGGATATACCAACGCATGTTCTTCGTCAGTTCAGTCTTGAGCTACTAAACAGCCCCGCAGGCAGGATGCAGATTTTCACGGATGCCTCTACGACATCATCCGGCTCCTCGTGTGCATTTGTTATCCCGGAGGCGAATATTGAGAGAGCGGTGCGGCTGACTCACGTCACCTCTGCAACGGCCGCTGAACTTTATGGAGTCCTCTTGGCAATAAGTTTCATCAACTCACAATCTTCAGCTGCTCGCTGGACCATCTATAGCGACTCAAAATGTGCGTTACAGACCCTAGCTACCATGTTTACTACGGGATCTCTGGCGACAGCAGCACAAGATGTCTTACACGCACACCATGCAGCAGTTTTAAAAGGTCATGACATCCAAATGCAGTGGATCCCTAGCCACTGTGGCATTGCAGGTAACGAGGCTGTGGACGCTGCTGCACGCCGGGCTCTTCAACTAAGGCGCGCCCAGGTGTTGCCCATTTATTTCACCAAGGGTGACGCGGGGCGAATGCTGAACGAGTTCAAACAACGAATGTGCAATACCTCCTGGTTAACAGGATCGGCTCGGGATTCGCTTCTGTACAAGGTCGACCCAGGGTTACGCTTTCGAGTACCACCTTCCTTTACGCGACAAACGACAACTGTCCTACATAGGCTACGGCTCAATGTACCGTACAGCGCACGTCTCCTCTTCAAAATCGGAAAGCGAGACTCTCCGAACTGTAGTGAGTGTGGCGTTGTAGAGGATGTAGAACACATCCTTCTCAGGTGTCAGAAGTACGTCGATGCTCGAAGTGCATTAGAGACAACCCTCTCTCGTTTGGACTCCCGAGCCTTCGACATCACGAAACTATTAGGTCCTCCTTCGTCCGACAAGGCGCTAAGGGCACTTGAAGACTTTTTGCATGCAACCGGGCTTATGGACATCCTATGACACGGTGAATGTGTGATGTGTCCTGTGTGTGCCCCCGGTGATTCCGCCACTTTACTCTAACTTGGGCGCAGCTCTTGAACTTTTGACCTACATGTTGAACTCCATTATCATCTCTGTTCGTCTCTGGACATCATCCTTGCGTTTTCATCATCTCATCATCGGATTGAACTTTCTGTATTAAGTGTACTAGGGTAGCCAGTTTGACTTCGTCGAAACTCACATCCCCATTTTTTTCTTTATTCACATCACATCACATCACGCAGAAGATGAACGTCTCCCACGGCCTCAAAACATTTCAGCTTAGCCAGATGTTTGATCCACAGTACAGGGAGTGCATCAACTGTATAGTTAGCGATTTAAACTTATGAGCGCGAGGAAATAGACTTACGAACAGGAGCGCGACACGGCGCCAGGTCGACATAGCGAGAACACAACATTTGGGCGCTCAAAATGGGTGATCAGTAACTCGTAGAAAGAGGTGGCCACCTCCTGGAGTGGTAGGGGACCTTTCTTTACCCAGGAACGCAAAGAAGTGCAAATTTATTCTAATTTCTGGGATGTCATCAACCAAAAACTACAGGGGTGTAATACCTGGCCATAGCGTCATGCTGGGCTTTAATGGGTTAATGTGTTTGCTGGATTTTGCAATAGACGTTCATGTCATTGGCACACTCTTGCTGTGGTTTTGTTCATGCCGCGGAAAGTTTGAAATTTCAACATCTCTAAAAAATCATAATATATCCCCCACCCTTCTGTCAGTTCCCGTGCCGCTGAGTTCCATTTTATGGCCATTTTGACTCCTCCATCTAATTAAGTTGGCTTCAGCGAGCAGCCTTACATTTCGTTAACGAACACTACTTGTTTGCGCAACGGGTGTTATTAAGTTTCTTGCTTGCGTAAGTGGAGGGGCGCAAGTAACGTCGTTTTGACTACGCCTAGAGTGAGAGAGCGAGAAAGAGAGGGAGAAAAAACCTTTGCTAAGAAAATATTTACTCAGTTAATCAGAAACCATAATGCGTTGGCCTGGTAACGCTCTTTTTCTTCCTAGTTCTAAATGTGCACGCCATGCCGACAAAGTCTCGACGTCACACTTCACTTGGCAGATCGTTTCTGCTAGTTTAGCCGGTGGACAAACACTGTTCTTCATACTCGTCTCAAGCAGGGTGACCCGATTTTCGTTACTGTGTGTAGCGGAGTTGGGGAAATTACTTTTATATTGTTATGCATTACCGATTTACCCATTGTAATTTTGTAAACTAATGTATTATATTCCTCCTTACCTTTTCGTACTTGGTAAGGAATTTTGGACTCTCCTTGGTTGCCTGATCAGTGACAAAGGTGGCTGCGAAGAACCATTTTCTCTACCAGGCACAATTCGTACATGATGGCTTTAGACAATGCCCGAGTTTTCAACCCAAGTAATGAGCAAACCTTAACTCGTCTAACAGTAATGACGTTACATTACTCCTTTATTGCGTTAGCATTACTCATTACTAGGGCTCAGATTTTTAGGCATTTGCCTTAAGGCGTCATTTTCGGCGTTGCCTGCCTTTTTGTCGGCTCTATTGAATTGTAGCCATTTTTTTAACATTTGTAGACGCCAAACATCCTTTTTTTTTTAGAGGTGTAAGTGCGAGTGCGCCTTTCAGGCTCGTGCTGAGTGCTGCATTTTGCTTTTCGTTTCTGCGTTTTTGCGCCTTTCGTTCCTTTTTTGCGTTTGGTTTCTTTTAGTACCTTGGTTTGTTAGGAGTTCATGTACATTTGATCAAAAGATTTGGCCTCTCTGGGCCTTTCAAGATCTTCAAAGGCAGAGAACCAAAAGTATTATTCAATAGCGTGGTTCCAGGCTGCCTCAAGATTCGCGTACCAGACGTCAAAGCTTGTATGGTACCGTCGGCTTTAAACGAGCACGTTTTCCCTCATGAATCATTCTGAAACACCAACAGAGCCAAAGAGCGTACCAGATTAACGTGCATATTTCTGCATTTTATTGCCTATTTTTGAGGGCTTAAATGCCTGCCAGTTTTCATTGGTTCTAGTGCCTCAATTTCCGGACCCTACTCATTACCGATATGTAATGCATTACAGGTAATCCGTAATTTGTGATGCGTTACTCCCCATCTCTGCATTGTAGCCGTCGTAATTCGTGTGTCGGTGCAAAGACGACGGAAACTTTCACCGCAGTCTTCGATATGGCTCAAGCTAGCAAGCAGTTGTAGAAGCGTTTCGTAATTGCATTGTGCAGACATTGGTGGACGTGTGACATTTTCATGCGTGTGTTTTCGTCTTTTTAGGCGATTTTGATTTCTTGACGACTTTGGCAATACTCAGAAAATTTAGGATTTCCCTAACTCTGCGAGGTTAAAGATTGACCCGGCGAGGTTAGAAAGACGATCAAGGCATGTCCATTCTCACGCACTAGTTCCAATATTTGCACGCACAAACCGGTATAAAAATTCTTATTTTCCCCGAACAATTGAGGAGTGGAATCGGCTGACACAAAACGCGCTCGAATCATACGAATCCTTTAAGGCCCACTTGAATTTGTTCTAAGGTATAGATTATCTCGAGCCTGGAGATGCCCATTGTATTTATTGTGCTCATTTGTCACGCTTCGTTATTGCTATACTTTTGCTTTGATCTTGTTAATGTTTGCTAGTGTTACCATTGCTGTAATTATACTTCTTCTCTTTTCACCACTATGACGCCATATCCTTCTGCTGTATATGTGTTTCAACATTCACTCCTGCTTGGGCTTGTATTAGCCTGCAGCATTTCAAAATAAACAAATAAATAAATGTGGTTAATTTTAGCTGAGCGTAAACTGGTCTGTTTCATGACCTTTGATGAAATTAGGCTACAGGAATAACAAGTGGATGTGAAGAGTGATTGTAATACATTTACGAGTGCTAATGTGTTTCTTTTGAATTACTGCAGCTGATTCACGTCTAAAACTAAAGCGACTGGAAAAGGCATTAACACCGAAGCTGAGGCATTGAATAATTTTTAATCAGCGGTCACTGAACCACGCGAGGTCAGCATTTCCGCGTACCACACAAGAATACGAGAGTGGTTCCATAAGTTTCCGAGGTAGAAAATGCGCGCGAATTTAAAAATGCGATTAAGGACGCGTGGAGCCATCTGTTGGAGGACCGGAGCACCACCCTCAACCCTCTCCATGCTTTTGTCGGTTGGAGAGCGGCATTTCAAACAGCCAGGGTGCACTCTTCAGTTAAAATGGAAACAATCGAGTACCGCGCTGTGATAAAATTCTTGACAAAACAGGGACTTTCGCCTAAAGAAATTAAAGCGCGACTGGACAACGTGTACAGGGAAGCCTGTTCGTCGTACTCAACGGTACAAGACTGGGCTAAGCAGTTTCGACTGGGGCGAGAGTCCATTGAAGGTGATCCACGCGATGGTCGTCCAGTGGAAGTGGTGACACAAGAAAATTTGCCTCTTGTCGAAGAGGAAGTACTGAGCGACAGGCGTCTGAAGGTGAAGGAAATCTCAGGAAGGCTGGGGCTTTCCAAAACAACCGTTTTTCACATCATCTGCGAGGGCCTTCACATGAAAAAGGTCAGTGCAAGATGGGTGCCACGACTTCTCTCGTCAGTTCAAAAGCAACAGCGCGCCGTCCGTCGTCTGTGCCAAAGAGTTTTTGGAGCTCCGTCAAGAGAACGAAGAAGGAATATTGAAGTCAATTGTCACAGGGGATGAGACTATGGTGCTGTACTATGATCCCCTTTCGAAAAAGGAGTCGATGGAATGGCGCAAACCAGCAGAAGCACCCCCAAGAAAAGCCAAGGTTACACAATCCACAAAGAAGATCATGGCAACAATATTTTGGGATTGTCACGGGATCCTCCTCATCGACTTCAAAGAGAGGAACACCACAGTGAATGCGACGTATTATGCTTCACTCCTGCACCGACTGCGAGACGCCACCAACGAAAAGAGGCGCGGCAGGTTGAGTCGAGGTGTCCGGTTGCTCCAGGACAATGTCCCTGTCCACACGGCTTCTGTTGCCAAGGCTGCACTGAAGGAGTGCGGCCTCGACGAAATCCACTACCCACCCTACAGTCCAGACTTCGCACCGAGTGACTGCTTCCTGACTGCTAATAAAATAATGACTGCTCTAAATCATGCAGCGAATATCAACCATGAGTTAAGACGGAACACGATTCTCTATAATGTGGCTTACACGTAGCTCTCAACCGCACAAAGCCTCTGCCCTGAGGGTAATAAAAGTAAATAAATAAATAAATAAATAAATAATAAAGGATACCCAAGCATGTCTGCAACATAATGCACAAAGGAACACTGAAGCGAATGACAAAATTAGAATCACCAGTGTAATCCATTTCAGGAGAAACAAGATCGGTACCGCCTGATTTCCTTTGTGTTTACTCTTGACAGCCCAGCTGGCGTTTACTTCCTCTATGTGAAGGTCCAGATCTAATTGTCTTCCCCTGCTATGGGGTAGCTATGGAATCCTCATCGGTCAAAGCTTTCGCGTTGCTTTCATAACGACCGACTTCGCGGCCAATCTTCTCCGTCGTTGCTATCGCCCCTCGCACTCTTCCAGTGCGTCCGTGTCTGTGTTTGTATATTAAGCTCGGAGCGTGTGGGAAGTTGATGGAACCCAGTAGAATTTCCCGAGGCGGCTGAACCTCGAGTCCGCATCGATCTGCTCCTCACTTTGCCTTCACTTTTTGGGGACCTTAAGCGTAAACATATTGCGCCTTACTGGAAGGGCACGTGGGGTTCCACTGAATGAGGTACTGCTTGATTCTAGTTGTTACTGTAACATTATTATACATTTAAAAAAAACTTCGTTTGGTCTAATTACTTTGTCATTATGCGGATGCATGCCGCTATGTCTGCTACGTCAACTCTTTTTTTTTTTAGTTTTTATTTGAACCCTATTACAGAACACCGTTTTTTTAGTCACACGTCTTCTTTGAAGCATATCGGAGGGAATATTCTTTCCGGCTTGCTAGAAGGACTTCTAAGGAACATGAAAAAAAAGACAAAAAAAAAAAGAAGAGCACTGTATAAACAAACATCCTCTCACTTTCAGTAACTGAAACCTAACAGCACCCCGGTAGTCTTCCTCGTAGACTGTCATCGGGACTGCCAGACTCGAAGAAAAACATTGGGGCGGGTCAGCATGAAGGAGAACCCAACGAATATATTCTATGATGCTTGATTTTCATTACGCACCACCGGCCAAAGCAACACGCCTATTTTTCGGACGCTTTATTTATGTACCAAGTCTGATGCACTAGACAAAGCGAGTCGGTGTTAGGGATGCAGAGGAAGAAGCGGGGTAAGCGATGAAGGATCGGAACGAACCAGAAACGATTCCCTTGTGGAGCGACCTTACTTGCAATAAAGGCTACGCGCGGTCGTGCGGTGTCCCCTTATCTTTGGAAAGATATTAGTGAGTTTTAGTGCATCGTACGCTATCGCCTTTGGATGTACGTAAGGGATAGCGTTTGTGGTTCTGCGCAATGCGCGAAGATCGCTCTGTTTTGCGCGTGCGCAGAACCGCCAAGGGCATCTCCTACGTGCGCAAAGGCGATAGTGTACGATGTACTAAAACTCTCTATCGACTCGCACACATGGGCTGCACAACGGGAAAACAATGATGCGATTCAATTGAGTTCATACAATGTCCCCCGCTGTTTTAAGAAGGCATATTTGAAGTGCGATGAATGCCTTGCGAACCCTGCCTATACAAGCCATGAACGGTTCCCAACGTGTCTCTTGGTAGACTGAGTTGAAAGTCTCTCAACCCAAACCACTGAGTGGGGGAAATATTTACATAATTCTATACCTTTTTGCAGTATGGAATAAACCATTACGTAGTAAAATATAAATTCGTGACAATGATATTTAATGACTGCCGCTCATACGAGCCACGTGGTTAAGGGAATATATAATGCAGCATTTAGAGATTAATCGATAACACGAGTACCCGTAAATTAACGACGAAAGATATTCTGACTAGATTTGGTAGTGAACAACAGAAAATCGTCATATGTAAAAAGTGCTGCCGGACGTGTCCCAGTGATGTTGCTGAATTGCATCTCTGTTAAAAGCGCGGCAACGCTTTTGCTATGGGCGTGTTTTCTTATTCAACCCGAGTAGCTAGGGAGTTGGGTAATGACGTCAGAGCCTTTATCATCACGTGACTCCAGAGTACCACCATTGACCGGAATTTTCGAACGGGTAGAGTTAGTCTGCGTTCAAACTGGCGGACTGGCATGATGGGCGACACGATGTGGAAGTGGTGGCATTCTCAAGCTTCGTCATACTGTTTGTTTAAAGGTACTGTAAAGCACCACCGATCAAATGTCATTTAGTGTGGCTATTCGATAGTCCAAGCCACCAGGACAAAAACTGCGCAAGTTTTATTCCAATCGACGGTACAATTAATTAGAAAATTACAAATCAATATTACCGGCAACACTGTACTAGGTATTCGAAATGAATCCGTACCCCTGACACATACGGCGGCAACCACATTGCATGCGTATAACACTGGGCCCGACATCACAATCCACCATAAAATCCGCACCTGCAATCCACACAATGATCCACATCTGAGGATAAACGGATAAGCGAACTGAAATGAAATGCTGAGTCGTTGAAAAAAATGTGTCAGACGTTCAAGCCAGACAGCGTCGGGACTTGTTTCTTCACAGAGGTTCACAAAGGGAGTTTGTTCGTTCGAAAGAGGCCGCGAACAGAAGCAGCGCGCAGGCGCAGCAGAGAAGTTGGGAGAGCCTCCATCGAACAGCGGTCAGCGCTGGGTTACTTCGCAAAAACAGGGGTTAACAGGTTAAATTGTTAACAGAACAGAAAGTATAGCACGATAGCAAGAATAGAAGCAGCATAGAAAGCAAAACAGAATGCATAGGTAAACAGGAAAACTAATAATATGGTTACTAAAATAACGAAGTTCCGATGTAATAGTGTGTAATACCAATTTTCAGTGTTGCCCGCTGTACAGGGGGTTGTTTGACACCAGGCGTCGCACCGCTCCACTACGCCGCAGAGCCGTATATTAAAAGGGAGTCTGGCCATTGGGAGGAGTCACAAAAAGAGGCTCGACCTGTCAATCACAGTTTGGCTCCTCTGATTAGTTTGCTTTTTACCAAGGGGGTCGCCATGACACCATACTGCCACCCAAAATGGCGACGAAAACAAACACAGTGAAGCGGGGATTTCGTGACAAAAAATTTTCACAGACTAACCTGACTTTACGCTGCAAACATACATCCTAATATAAATTTCTCGAAAATCAGTTTCAACTTATGCTCATCCATCAATATATAACTGAAAATAATACGTTTTGTCGCCGGTGTTAGGCCTAGTGAACACGGCGATCACAACGAAATCATAACAAAAACGGCGCTGTGCTGTACAATCTTATTTTTAACAGCTGGATTTCATGGATATAAACATTCTTGCCTCTTATATTCCAACTATTCATGTAGATTTGTTTAAAAATCATACCGACAACAGAATGTGTCCCAGCAGGTGGTTCTGACGGCAGCGGTACAACGACGGAAGCAGACGACAATTCCCAACGTGCCTTACGCTCCCTAGGTGGCGCTTATCAAATTTGCACCAACAATCCACTACTTTTGCAGATTGCGAGAGGTATCCATTTCAATCCCATCCAATCCACTTGCCACCCAAAATGGCGCTGCCCATGTTGGATAGGGGGGCAAATAGTGAGGATAGGCTGATTGATAGCGCCCCATATTTCAAGACTTCATTGGTCGGAAAGCTGAAAAAGTGGGTGGAGCTTCAGGTATAGGCTTGACCCATTAATGGCCAGACTCCCTTTTAATATACGGCTCTGCTACGCCGCATCTTTCATGGCAAATTAAAAATATTTATAGGGCGTTGTCGGTCATATGGTTCCGCATATGGTATTTAGAAGCAACAAAGTCTCTCGTCACATCATTGGCATATCATGCTTGTCTACTGCTTTACAGTACCTTTAACAACTTACTGTTCAATGCAGATGCGTGCACTCCGTGTACATTTTGAAAATGTTCTACAGTTTTTAACCAGTCCTCCATTTCCAAATCGCAGAGAGAACACCACCCAAATTGTCTGTCAACAGGACAGTTGGTCCTGTTGTTTTGGTCGAGTTGGTCCGTTTCCGGTTCGTTCCGATCCTTCATCGCTTACCCCGCTTCTTCCGCTGCATCCCTAACACCGACTCGCTTTGTCTAGTGCATCAGACTTGGTACATAAATAAAGCGTCCGAAAAATAGGCGTGTTGCTTTGGCCGGTGGTGCGTAATGAAAATCAAGCATCATAGAATATATTCGTTGGGTTCTCCTTCATGCTGACCCGCCCCAATGTTTTTCTGTCAATAGGACGGTTGGCCCTGTTGACAGACGCAACATGCGTCGTCTGCTAGCGTGTGTGTGACGTCATAACGCCGGCTTACGCAAAGTTATGACATCATTTTCGCTACTCTGGTTACTCCGGGTATTTTTCGCCTGCTCAAAGTAGCTCGGAGTTGCCAGAGTTGAATAAGAAAACGTACCCATAACAAAGTTTCACTAATTGAATGAGCGTTCCAAATTCCTTGCTGAATTACCGAAAGTACCCTGCAGCAACAGTCAACAAAGTAGCGGTTCCTTCTTTTCTGGCTGTTGCGGTTAACAAATTGACGGTAAATGGACACGGAAATACGCAACACGACAGGACAACAATCCAAGTTGCGGACTAGACTTGTCCTGTTTGGTACTTCTCTGTTTCTTTACTTCCTAGGACGATCGCAGCTTCGTTACATCACCTTGCCTTGTGTACTGCCTTTTAGGTTCTGCGCTTTTCCTCGTCCTCTTCCTCTTTGCCGCAAAATGGTCAGCTATAGAGAAAGTATTGCGCACCATAGCCGCAGCAAGGTAGCTCTTTCTTTCCTTTTTAAGTGCTTATGCACTCACTTCCACGATCGTCATCAAAAGGCCTTGAATATAGTTAGCGCTTTCGACTTCTTCGTTTCATTTCTCGATCGCGATGCGCTATACCGTGTCATTTTTCTACTATGTGTATGCTGGTGTGCAGGTAGTGTCCTATTTCGTCGCTTTCCGAATGACATGTGGAACGGCATTCGACTTTTATTTTGCGTTATTACTCGGTTTCTGTCTCATCGTCTTCGATTCCACTGATAGAGTGTAGCCTTCATTTTCGTAGCGGTACTGATATTTCGTGTGATCATGCAGTAATACATTTACCTTCTGCGATTTGCGTGGTTTATTATGGAGAAACGGGCGGCGCAAGCGTGGAAAAGTCATTCAATACGTTCCATCTTAACCACCAATTAATCAACTAATCACGTAGCATAGGGCGAAAGTATGCTGCTTTGAAGTATGTTTATTTCAGTCTATAGTGGCACATTCTACGAAACGCCCGCAGACTCCGAACGTCCGTACAGTTCGGGTGTGAGTGCAAATTACGACAAAATGCGTCCGGGGATGAGGAATGCTGCTGCAAATTGACTATTTAAAGGTATCAAAAATAGGACATTGCATCATACAGTGAGATCATGGCACACTTTATATCTGGCACATGGCACACAATATCTCTCATTTAGATTAATATAGGCATTATTGAACATACTCGGTGTTGCGAAATAATTTTGTATGGCTCCGCGAGTATTTTTTCAGTGATACTTTGGAATATTTGTCTTATCTTCGTCTAGAATTCTTTACCTTCCTTACTGTGGAATTACACTTGTTCCTAGACGGAAATTAATAGGTTACTAACCTAACCATTGGAAACATACGCCACTCTTTGGCTTGAATATAGATGTTGCCTTTTTGGAAAATTCCTGACATGGTGTCCTGCTTGTTACGTGCGATAAAATTCATATAACATTCGCAATGTGGCATGACGCTAGGATGATGTGTTACGATTCCGAGAGTGTATAGCAGTGCATTATTCAGTTGCACGTCTTAGCAACCATCAACGCTAGAAGTCATTTAGAAGTTTTACCATGCTCCAAACAGCCACCCTACATAATATATTTACATACATGGACTGCATCCGCGAGTGTTTCTTTTCTACTCTTGCATCACGCGATGGAAATCTACTGCCGCCATACATATCCATCTCCGAGTGCTGTCCACGTTTTCCTCTTTTCTTTTTCATATACTGGGGTTTGCGTCCCAGTTGCAGCTATAACTCGGAAATGGCATCACGCTGGGGATGTCTCTGGCGACTCTGGGTGTCCATTACAAGAATAAACGAGCACACTTAAGCGGAAGAGCTCTGCTGAAGCCGCTTATGGTCTCATGAAGCTGTCAGTGGCCGTGGAATTTGCGAAATGTTTCATCGTCAAAGATGTGTTCGCACGTCTGGTATATTTTAAAACGCGCTCACAGATTTCATGCGCTACGGCCGCTATGGTTGCGGCGATGCGTGGTATACAAAAAAAAATAAAAAAAAAAAAAACTTGCAGATAGGTTGTTGAATTTTGTGATTTTGTGACGTGCCAGATTTGTGCGCACGTGTGTGTTTTGATGTACGAAAGCGGTTCTACAGCTCGACTGGTTTTGCCCCTCATAGCTATAGTCGTCAGTGGAGACATGGGAACATGCTTTCTGGACTCAGATGAATATAGTCTTCACAAAGTCATAATGACAGCGCTCCAGCGGCGGCGCCTGGGTTCTCTCTATCTCTCTTATTCCAGTTCATGTTCTATAGAAAAGTTTACAAAAACTATGACGTCATGCTTTCTTCTTTTACTTGTCTTAGCTTTGTCTCCTTGATTTTGTTTCTAATATGTGCCGCAGCGTATTGGACACAGTGAAAAATTATAAATGGCGTCAAATGTAACGATACAACAACCACGAAGTTGAAAGACAAATGCTATCATTTTCAGTAGAAGTGTAGGACCTTGTTTAGTGGTCGCTAATGTTTTGGTGCATCTTTACTCGGTTATGAGAGTTGTGCAAAATATAAAGAATATTACTAAAAGGTCACGACAGCACTACAACAATAAAAACAGAGTAAAAACGTGCCGTTTCGGAACTAGTGTCCTGTTTGTGATAAACATGGATGTTCGGGGCCTTTTAACTCTATATAAGGACTGCGCTACAGCGTTTCGTGTGGTCAACCGAAAGGAGCCTGCTGCAGTTAATACTTCCAACATTGTAACATATGCTGATGTATATATTGCAGGCGGCTGTATCCACCGATAAGTTCCTTTTGGTGTTTTAAATATTAGTTATGCAATAAGAATGATTCTTAGTCTTCGTACCTCCTCATTGTCAAAACCAAAACCAGTGATGTCAAAAATTCGAACAGTCCCGAATTCCGTGTACCATAAACGCGAGGCTCCGAGAAACTCGTTCTGGTTTTGCTCAAGGATGAATTCGGAAAGCGCAGAACCATTGGTCGCGTTACAAGTAGTTCCTTGATCATTGTGTGAACGCCACCATTGCATACATTCGCGGGATTATTGTCTGCCTAGGGAGGGACGCGACATTATTGAAACGTGCGAGGAAGGAAGGGAGAAGGATCTGATCCATCGGGTGATGTCATACAAAAAGCACACTACACATCTATGCAGAGAGGGATTTTGCGCTGTGCGTGGGAAGGGAACGGCGAAAGGAGAGAGAGGAGGTAGAAGGGATGTTTTCAAGAGTGTATTGTGCGGGGAGGCCATGTATTCTGCGCTTTCTTCTTCGTCTATGTTTAGTGCAGGAAGCCGCTTCGTGCAGGAGATTACATGGATGATCAGGCACAGATCTTTCTGGCCCTGGCCACGTGCTGCAGGTTGCAAGAACAGCGAAAGCGAATATACGACCCGGCAATGGATAGTCATCTGATAAATAAGTGTGTTGACCAAATGCATATAAAGAAAAATACACTTTGTTTATATGTGCTAGGTTTTGCAAGGCTTGTACAAGATACTCACAAAAAGATTTAAGTTAAGATACTCTGTAGTTAGCTAGCTAGTAAATTAACTAACTACACACTATCTACCGTGTACCGCGCTAAAAACGGAACTGAGTAGAGTACTGAATACCTAATCTTGAAAAGTATTATATATATATATATATATATATATATATGGAAGAAAAGTAGCAGAAGCTCTTTGGCTGCACGTTGAACATGTGTTTATGAGTCCCAAACGTCGCCACACCAGCACTGGACAGCTGTTTCGGCCTTATTGGGCCATCATCAGCAATGCGTAGGTGGGCGACGTTTGAGCGAGTGGCGTCAGAAGGTCACGTGGAACGTGATGTCCTCCCGTCAGGGTGAGAGACTCACCTATGAAAGCGCAGTGCAAAGCCAGTGAAGTATTAATGGAAGAACAGTGGCAGAAGCTCCTTGGCTGCACGTTGAACATGTGTTTATAATTCCCAAACGTCGCCACACCAGCACTGGACATCTGTTTCGGCCTTATTGGGCCATCATCAGCAATGCGTAGGTGGGCGACGTTTGAGCGAGTGGCGTCAGAAGGTCACGTGGAACGTGATGTCCTGCCGTCAAGGTGAGAGACTCACCTATGAAAGCCCAGTGCAAAGCCAGTGAAGTATTAATGGAAGAACAGTAGCAGAAGCTCCTTGGCTGCACGTTGAACATGTGTTTATAAGACCCAAACGTCGCCACACCAGCACTGGACAACAGTTTCGGCCTTTGGGCCATCATCAGCAATGCGTAGGTGGGCGACGTTTGAGCGAGTGGCGTCAGAAGGTCACGTGGAACGTGATGTCCTGCCGTCAGGGTGAGAGACTCACCTATGAAAGCCCAGTGCAAAGCCAGTGAAGTATTAATGGAAGAACAGTAGCAGAAGCTCCTTGGCTGCACGTTGAACATGTGTTTATAAGTCCCAAACGTCGCCACACCAGCACTGGACAACTGTTTATTATTATTAACGGAAAACCGTTAAATATATTTTTCGGTTTCCCTCTTGAGCGAAAAAAAAAAACGTATACGGTTTCGATTCCGTTCGGGTTCGCACCAAAATAGCGTTTTTTTTCGGTTTTCGGTTCCGGTTCACTCCGACACCCTGATCCTCAGTAAGCTTCAGTCTCTTCAGTCCATAGAAATTTTTTTCTTCCTCACAATTCAATTAAGAAATTCAGTCCAGACATATGTACCCGCTGCTGAACGGTCGTCCAACAGGAGCAGTGGAACGAATGCCCCGATTTTCGCAAAGTCGTTCACAGCATCCAAACATGCGGGAGAAGTACGGCCCATCCGATAAACTTGATTAAAGACACACTTTACGGTTACGCTCATCACTGTACAGTTACCAACAACAATTATATTTTGACGATGAAAAAAAACAAGGGCTGGGGGGGGGGGGTAACAGGTAGAAGTTGCTCATTTACTACGATAGACTGGGAAGATCCTCGTTGAACAACTGGCTTGTTCTCTCATTTAGTCAGTCTGATCCGTCCATCCTTCTGCAGTGTAGTAGCCGCGAAGAAGAAGAGACTGTACGTGCGTGCACGTAGTTCTGTTGTTGCTTTTGGTTTTCCTCGGAAGCGGCTGCTTCTGTTTATCTCTGTCTGCTGCTATGTTGCATTAAATCTTTTATCACTCTTGCTACTGGCAAACTGGCAAGTCTTCGGTCATCTCAACTGGCGACGAGGATGGCGACTCCACCGGCACTAACCCAACAAAGAGTGGCTGTTGAAGACAGCACTCGGAGGTTTCGCAGCCCAGGAGTGTTCGATCCTTCGAAAGAAGAGTGGAATATGTACCAAGTAAGGCTTGAAGCAGCTCTTCGGGTGGCTGGGGTCACCGGAGACGCGGACAAATGCAGCTTGCTAATAAAGTCTCTGACCCCCGAGGTTTTCAAACATTTGTACAACCTTCTTCGACCTCACGACGTTTTGACCGTTGCGCATTCAGAGCTGACCAGCAGACTTGCCGTTCACTATACTCCCAAAAGGTTTAAGGAGTGTGAACTCCTCAAGCTTTTTTCTACAAAGCAAGGCGATACCGAGTCAGTAAAGGATTTCGTGCAACGCCTTTCGGCCATCATAGCACGCTGTGCATATGAAACGGATGCTCGCACTTGTTCACTGCTGACAGCATTCACTGTGGGTTTGCGAGACCAACGCGTTCGTGCAAGATTGGTGCTGGAAAAGGAGCTGACGCTGGATAAAGCTGTCAACTTGGCTGAGAATGTCTTGACGGCGGAAGCTGAATCAAGAGATCTAAACGCTGCTGAAGCCGTGCACAAGCTCGAGAGTAGAACTATCGGTTTGCGATGTTTTCGAAGTGGAAATTTAAATCACGATGCGCAAAAATGTAGGTTCAAAGACGCAAACTGCCATGCTTGTGGCATGGGTGTGCATATCGCCAAAATGTGCCGTGGAGGTCGTCCGACAACAGGGAGGAAAAGCTACAGCGTCGAACACATTTCCAATGTCTTCATGACTGGCGTATGTGAAGGTCAGAGTGTCTCTTGTCAGATAGCAGGCCGCAACGTACTCCTCCAAGTGGATACTGGTTCTGGCACGACACTACTGGACACTTCAATTTATGCTAAGCTGGAAAGGCCCAAGCTCTTTCCTTCACGGCTTCGTCTACGGTCTTTCAGCAAGGACGACATACCGATTGGAGGGCAGACTCAAGTGGAGGTATCGTGTAGGGGCCGAAAGAAAAGGCTGGACGTTTTCTTTACTGACATGGAGCACACGAACCTACTTGGTCGAGACTGGAATCGAGAGTTGGGTATGAATGTAAACAGACTTTTCGTGGCGTGGGTCAGAGGCGAAGGAGTCATTAGCATCGATACTGTCCCAGTTTCCTGAGTTGTTCGGAGCAAGACTGGGGAAGCGTTCCAAGACGAAGGTCCATCTGTATTTTAAAGAGGATGTGCAACAAAAGTTTTTCAAGCCACGCCCGATGCCATTCGCAACCAGACAGGTTGTAGAAGCGGACTTGGAAAGACAAGTCGCAAATGGTGTTCGGCAACCGATGGAGGTGTCAGAGTGGGCGACTCCAATCGTTGTTGTGCCAAAACCGAACGGCGCTGTACGGGTTTGCGGCGATTTCAGTGTAACTGTAAACTCGCAGCTGTTCGTGGCACAGTATCCACTTCCCAGGCTGGAAGAGCTACTGGGGACACTAAATGGTGGACAGCATTTTTCAAAGTTGAGTTTATCTGAAGCCTATCTCCAAATGGAATTGGATGAAGAGGCCAAGAAGGTCCTGGTGATCAACACGCACAAGGGACTTTTTCAGTGCACACGCATGCCGTTTGGCATTGCCTCGGCCCCGGCAGTTTTTCAGCGTACGATGGAGCAAGACATTGCAGGAATTCCCTCAGTGGCCTGCTACTTGGATGACATTATGGTTACGGGCAGGACAGATGCTGAACATCTGGACAATCTCCGCAGTGTTTTCTGTCGGCTTCGAGATTTTGGCTTCACGCTGAAACGGGAAAAGTGCGCTTTTGTCCATCCCGAAGTGGAGTACCTAAGGCACGTGGTCAGTGCAAGTGGTTGTCGCCCGTCTCCAAAAATGGTGTCTGTCGTTCTCAACATGCCACCACCGACGAATGTCTCTCAGCTACGTTCGTTTCTGGGTATTCTGCAACATTATGGCAAATATTTGAAGTCACTCTCCGACGTTATTTCACCAGTGAACGTTTTGTTGAAGAAAGAAGCATCTTGGGAGTGGACTGGTTCATGTGTAGAAGCGTTTGAGAAGATCAGCAAATGCTGGTTTCCGCATTTACACCTCCACTGCCTTCAGTGAAATGTTTCTCCGAAATGGCTTGCCGGAAGTGTTCGTCACCGATAATGGCCCGCCTTTCACCAGGAAAGATTTCAGCCGGTTTCTTCAAGCGAATGGAATCAAGCATATACTTACTCCGCCTTACCACACCCAGTCCAACGGGCTAGCAGATAATTTTGTTCGCACTGTCAAAACGGCTCTCCCCCGCTGCACAGAGGAGGGGAGGAAGGACACTGTTCGCGACTTCTTGTTCAAGTATCAAGTAACACCTCACGTCACAACAGGACGTCCGCCCTGCGAAATGTTGAACGGCCGACACTACCGCCACACGTTGGATCTTATCTGTCCGGGTCAGCCGTTGGTTTCTGCAAAAGTTCGCGCGTCACGGGATCGCCAGAGGACGAATTTAATAGAAAAACGCGGGACAGGAGTGAGTTTTCAGATAAATCGAAAGGTTTCGATGTTGGACCCTTGCAAAAGGCGCACTGGAGAATCGTTATCATTGTGGCTAAGCATAGATCGGTCATTTGTGTAGTCGAGGATGAGCACCAGCTTCGGCATCGGGTGTACAAGGACCACATCAAGGGGCGAAACTCGGACAAGTCTTAGGCGGACCAGGCAATTCCCATTGGCGTTTCTCGACTGCGTGAACGGTTCCGTTCCTTTTCCGGAGGCTGTTACCTTTTCCGGAGGCACACGCATCCTGGGCGCACGAGAACGAGAACCACCCGAGGGATGGTGGTGCCATCGGTATCGGCATCCGGAGACAATGCTGTCCGGCGTTATCTCATCCGCACACGGAAGAGTCCGGAACGCTATGGCTACAGTTGAAGAGGAAGGGATGTAGTAGCCGCGAAGAAGAGGTGCGTGCACGTAGATCTGCTTTTGGTTTTCCTCAAATGCGGCTGCTTCTGTTCATCTCTGTCTGCAGCTATGTTGCATTATATCTTTTATCACTCCTGCTACTGGCAAGTCTTGGGTCATCTCATGCAGCACCCCTCGTTACACACGCACATAAGCTTTCATTCCCGGACTCAAAAACAGGACGGTATGCAGCCCACTCGAAGCCAAAGCAGCTGCGGGGAACCTTACTAGCGACAGATATTCCTAGCGCACGCGGGCATTCACTGACGGCTCCGTTGACCGCCGCACCAAGAGGGCCGCATGCCCCTATTACGTTCCAGGAAAATCCAAGCAACGGTTCACAGGCTTCGAACCGGGTCAACGCTTACTATCTCGATGCGGCTCCAACTTGACATCGTGGACGCGGAGGTGCAGGCACTGCGATAAGCCTGAAATCATCGGGCACATCCTAAAGGACTACAGCGCGATCGAAGTCGACGCTCACTGGTTAGCGTGCTGCCATGTCATGTCGAGACTGAGAGGTGCCCGGGTTCGAATCCCGGCCCCCACCACCACCACGAAGGGGCGCACCGAAAATGTCTAGCAGAGTGCAAGAATGATACCCTGCGGGCCATTGTATACCCTAGCAGCACGCTTACCGCAAGATTCATCAGGTCCCAGAATTTAGGACGCCTTCTTTGCGTAGGCAGGCCGCCTTGGAGGACTCTATGGATGACTCAGGGCCAACTCTGTATTGTACATGGAGCACGAAACCACCGCCGGGCCTGTACTTACATCACGCCCTGATTTTCTTTTCATCATCACCTCATCGTCATCTTCAGCCACAGCTGTGGCGATGCCCACAGCTATGATGCCAACAACAATAACAAGCTGCAACACCGCGAACCCCTTTCATCCCTTCCCCGAGGATTCCCTTCACCGTGCCGCTAATCTACGCCCCCCCCCCCCCCCCGACCATCAGCACCACCCAGCGGTGTAGCCAGAGGGTGAGGCGGTCAATCCCCTCCCCACAAACTCGTACCTTCCTTTGGTAGTGCATTTGGGAAAGGGAAAGCGGAAGGAAAATCCTCCACACCATGTAAAACCCCTTCAAAAACAGTTTATTCTGGCTACGCTACTGCCAGCATGAAAGGAGATTACGTGCAAACTGAAAATGGTCAAGTACAATATTGACCTACACCAACAGGCAGCCACACGCTAAATGGCGGCGTAATATGCTGAGAAGCAAGCCTCGGAGCTTGTCAGCTCCCACCCCCACACACCCCTATGCAGCGAAATGGATGGGATCGCAACACGGAATGACTCACCTCGAACGAAAACAACTGAAGAATTCTTGCCCGTTGCACGCAAAGCAACTATCTTCAGTGGTCTAAAATCACAAGCCAGTGCTTGCAAGTACGTTCTTGTTTATTGGCGGTTAGGTTAATTGCGTTCCGCCAGCCAAGATAAGTAATAACGCCCATCAAAGCGCGCACTGTCTACGTTCCCGCTGCTGTAATAGTTTTGTTACAAGGGTGCGTTTTATGTAGTTCAGTCACGTTACTTGTGTAAGCTGCTGATCAGGTGTACAGAATTATGCCAGACACGCTGCGCCCGTGAAAGCCCATTGATCACATAATCGCGTTGCGGTGTTGCTTTAGAGCAGCCTTTAGTTGTTTTAGTATTCTATTTTAAGAGTATAGCCCCGATTTAAGTACGCAGACTGCACGATTAGTGTTTTGTGGTCCCTCCTTTCTTTCAGTGGCACCTCAAACATGGGGACAAAAACATATCAGTACCAAATACAAATTTATAAACCAATCTCGTTCAGTATCAAGTCATCTGTTGGCATATATTTATATTTCTGCTCATTTGGCGTAATGCGCCATTACTCCGACCAGCTTTTGGGTTCTCTTTTACTTATACACTTAACTGGCTTTTGCACTGGAGCTTTCAGTTGCTGAGGCCCTCACAGTGACGGGAGGACATCACGTTCCACGTGACATTCTAAAGGCTTACACACTTTCTTATACACTTCATTGGCTTCGCACTGAGACATTACCTACACGAGGATTTCGCACTGGGGGTATCAAGGCTTATCCATCATCGGCACCTTTTTTAGTACATTTCACTGAGTTTGTACTTTGGCTTTCAGCTGGTGGTGCGCTCACCCTGACGGGAAGACATCACGTTCTTCTGACAGCTTGCCTCTGCCTTTTACACTTCACTGGCTTTGCGCTGGGACATGTATTGTACAGGGTCTTTGCACGGGGCACTGGGGCTTATTCATTATCGACATCTCATTTAGTGGCTTTGCACATGGGCTTTCAGTTCGTGAAGCACTCACCCTGACCGGAGGCCATCACGCTCAAAGTGACGCCACCGCTCTTACGTTGCCTACCTGCGCACTGATGACGCTGGCCCAATAAGGCCGAAACAGCTGTCCAGTGATATATAACTGACACTGAGAGACTAACACTACCGGGGAATGCGAACGTGAAACTTCACTGAGCAGTAGTAATAGGACTGCCGAGCACTGTACATGAAAATTGACTTGCAAACGTGGAAAACTCTTTGAGACGGAATGACTACCCCGATTGCTTGCTTTGTGTTCGTTGAATGTGCCATGAGTAGCGAAAGCCAGGTAGTCTTAACCGTCTGAGAATAATCGAGTCGTGATCCAATTGGACGAATGCTCACTGCTTGACAGCGCACGGGGATTATGTTGCAAAATAACTTATATTGAATAGAGAGTACCAAGGTCATAGCCAACCACAGGTGAATATATTGCACTGTTCTGTGCGGGAACTTGTCCTGTTCATGTGTTGTGTGCGTTTTGTTTTCGTTTTCTTTTCTTTCTTGTTTGTTGGAGCATGTTGCCGCGCTTTCTGGCAGGGCGGCAGCCCTTCTGCAATGCCACACTCACCGCACGATCAGTGGCCTGTAGTAAATAAGACACATAACGCATAGAGACAGCTAACAGGCGTAAAACGTTCTGAACGGAACACAGACATTAAATATTGTGATGGGACCACGAGATGGACCGAAGCTATTTGATCTGCGGAGATATATCTGAGGGTTCTTCTTACGATGGGACGGAAATGGGCTTACTTTTAACATACGGAAGCGAAACCGAGGAAGAAGAATGCTACAACATTAACACGTTAGTAGCTGCATATCGCGACAGTGACAGACACAACCGTAGAACCCTACTTGCAAGATCATATCTCCTATTAATCGGCACTTTCCAGACGTGAGCCCTCCCTCCCGTGATGCCGGCGCGTGTTCCGGTTAGCTTTGTTGGCTACAGCGAACAATATGCCGAAGCAACCTATTTTCGAAGCAGTTATCCCATGTTGTCGTGTCCCATTTTAACCACCTCGTTAGACGCGCAGTGTTTCGCGAAAATGTTGGCGATAATTCACTAACATCCCCGTAAACGTCGGAAAGTTGTGGTGGGCTTCTTCAAGGGCTGCGATTTCATCTGCAAACCCTTAATAGCACCCCATTGTGCAACAGCGTTTGAAGACTGAGCAAACTTGGTGCTGTAGGACCGGGAGAGAAATAATTATAGTTTCAGTATTTAATGAGCTAGTATTTCCCTGTGCGCATATGTATGCCTGTGTAGGTACAGCAAAATAAGGGATTCATTTTTCAGTTCGAAACACAACTGTAGGGAATGAAATCATTTTGGCCCAAATATCGCGGGCGGGCGTGCCGAGGGAAGCGATTTTGTTGCATCTCCCATAGACTCACATGTATTGAAAATTCGACAAACTTTATGACGCCAAAAATCAGTGGATCGCGTCCAGCCTTCAAAAATGTGTCATTCCCTAGATAAACTCGACGGGAACACGCCTATACCTCTTTCGTGTAGAAATTTAGAGAGGTTTACGAGAACCCTGCGAACAAGATTTCCCCGTAGACTTTCTTAAGAAGTGAGTCCGTCTTATGGTTGTGACAACGGTGCCACGTTATGGTATTTTCGGTTTGAATATACCTTCATGTCATGTCACGTTTCGGCCGTACATTACAGACGTTGGTTTGACTGAGCGAGTGCAAAGAAAAAAAAAGAAAAAATGCATTGCTGCTTATTCGCTGAACTGCTAAGAAATTACGTCGCCAATTCAAAATTCCGCGCAACAGTTTGCAGGTATCGCAGAAATCTGGAAATCTGTTGAAAAATCTCATTGAGTTGCGTTGCAATAGACCCCTTTTCAAAAGTCAGTCTCGCCACCTTCTAGCAGACGACATTCGGCAATATCATTGGCACGTCGTACATGTGGTGCCGTGTATGGTAAGCGAACGCGGGATGGCGAACGAGAATATTCAGTGGTCGAGAGACTTGACGAACATACCAGATGGGTTTTCCCAAAGACGTGTGGACGCCTTTTGTGAACAAAGAGTGCATCTGGCACGACTGGCCGCGCTGGCGAGAACGGATTCTACTTCCATCCGTGTCGCCTTGTCGACTTTCAGATACGGTACACCATATTTTTGCATGCTGTATTGTGTTTCCTATGCACATTTCAAGACCAGTCGTGTATTTTGAATGTGGGACCTTACTGTGTTGCATGCTTTCGCCGATGCTTCCTACTATCCTACTATATGTTCAACGCTTTCGCCTGCGAGGTATTTATAGTTCGTCCATTTAGAATGACAACAGAACGCTTCTGATGATAGTTACTTGGAAAGCCATGTATCACGTGAACTTTAACCGCCAAACAGTTCGTGCACACGCCTTGTTACCTTCGGCGTCTCTCACGCCACGCTGGCTGCAGAGGGGCACGCAACAACAGACTGACATTACAAATGCAGATGGACGATCCACTCATGAAAAGAGCGATGCTTCGATGAGGAAGCAGACCAAGCCCCAGGCGGCGGACGACAAAATATCACCCCAGACGCGCGGTTCAAACAGAGCCATACTGTCCGCGCGCAGGCAACGCTTCCATCCTTGCGAAAATATGGCGGACGTGCGCGGCCAGAGCGTAGTTGGTTCGCCTTAAACCAGATGGCGCCGACTTATGAAAACCCTCTATTACACAGAGAATACCAAGCTACCATTACGTTTCACGCCAAGAAACTACACACACACACACACACACACACATGTTTGTAATTTGCGATAAATAATTTTCATTAAATTTGAAGTTCTCTGTCGCTTCTTCACACTCCACACATATTCAACACAAATGTAGTTCACTAAGCGCCAGGGCCGTAGCGACGGGGGTGCGAGAGGGGCAGCCGTCCCGGGCGCCCTCACCAGAGAAGGCGCCGAACGACAGGCCCTGGCAGGTTGGACAGTATAAAGCGGGAATGAGGAGAATTTGAATTTACAACCCCGGCAGGGGGGGGGGGGGTGCAAATAGCGTTTTCTTCCTATGTTTACAGAACCTCTGGCGGCAAAAGGAGGGGGGGGCGCTTCAGATTTGCCCTGCCCCGTGCGCAAACTCGTCTCGCGACGGCTCTGCTAAGCGCAGCAGTGAGTGCACAGGCTGCGCCACGGCCACGCGCCGACGCACATAGGGGGACGGGATATGTTTATTAAGAAAAAAAGAAAGGAAAGGTTAGCCAGCCGCACATTGGCTGCTCCAGGGAGGTATCCGCGACACGATCTACCGTTGCTCACGTCGCACGGAAAATCATAGGGGTGCCAACTGAACGCTTAAAGGGGCCGTAAACATTTGTTTGTGTTATATTATTGAAACTTATGCAGTGAAAGCTCCTTGCAATTACTAACGCTCAAAAACAAAAGGCGCTTGCATACCGATGACTTTTCACTGCACTCTTTCGCATTTTAGCTCCGCCCAACGCTCTACCTTTACGCCATTTTGACGTAGCGCTTTCCTCACCAATTACGATCGAGTGTTCCACGTATGATTTTATTTCAAATGCGGAATTGGACTAGATGAACGTGAATCCTGTTCTATTCAAAATCTAAACAGTTACAGCCTCAAACTGAAAAAGTATTTAAAGTCAGTATTTAAAGTAAGTAGTAAAGTATTTAAGTAAGTAAAGCGTTTAATTTAGGTATCGTACGCGCACTACGTTTTCTGGGCAGTAGCACGCAGCACACCACGAGCGCGAATGGACATCCGGGACTACAGTTCAGGAATCTTAGGGTACATTTAGGGTACATTTATGCTGCAGCATCACTGCTGGCACATGGCACATCGCTGTTTGGCGATGACGAAACAAACACATGTATCTCTGTGGGCGCATTCATGCTGCAGCATCGCTGCTTGCCAAAGATGCACGCCATGATCATCGCCACAACAATGCTGCCAAACATGTTTGAACATGCCCGGGGACTACCTGACTTCTGGCGATGACAGGTCAAACACAGAGCTTTCTGTTGGTGCATTTACCCTGCAGCCTGGCTGCTCGCTTATCCTCGCCGCTGCTTGCCGCTCTGCTCGCTGCACCTAGGAATGTAAACATGTTTGTCTTCCTGGTATCATTGATGACTGGCGTCTTGAAATCCGACCTGCGATTGGTTGTGATGAAGTCGGTTTCCTCCTTCCCACTTTTCCTCGTTTCCATCCTTCCACAGTGAACGCTGCTAGGCGACTGATATAGCGAAAGCGAGCAGCATCTTGAGCAATCTGCAGGGTAAACGCACCCTAGCGGTTATGCGAGCAGCGATGTGCTTGAAGCTGCAGCGAGCAGCGATGCTGCAGCATAAATGTACCCTTATGCTGCAGCATCGCTGCTGGCACATGGCACATCGCTGTTTGGCGATGACGAAACAAACACATGTATCTCTGTGGGCGCGTTCATGCTGCAGCATCGCTGCTTGCCAAAGATGCACGCCATGATCATCGCCACAACAATGCTGCCAAACATGTTTGAACATGCCCGGGGACTACCTGACTTCTGGCGATGACAGGTCAAACACAGAGCTTTCTGTTGGTGCATTTACCCTGCAGCCTGGCTGCTCGCTTATCCTCGCCGCTGCTTGCCGCTCTGCTCGCTGCACCTAGGAATGTAAACATGTTTGTCTTCCTGGTATCATTGATGACTGGCGTCTTGAAATCCGACCTGCGATTGGTTGTGATGAAGTCGGTTTCCTCCTTCCCACTTTTCCTCGTTTCCATCCTTCCACAGTGAACGCTGCTAGGCGACTGATATAGCGAAAGCGAGCAGCATCTTGAGCAATCTGCAGGGTAAACGCACCCTAGCGGTTATGCGAGCAGCGATGTGCTTGAAGCTGCAGCGAGCAGCGATGCTGCAGCATAAATGTACCCTTAGGTAGGTGTGCGATGGAGCATCTTCGGCCCGGATTCTCGCTCCGCCCTGAGGATTAAGTGCACGCGCAGGGACCCTTCCGTCCATTCACGAAGCATGGACAGAAGGGCCCCTTCGCGAATGGTTCCGACAACTGGGCTGCCGTACTTTGGTTTGAGCCACGCGGCATCGCGTCACCAGCTCGCGTGGTACAGTGGATAGCGTGCTGGCCATGTCACGTCGTGACTGGGAGGAACCCGGGTTCGAATCGCGTCATGAGATAGCAGCCCAGCTGTTGACGTTTGCGTCAGCCGGATATGTTGAAGATGTCATGACGTTGAATTTCGGAACCACGGAGCGCAAAACGTCGTTTCACACAAACAAACTGAGCGCTCCGACTCACAGCTGATAACGAAGTATATTTATTGGCTGGTAATTTGAAACGTCATGTGCGCAGCTCGGCCCCCTGATTGGACGGCAAAATGCTACGTAGCCATGTGACGTATGCGTGGTGGAGAGAGGCTCGCTGGTTACTCATCTTTGAAAGCAGTAATATGGGTCAATGAGCTGGCACGAGCCGAACAAATTGTATATTGGGGTATTATAATCTGCGTTCTTTCATGGGGTATCATTATTTCAGAAATGTTTAGTGGCCTGTTTACGGCCCCTTTAAAAGTGAGAAATTGAATTTGTCACCCAACGAATTATGCTACTCCCAAAAAGAGGCCCTTCCCTTTTTTTCCCCACCATCGCAAAGTAAAATAAATCATTAAATAAATAAAGAAGAGAGGAAGAAAGAACGCAACGCTGCCCTAACGTCACCCGCCTTTTTCGCGAAGCTTCTATTGTCCAAGTGGTCGAGAGCAGATTTCAGTGTAGCCCTTTGGGGTGCACCTCATCGTGTACAGTGCATGAGGATGCACTCCTCCGGTTGCAAAGCCAACCTTCTCAACTGTGTTCGGAAACCATCGACTAAACGGGACGTTCACGCGATCTGAATCTCTGAATGACTGCATCTGAATCACTGCATTTCAGCTCCCGGTCCATCTGTTGTACAGGGATGAGCGACTGTCGGCTTATGATCATCGTCGCAAGGGTTGTCGTAGATCTCACCGAGCGTACGACTGTATAAAAAGTGTTGTCATAGTGTCAGAACGAAGAATATAAAGCAGAAAAAGAAGATATCGACGATGAATACAAAATAATTTGCAGTAGATTGTTACGTTAGTGACGCTAAGATATAGTGCTGTTTCTCAATTGAAATAAAACCTTCTTACAAAAACGAAAAAGCGCGAGTGCATATTAATAACCAACAGGTTTAGCCTGAGAGCTTCTTAAAGTGGATTTGAACCTTCGAAGTGTTTGCACCCGGTAAGTCAATATCCGAAACTAGCAAATCGCATTTTACGAATAAGTCCCCGTAGTTCCTCTCTTTCCTCTCTCTCGGTGAGCTTACCGACGGAGCGCGCTTCGCACCAGCTTTGTGCGGACATTTTTTATTTTCCTTTCCTTTTTATTTCGAAATACAGAGAAGCACTTTCGGAGCATTTATTCCAAATCGTGTTTAGGGCGGTGCGAGTATCGCAGAAGGGCCTGGAAGCCATTTCGAGACTGAAGCTGAAGAATGGACAAAAATTCGGAAGGAGGGGCATGGGCTTGTTGGGCCAGTCAAATTCCTTTCGTCCTCGCTTTTTACCTGCTTAAGCCTAGCGCGCGATAATTGCATTTTTAAACGCCGCTCAAACAGTCTTTTTTTTTTCGGTGGGGGAATCCTGTCCTGGTCTTCATTCGATTTGCTCTGGCTTGAGCTGCGTCTATTAAAGTTTTCATCCTGTTAGTGTCACTAGAAATGTTTGTGACTTTGTCAGCCCGTTGATGTTGACGTTGGCGAAAAAAAATAATATGGAGAGATTGAATTCGTCACACGATAAATTCGGCTACTCCCATAAACAGACCCCCCAAAAGAAACGAAAAAAAGAATAACTGGTCAGCGAGCGTCCAAACATGCGGGAGAAGTACGGCCCATCCGATAAACTTCGCCACGCTGTCGCCGCTGCATTTGGCACAATTTTCTCTCATGAGCATCAACCATGTACGCGACTTGCACATGTAATCAGGACCAACCTTGTTTCGGTTTCGGCTCATTTTGCTCATGGATACGTCGAAGTACGTGCCCGTTTCGAGATTTTAAAAATGGGATGAATTTTAATAATGACTGGCTATAATTCTGCTATCTCACATTACCAGAAATCCTCTAATTAACAGTTAATTAACGAATGTTAGTTATTAAGAGTTATAACGAATTTACTTATGTTAAGAATTCATAATATGTAAATACATGGAAGACATAAGGAAGGAAAGAATAAGGACCTGCAAGGAGATTATGATGTCATTTATAAGCTATGCCCTGAGCTCATGGTATCCTTCCTTAGGGTGTGGTGTATGCATAAGAAAGTAAATGTACTCTGGGTGGAATAGAAGCCGATGCCCTGTTGAGCGACATTGCTGCCTTTCTTGCGATCGCCACCGAACTGTGGGCAAAAATTAATAAATTCAAATAGGACACGTCTATAAGTATCTCGCACACTATACGTCATCGATCACGGTTCTCTCACATTGTGAGCTATAAAAGTTTTTTTTTATCTAAAAGGCTTCAACGGTGTCTTCCGTTTTTCGATAAGGGTTCAGTGAAGTAGTGAACTGTTACGCTTTATCGAAACGAGCTCCCTTCAACCAATTTTGCAGTTTCAACAGCTGTCCGCGTTCGCATATTCGAAATTTCATTCTTGCTTCGCCGTAAGAAGGGGCTGCGCCTTTAAATCGTGTGCACCAAGCATTTTCCCGAAGATAAATGCTTCCTTTACTCGCACGCGGTTACGATGATGGCTCGGATTTCCTTTGCCCGCCCGTATCCATTCGGATTGCTTCTTATCGGTCCGTTCCACGCAGGTGTATAGTATAGGCCAGGTAATAGAACTGCAGTCGAATGCGCAGTGCAGCGGGAAATTCGCAGAGGGATATGATGCTCTTGCAGACATCAGCTACTGACGAATCGATATTTAATTACAGCCTGCTTCGTTCACGCTTTCTTCTGATCTGTGAGGCTTTCAGGGAGTATATGCAGAAGGATGGTAACTCAGGTACACGTAAGACCTATGCACAATCAGACCCATGCCTCATCATCATCCTCATGATCATGCCTCATGATCGTCTCGCGACGTAAAGCCACGCATTATTGTCAGTATAATGGCCCGTTGAATAGAACAGTATTCTGAGCACTATTGCTCTATAGTATAGCAGAGCAGGTATAGGGTGAGTCACGTCCAAGATGGCTGTAGAACACTCAAAACAATGACACTGAAGCTTTCCAAGTTTAATATGTACAATCTTTCACATTAGCTTGTACCGTCACATTAAGTACATTCAACTTAGAAAGCTTCATGGTTTTGAGTGTTTTACAGCTGTACAGTATATAGTGTGATTGGTCTGATGAGCACGAGATACAGCATAATAACAGTATGTGTGTAGAGTGAGCATTACATATTCGACTCCGTGTTCGGGCGAGCTCATTGGTTCGTTTAATGCGCCTTCTACAGCGAAGGAAGTAAAGCAGAGTGTGCTGTGTATCGAGAACTCATCACACGTTAAACAACCGTCAAGGGGAAAACAAAAGCACGGTCCGATCACTGTATAGCGTAGCATCAAACGAGAGACCATCCGCTTCCTCTATACCGAAGCGGTCCTTATACGTGTCCATTTGTGCAGCTGTTCAAATGTCACGGTGTTCAACGGCAGAAACGAAACGAGAAAACGAACTCGGGCGTTTCGCTAGTCAATGCTCGGAAGGGAGATGACTAATTTTATTTCGGGCATTTGTCATCAACGTTCAGCTTCCTCTCCTTTTTGCATTTCACGTTGTCTGATTATCTCGCCTTTGGTCGTGACGAGTTATTTGTTTTTATTAAAACCATCCGTTCACAGAATTGTTTTCTTGGTGATTTTACGCTTTTTGCAACGAATGATGCTTTACAATTTATCATGCATACAGTACGCTAGACGTGCTACACTTAGAGTTCTCCTTGCCCGCTCCTTCCGAAGCAGGTATAGAGACCGTGACAAAATACAAATACTAAAGCACATTCACTCTTTTCCCGACGCAGATATATGTTTGACCTTCTGAATTAACTGTGAACTCGGACCTTTATTGGGTCTTCCATTAGTGGTTTAGCCCTTACGAGCTGTCTCGTGACTCTTGCTACATTGTCGAAGGCTTTCATTCCAATTAAAATGGATAGACGGACGGCGAAGCACTTTGACAAGGAAGTCACTTTCTCGGATTCTCCGACGGATGTATTCGTCCTCCTTTTGAACGACCGAGCGTGGAGAGATCGATTTCAGAACACAATGATGCTTGGCACACTAACTTAATGGATGCTGCGATATTGTGTAGGATGGTGCACGTAAAGCGAGGTAGTGTGTGCTTTTGGAATATTAACCAGGTGTATTAGGCTGGCGGACGACGCCTCGCAATAATTAAGGACAAAACGATGAGGGAGCTACTCGGGTGTCCTTCTCATGAAGCAGACCGTGCATAAATGTTAGAAGAGCTCAAGTACGCCGGGTTTTCTAACGAGGCTGTACCCATTTTGGGGTGTAATTGAAGCAGTGTGATTTATATATGTCCGCTGTATAATGCTCCGAACTAAATCTGACGTCGCTTATGTAACCCAAGCTTGCTAATAATATGGCTTAACCGTTTCGCGGTTTTTGTTGGTTTCGAGATGCAAGTTGGAGATGCGAAGGAAAAAATAAAATGAAAATCATAAAAAATAGGCCCAGATTTAGCTCCCTGAGTTGCAAATATGCATGCCCTATGTGTTCATCATCTGTGGCTTAAATAGACGATTTACAAAGGTGCGCTCCCCCAAGCGCGCGCGCAGAGCAGCATGGGAACTTTGAGGGATACTGCTCCGTCGTCTGCTTCGGTTATGGTTTACCCCGGCTGACGCTGCTGCTCCGCACACTGGGAATATTGTTGTTGTTCATCTTCTACCTCCGCCACTGCCCGCCTCGTAATGCTGGGGTGCAAAAAAAAATAAAAAAAAATAAAGAAGGGCTTGTTGCGCTTGTTCCATTCCACAGATGACAAAACAAGAAGAAGGGAAAGGTTAGCAATGATGTAGGGTGTAGGAGCAATGCTGTAAGGCCCTTCAAGTTTCCATTTTGTTATTCGCTACCCGGTTCGTTTGGTTTTTTAACTTGTGTCGCAGCACTGGATAAAACTACACGGCATTTACAAAATTATCTGATTCGTACAAAGAACGGTGAGAACGAAGCAGATTTTGTTAACCTTTGACCACACATGTAATGTTATTTTGAGCATACTTCTAGCAGATCAGCAAGTCGTGGTAACAGCACTTTCATCTTGAGCAGTGCTGGGGATTTGAAATCTCGGATTTGATTTTAATACGGATTTAAATCAACAAAAGAGACTGGCAGATTTGATTTGGATTTGACTGGTATCTTTATTATGGACATGCTTTGGATTGAATCACACTTTTGCTCAGGGATTCGAGTTTGGATTTACATAATTTGCCATGAAATTCAGCCTATATGCATGAGCCCCTGTTACAACTGTGTAATACGTATAATGCTGACACTAAATCCAATATACTTCAATATTTGGCGAATAGGCAAGTGACAAAAGCTCGGCGACTCTTCATAGGATAAAACGTTGTTCTTCGGTGGTACTGCCCAAACACTGCAACGACGGTTTTGCACGCTGGTCACGTCAGTTTACGGCCTACACAGGCTATACCTCTTGCGCGAAGAAACAAAAAAGCAAAAAAAAAAAAAAAAAAAACGCTAGGACCCATTTTATTCTTCCAACTTCCCACGAAGTGCTCTATCATGATGCTCCTCTCCCATCTCTTTATTTCACATAGTTCTTTGAATTCATTCGTACGTACCGCACATCAAGAAATGTATCATTGTACCATACAAAGACCAGCAACAAGGAAGTAATAAGCATTGCGTTTCCCGCAGCACAATATTCGTCCAACCAAGCACTGGGGTAGAGTATCGCCTGTTGCGATGAAACTCCCCACTCTCCAAGACCGAAAATAAAGTTGTTGTTGTTGTTTCGTCCAACAATCAACTTCCCATTTCTTTTTACCGCTGCATATGCTCATTGAGCTCCACTGAAGTCGATGTCTCTCATGTTTCACCTCCTTTTCTTAGTTACGCAACTGTTACGAATTCTTGTTCGTAATTAGGTATTCTGTGTAAAACTCTTTTTTTTTTTCTTTTTTCTTTCCTTTTTTTCTTTTTTGTTAATGGAATAGCATGCCGACCTTGGTCTGGCAGACCTTTCCTTTTAATAAATGTATATTCACCCCCCCCCCCCCCCCTCCCCGAACTTCGAAAACTGCGGTCGATTCTGAAACCATGCCACAGCTGTTCAGCAGTGTTCAGCAGTCAGACTTTGTAATGGATTTGACAAATCCGGATATAAAAAGGAATTTGATTTGGAGTTCTGAAAATAAATCCGGATTTACAGTGACTTGGTGCACTCGAATAAAATTTGAATGTGGACTTGATTTGGATTTGATTTAGCGCCTTCTGTAAACTGCGGATTTGATTTAAATCAGATTTTTTCCCTCATATCCCCAATACTGATCTTGAAGAAGGTTCGACGAAGATCAAACAAAGCACCGGCAGCATGGCCGACCGCTCGTTGGTGGTCACACCAAGGTGCTGAAGACTGGGAGGTGGTGGGTTCGAATCCTACCACAGGCTGTGCAGCCCGATGTTTTCGTCGGTGCAGTTGCTCCGAAGTCGGCCCAGGACGCATACTAACCCTCCTGTACCCCTCCTTCCTGCTGACCTTTCGCATCTATACACAGCTTATAGCAACGGTTGCCTCGCGGCGCTAACACGGAATAAAGCAAATCAGAAGAAATATTCGTGTTCACGCTTGAAGCATTTATCAGTGGTTGTGTCCTGCACTCCTTTACCTTTGCTTCCAAAGGGACAAGATAACTAATCTTGATCTCTAACCTTTCTGTGCAATATTCCCTCTTCAGAATCTTTACAGAATCTGCGTCCTACTTTCACAACCAACATACGTACGTCTAAGCGCACATATATCTCTTCTTCCGTTGGCATATAATATAAAAGACGAAGGCGCCGGCTTCCATGTCAAACACGGTGAATAATGCGTTGATGAATGAACGACGGTGAAAGACTGAAGCGCACACTAAAACTTTACATTTTTAACCCGAGAAGGTACTAAAGAGAAGGCGTGATGCCAGAAGCGGAATTACTCGCTTCGTGAGGCCGTGGGAACCGAAGACATCGACCCAGAAGGAGCAAACCCTCGACGAAACACGCATGGGCTGCTGGCGCAATGCTGCACCACCTTCTCCTGCGATCATTATTCTTTACTCCCCCTCCGTCGCTGTTTGCCGTACCATATCCTTTTTGTGTTTGTTTGGTCTGTGTAGACGGCTGCAGTGTGGAACAGCTGGCCACTATTGTGCGGAATTTCCTCCCTCATTTCTACGAGCGTACCCGCGTGTGCTTATAGCGTATCTTATGGAGCGAACGAGGCTTCTTCACCTACACTCAACAAGTCGGACTTCTTTCGACGAAAATCCAGACGCCGCTGAGAGAAAACTGGTGAACTCCCAAGATGCGTCTTTGTCCCAGTCCCCTCCTGCATTGCTTCTGCTGCACGGCGTAGTAGACACCAGGGAATTAGGGGAAGAAAGGTCGACAGACCAGACCCCTGTCAGGACGGGGGAAACGGTCGGTTCGTCAACCTTCCCCCTCTTTGCTGTGTTTGGTCATGGGGACCGTATATGAAGGACACAAGCAGCGCATGTCGAGAGGGGTTCTGTATTTCCTCATATTCACTTTTTGTTTTGTGTTTGCCAGAAGCGGGGTGTGGTTTTGGCGGGGTGTGGTTGTGGCGATGGTTTTGTGTGGGGCGTAAATCGCGGAGAGACCACAGCTGATAGGCTGACGTCATAGACGTGGTGCCACTTCCTTTGCGTTTGGGGTCTTTCCGTTTCATGCCGAAGATGTTATTTCTCGACGTCGGCGATGATGTATGATCGTGGAGGTGTTCCTGTGAAGAATTGCCTTTCGTCGTTTCGTTGCACTGTGTGTGCCTCGCTCGTTTAATGGCGACATCGGGATCAGTTTTCGAGGATGGCGACTTCGTATTTGCTACAAGAAGAAATTTCACAATTTCGAAGTATAGTGAAGTGATGTAAAGTTGCCCCGTTCTTATTTCTTCGGAGCGCTGAAATTACTCTGTTTGTGCTCTTGTCAGAGGTATCCCTCAGAGGCAGTACTACTGCTTTTTAAGGAGCGGGGTGCTTGCGATCCCTGCGTATGCGTATCTTCTTCCGTATCTATCCGTATCTTCTTAGTATGGTATCTTCTTCCGGTGGTGTTGGTTACGAGACCGGCTCGCCGTTGTTCGCCTCACTCACGTGGGGAACGTCACGAGGTCACGACAGTTGCCTGCGTATGCGCTAACGTTGTCAGCCTCGCGGCCTATCCAAAGTATATCTAGAAACTTCGAGAGGCGAGACTTCCATAAGCCCCTACGTCTTCAGAGGGACGGCATAATGAAGACTGCAGGCGCCTTCCGCCCGTTGCGCGGGCTACTACAATTGTAAAAATGACGTCCGAGATTATGACACCGGTATGAATTGTGTATAAGCGGTCCAGCCTTGGTGCTTCTTCGCGCGCACGCTTTGTTTGCGTTTTATTGCTTTCAAATAACGGACATGTGAAAGAGACACTCCAAAGCCGTTCGCTCACTAGCCTAACCAAAATTTTTAGTTTTTTTCTAACCATACCAATCACACAACGCAACAATACCAGTATAGAGAACCGAAAAAAGAAAAAAAAAACGCTCGCCAGATATGATCGTATCCATAATAGGTTTAATAGCACATGTTGCAGTTCGAAACACATGCATATATCACATGTGTCTCTCTAGCAGAATTCTAAGAAAGGAGAAGAAGCATCGTGATGGGCACACAGAAATCAGGAAGGTTCACTCGAGGATAATTTCCCACCTGGAACTACGTGTACACTATAGGACGAGCACGCAGAAATAGCTGTCAAGTTATTAGCCGTTTGCAATTTTCTCTAATGAGTGATCATAACGTGCCGTTTGCATAAACAAGGCACTGTAGGGGGCCTGCGGCAGATTGTAGGTGGTTGCAGGGGCCAGCAGAGAGTAGTATCTGTAGTAGAGTCTGTGCATTACTCTCAAACCACCAGTCTCAGCGGGCTCCTTAGTCTCGTTCCTGGCAACATCCACAACGACACCATAGGAGTGGACTGCCAGAATCACCTCCTCCCATTGGGATGAATACTGATGGTGCCCCGTCGTCTTTAATGAGTATGACTGACAAGAACGTTAATAATCCATATAGCTAGTAATCTGGTAAACATCTGAGTAGCGTATCAATGTTGGAAAGATCAAGGAAAAAGAAGATTGCTTTGCTTCCGCGTGCGATATGCACAGTTGTGCACGTGAACAGTGCTGGCCGATGCGATATCTTTTCTACATCGGCTTCCGAGCGCTCGCAACAAACTGAGAAGCTGACCAACCTACTTGAGTGATTGCAAAATTGCATGCTCTTGATAGAAACGGCAGTCCACACGCGCACAGTTACTATGTTACGCCACCGGGTTGGGTCACCAATTCCTTGAATCGCGTTTTTTGATTAGAAAAAGAAATGTGATGAAAAAAAAATGTGCCCGGAAATGTGAGCCTCGCTCACTGGAGTGATATTGAGCCAGACAGGTGTACTAGCTGCGTATTAGGATATGCGGACGCACGAGAAAACAGCACACTGTAGCAACACGCATAGAGTACGCGGATCTGGAAGGACACTCTGTTCGCTCTGTCGCGCACAACTGGATTGCGAAGCACGTACCATTTTTTATATTGAAACTCTTACTGTATCATTAGTGCATACGTCGGTGGTGTCTTTCCTAATAATTGTATGTGTGTCCGTGCTCGTGCTACCAACGGCTTGCTTGTGCGTCATGTAGATGGCAAGGTTGCTGTGCCAAATTTTGTTTTTGTGGTTGCTATCGCTCCCAGTCTACATACGTACGCCTTGGCCTATCGGTAACTCCTGTCTGCCATCCCTGGACTCTTGGCGTCCAAGTTTGCTACCTTCAGTGGCCACATAGCCGCAGTATGTTTCTTCTATAGGCGACACACATTATTACTTTTAAGATTTTGACATTTCGCAGCCTACCCGACGAAATAGATTATTTCCGGTCCCGGAAACAAGACGGACATCCCAGACGTTGAAGTTGAAGTTCCTGAAGAACTGGACTTATATTACAATCTTTGTTGTTTGACATCCAAATGAATCGTAATCAGTGCTAGAATACCGACATAAAGATACAATTTTGAGTTATACATCAGGTAACGTACGAGATATTTCACTCCTGAATGTGCGTTTAATTGTAGAGAACCGGGTGATTGCTTTGAAGTTCGATGCCTGTGAGTATGAATAGAAGCATCATCTTTAGAAACCCATTGCACTCGCATTCTTTTTCTTCGTATTTTTTAGATTAATGAGTTAAGGGGTTCATTCGGAGCATACCAATTGAAGCCACTTCATTGCTGACCTTTCCCTTCCTTTTTTTAGCATCTTGGAACGTATCCTCTCCCCCCCCCCCCCCCCCTACACACACACACGCACTCTCTTTAGCCGTGGTATACGCGCAAAGCAAACACATTTTGAGCATGATATAGCATAAGGACATACGAAAAAAAAAAGTTCCACATTTGTGCTTTTACTCAATAAAGTAAGAGAAGTGATTTATATTACTTTGATGTAGTTTTTTGGCGCGATCAGCTCTTCATAAATCTAATAATGTATTCTCTCCACTTTTTTATTTTTCGCGTCTCGCTGTGCCTTGGATCGCGGATCCTTTAAAATATTCAGCAGCCGAAAAAGCTTCTTCTTTGCTCAGTTTTATTTATTTCTTTATTTTTGTCTCTCCCGCATCAGTATAATTTTCCTGCGACGTGTTTATATTTATGCAGTGAAGTATACTACGTGGTGTAGGGCTCGAAACGGCCTCGTGCGAGAAATAAAAGAGAAGCAACGTCCGAGAAAACCCTTGGTCTGCTTTCGTGCACAAGTTGACGTCGGCAGATATCTTGTCGCTTCCTTCGACTGCCCCAGAAATACTCAGAACGTTCTAGTTTGTGTATCTTTCGGTTCGGGAGGTCAACGCGTTCGTTTCTTTTACTGTTGCTATAGCGCTGTTCAACTGTGTGGCATATCCTTTGCGGCTGAATGAAAATATAACCGCGAGAAAGGAGACAGAAGAATGGAAAGGAAATTGTAACACTTTCGGAAAAGATGTACGGTTTGTTGCAGAGATACGACGTCGCCGTTTACCGCAGAGCGAAATTTATTTCCGCTCAAGCTTTTGTAAGCCGGTTTCGTATATTAGTGAATTTCCTTTTTGCGCAGTTGTGTTTTGCTACTCTTGTCGTATGAAGTATGTGAGAGGGAGATACTGAAGGTCAGTTAAAACAGTTACACGAACACTAAGGTCTGCCCATAGCTCGGCATTTCGGGCCTTCGAAACTCACGATCACAATCATCTGATAAGGCGTGAGTTCGGGTTGTGCCTCATACGCACGAAATGCTCATAACCTCCAAACGCTCAAAACCTCCAAACGCTCATATGCACCGGAAAAAAGTTGGTGGTTTTTAGCGTTTGGTGGAAATGAGCAGGAGGGAAGAACCTGCTCATAAGCACCAAACGTCCAGAACCTCCGAATGCTCATATGCACGGAAAGATGGGAGACCACAAAGGCCGGTTCTTCCTCTCCCGCATTTGGAACAAGGTCATAGCGTGAGAAAGGTGGAATGAATGGCGACTACCAAGGCGGCTTAATGTGTCAGTTTGAAGTCTATGTAACAGCTTTGTCCTGCTTGTATGTAGCCACAACGAATAGCACCTCCTCGTTTATGGATTTCAATTTGAGCTTTATTTTCATAGACATGGAGGCAGCCTCGGATGAAAGACTTGATTCTAGCTCGAAAGGCACTTGGCTCCCAGGCAGAGTTGTACGTAACGCGTTACTAGTAATTGCGTTACTAGTAATCAATTACTTTTTCAGTATTTTTTAACGCAATCAATTAATTTTGTGAGCAAGTAATTTTCCAAGTAATCCGATTACAATTTTCCGTAATCAATTACTGAGTAATCGATTACTTTTTTAACCTTCTGTCAACAATGGCAACCATTTTCAGCAAGCCAATCTGTTCTGTTTCAAAACGAGTTCGACTGAAGCAATGACGCAGAGGTCACTGTGACGGCCGTCTCTAGTCCACACGTGTTCCATACACACTACAGTACAGACTTGTACGTAACGGGTAATTGCGTTACTAGTAATCAGTTACTTTTTTGAGTAATTTGTAACGTAATCGATTACTCTTGGGGCCCAGTAATTTTTTGAGTAATTCAATTACAATTTTCAGTAATCAATTACCAAGTAATCGATTAGTTGGGAACTAAAGAATCCACATTGTTCGGGACGACGCACACACACATATATGGGATGATTCACCGCCGCGAGAAGACAAAACCAACTGCCCTCTGCAAGTTCGGTGCAAGGCAGCTGTTTTATCTCTAGGACTTTTCCCGCAACAATTACTTACCCGAAGACCCCGAGGTCAATTGCCACAGTGTTCCGCACGTGTAGTGTATTTTTGAGTCCACTGTCCTCTCCCCATTTATGTGTACTATCTATCCGTTACGCGGCCTGTATGCAGTAAGTTGGACTGTAGGTTGTACCGTGAACCTGATGAGGCATTTGTGGGAGTTCCAGGTAGGACTCTTTTCACAGAACTCTCAAAACTCGCAACATCTCGACACATTTTTCATAGAACTCTCGACCCCGATAACCTAATGCCACTCTTGTGACCATGAGCCCCTGTCAGTCTTGTGCGGAATACTGTCGATATCACAACGATGTCGACGCTCAGTTTCCTTTTTTTTTGTGGATATCTTTTTTTTCTATCCTTTTTTTATATCGTTTTCTCAGATATCGAAAGTAATTGGCAAAGTAACGCGTTACTTTTCAATGCGTTACTTCATTACTTTTTCCGGCAAGTAATTTGTAACGGTAAAAAATAACTTTTTCGTACAAGGTAACGGCAATCAATTACTTTTTTTAGTAACATGTACAAGTCTGCTACAGTAACATGATAATACCTTACAACCGCGACCTACTGGCGACCTTGTATTGTTGACTGATTAGACGAGTCACAAAATTAGTGAGCCCATCTTCCTTATCTTTTAGCCTACCACTCCCTATATCCTTAATTTACTGATTTGCTTTATTTTCCCCAACCAAGTCAACAACTGAGGCCAGTTCTAAAACTCTGCCCCATTGCTTTTGCACTTGAGTGTAACGCTGTATCGTGTGCTTCAGAAGAGCGTCAACACTCCTGTGCTTTACAGTTAACTCACCCCAAAATTCCGATAGATACTGGCGACCTACTGCTTACAGCATGTAATTGTGTAAATATCTGATGTGAGTCATAGACTAGTCAGCACCTATTCGTCCACGTATTAGGCACGCGTATATGTACATATGTATAAACCTAAGTCGTTCGTAGACAACGGTGTCGTGTACATAGATATGTAAATGTGTATATAAATCTGCAATAAACGCGTGTATGTCTTTCGTATGTTGCTTTCAAATGTATTTGTGAATTTCACTTAACATGTATGTCGGTGTCTCATATTAGAATTTGCAACAAGAGCTGCATGGTTGCATTCACTGCAGGCTTGGAGGCTTTGGTGTGGCCCACAATTTAAAAGTAACGGGAAAAGTAACTCGTTACATTTTTAATCGGTAACGTATTACATTTTTGATGAAGCAATTAGTAACGGTAAAGGATTACTTTTCTCGCAGTAGTAACAGTAATTGTAATCAATGACTTTTTTCGAGTAACGTGTACAACTATGCTCCCAGGGCTGTAGCAACAAAGAACGTGGCCTCCTCCTAACATATGTCCGGGCTCACTTACAATGCAGAAGCTGGAATACGATATTTATGTAGAGTTCATATTATGCATGCATAGGCCTACAGTGAACATATACGCAAAACCTTTCTTTCTAGCCTTGTTCTTCGCAAGTTGGTTAATCAATGCGTCATAGTCTAGAGATATGATAATCTTGCTTTCGGTTGACTACAAACTCATAAGGCCTGACATCTCTCATGGTTGAGCGCAGGATATTCTTGATCGATCAGTTTCATTGTGCTGAAGCTTCTTTCAGCATAAGCGACAGTAACTGGTGTGGTCAGAAAATAGAAGCCTGACGCAAATGCAAGGATTCAAATACTATATCTCCTGCTCCTGGAGCCTTTCTTGTATGTGTACGATAAAAATTGTTTGGCGTCCTCTCTTTTTCTCAATGACACAGAACGATATTCCATTATGAGTTCGTTGTCGTCAGTGTCTACCATTTTTACTTAAAATTTTTTGCTGCGACTCTCCAGTTCAAGTGCTCATTCACACTGCTCCAAGCTCTTAGCGTTTTACAGAAATCCAAACAACTTTTTACCACTCCACGAGTTGGTCGACGAAACAGAAGATATGGCCTGATCAGCGAGAATAAGAAAAAACTACGATTTGAATTTTCGTTTTGCAGAAAGACGACTCTTACTTCTTTTTTTCTTTTTGTTGTTGTTGTCACTTCTAGGAGAAGGTAGCAGACATTGCAGAATTGCTTCCCGATCTTGTCGCGTTGTCTGTACTCCGCAAAATAAAGAGAGGAACAGAAAGAACCGACGTAATTTGTACAATACAAGCGGTGCTGCAAATGGTACCGATTTTATGTTCCTCATTAAATGGCGTGCAGCATTTATTGTTCATTAAGATTAATGTCAATTAAAAAAGCATGTCTTCTAATTTCGAAAAAATAGGAGGGCGAATGATAGCACTTGATTGGCTATGATTCGGTTCAACAGATATCCACAACGACGCTCCTGTATTTTTGGGCGCACGGAACCGCGCGGGACCATTTTTTTCCGCCACGCAACCAGAGACCAAGTGAACTTCTGTATGCAATAAGGGGGTAAGTCAATTTATCCCCTTTTTTGCTATTTTTGCTGCAATGACATCTACATACCAGTATGTTCCTGGCAAAGAAAATTTAGGACCCTATTGCAATTTATTCGCCCGCTACAGGAGGGTAAGAAATGGGAAATGCATGTATGTCAATGGGACGCGCAATCAGATAAGGCCCCTTTTCTCGGTTTGGGATTTTTCGACTCATCCCCTTATTGCATACAGAGGTTCAATTTTTCCGGGACCAGCTTTTCCGGACTATTCTATTCCGGAACTCCATCCGGCTTGGTTCTTTGGATGATTGGTTTTCAACTCATTTTTGTTTGCCCACCGTTTTAGGTATTCAAGATCAACGTTACTTCCTCCTATAAGTATAACTCGGAAATTTACGTGCTAAAACCATTAAAATAGACAGGTATTTAGACCCTCAAAAGCAACTAAGTAGGCAAGAACATGCAAAAACAGACACGTTGTAACGCATGCCAAAACTACTTCTAATGTACGCTTCACGACGCAGACTTTGTACTGTGGAACTGTAGCGAATGCTACACAACCATTCGATGACGCCAGTGGCTGACTGCGACGCTGTGCAGCTTCAAGCCTCCTTCCTGCACCGCTAGTTCAAGCTCACTGGGTGTTATCGTTGATCCTCTGACATATATTCAGTTCAATTTTATTTCTTCAGTTTATTTTTACTACTCGTTTTCTCTTATGTTTACTCGTTTACTTTAGCATATATGTAGCTTTAGCCGCTATGGAGTAGACTGCGCTCTGTGTTGATTATATTATCCGTCCATCGGTCACATTTTCTCTTAGACGTTTTGTCAGCCACACGCTCCCTCAGGTAGGCGAATTTAATCCACTGTGGTGATGATGAAAGCTCTCGCCGTTGTCGGCCTCACAGAGGGGGCAACGTCACGACTGATGGCCTGGAGAATGTGCTTCTAAAGGAACTGTGCCGACATATGTCTGAAAGGAAAACCCTCTGAGGAAAACCCAGGAAAAACCCCAGGCAGCACAGCCGGCACCGGGATTCGAAGCCGGGTACCACCCAGTCTCGACGTGACGCGGCTAACACGCTAACCACTGAGCCACGCGAGCTGAGGCATCGCTCATGAACACAGTTGTCTCGCGACGTAAGTCCACCAATTAGGAACATGCTGCATGCGCATGACAATAGACGAGTGACGGCGGATGTGTTTGTCACGTTCAAACACCCGTTGGCTCACGATAACCCCATTCAAGCCCACACGTTCACCCAAATTCAAACTTCATAAACAGCCAAACTGACACATTAAGCGGCCTTGGTAGTCGCCATTCATTCCACCTTGCTCACCCTGACCTTGTTCGAAATGCGGAAGGGGAAGACCCGACCTTTGTGGTCCCCGCTTTTCGGTGCATATGAGCATTCGGATGTTCTGGACTTTTGATGCTTATGAGCAGCTTCTCCCCTCCTGCTCATTTCTACCAAACGCTCAAAACCACCAACTTTTTTTCGGTGCATATCGGCGTTTGGAGGTTATGAGCATTTGGTGCTTATGAGCTACTACCTGAGTTCGGGCCCCGCTATGAACTCACGTGAAGGTCGACATGGCTTATCGGTGAGCTCGATCATGCCGCGTATTAGTGTACTCACCGGATAACATAACACTTGTAAACAGAGCAGATGTGACGTTATCTGGTGAGTGCGCTAACATCCGGCATGATCGAGCTCACCGATACGCTATCGTCGTAGCTCTCTGGCACTCTCCGCCTCTGGCTGGACCATTCGTTCCTAGCACGCAGTAGACCACCCTCTCTGATCTCTTATATTATGTGGACGGGCTCTACGCGGCCTTCTAACACATGCAAATTCTGAAAGTGTGCTCTACACAAACGAAACCCAGAGGAAAACCTCAGAAATGCCATAAAAGTACAAATTAGAAACTTGCCTCAAATGATCTAGAGCACATTCTTCTCCATTGCCCACACTACCAACCTTCCCGAACCGTACTCTGCGGATTCCTTAACGAGCTAGACTCTCGCCCCCTCTCTCTCACAAAATTGCTTGGTCCCTGGCCACATCCAGCCCCCCAACGCTCTGCCCTGAAAGCTCTCTTCGCCTTTCTGGATACCATAGGACTTCGACCCTTATTGTAAAGCGGCTCATTATTTCGTTCCCCGCATCACCACCAGCAATGGGGTAGAGTATCGCCCCTGGCGATGAAACTCCCCATTCATCATCTCGCGGTAAAATTGTTGTTTGCACGTTGGCAACTCTTTCAAGAATGTCAGACGGTTAAAATGTCCGAAGAACACAGGAATGGTATCACGATGGTAGCTCGTCTTGCAACATGTACCAAAGAGGAACAACACCCTATCATTCGCCTTGTGTGCTGTCAACGAGTGAAACTAATCGAAAATCACCTACGATAGCCAGGTATGGTGAAGCATAGCAGCAGCTTGCGCTGTGTACGGGTGGACTTAGTGGACTAATACCCCTGATGCACGGGATAGCTAGAACTCCTTTGCGGTTGGAGTCCTTCACTACTAGTTTGAAGGCCACCTTGCTGAAAGGAGGTCGTGCCGGTGACACACGACAGCCTCGATTTTCCTTTCGCTCAGTAGCGCCATCTGAAGTGTGATTTGAGGGTACTGAACTCACGAACCTTCGTCAGGTCTTTATAAACTGCAATTATTAAATTAGCTGCGAAACGACTTTCTAACTGTTAAATAGTTCAAATGGTGAAGCCGCACATCCTTATTTCCAATTGTCGTGATCTAATACTCGTCGGCAGGTTGTGTGTTCGAGGCTAGGCCTTTTCGTCCCTATAGGAGACGGATAATCTCCTCTTCGGAAAAGGCCTGCTTGCGGAAGAGACTTGAGAGTTTTAGGAAAACGTAGAAGCTTCACGATAACATTTCTGGAAACATGATAAGCCAATCGGTTGATTCCTTTGGAGTGGGTGACGTCACGTTGCTGCTATCTGATGCACTGAAAGTGATTCGGAGTCGGAGTCGGAGGGAGCTTACGATTTTCTAAAACTCCCTACTATCTCCTTTATCGTGCACGATGACACATGTGTCATGGAACGCAAACGCCGTTCGTAAGGGTGTCCTTCTCTGAAAAGGTATCTAGACTGCCCGTGTACCAGGGGTATAAGTCGAGCATTGCGTCTTGTCCCAAACTGCAGTCTTCGATAAAAGGGGACGTACCTTTTTATAGTCGACAGTGCGACAACGTTAGTTCTTTAATAGACTCTCCTCAACCGGATCAGGTATAGAAGAGAATAACACACGGATAGTAGTTTCTCAATGGGTCGCTGAGTATAGTCACCAGAGGCCTGTGGGCTAAAGAAACACAAAGAAAAATTGTCGCGCAACAGCGAACGAACAAGCCGCTTATCTAGACATTAGTCATGGTTCAGCACATCATATCGTTCATGATATCCATAAATGTTGTATAGGCGAGCATCCATGATGGAAGCGATGGCCCAGAAACGGCTGTCTGAGCCCAAGCAGTTACCGCTTGAGACAAGTTGACTCTCACAGATGCCGTCACTGCGTGGATCTGGAAGATCTAGAGCGCATACTTCTCCATTACCCGCACTACCAACCTTCCTGAATCACACTTTCAGGTTCGCTTAATCAGCTGGAGTTTCTCCCCATCGCTTTGTCAAAATTGCTTGGTCCATGGCCAACTCCAGCTCACCAACGCTCTACCCTCAAAGCAGTTCTCACCTTTTTGAATACCGTAGGACTTCGGTCCTGACTGTGAGGCCATTCATTATTCCATTTCACCACATTAGCGCCAGCAGTGGGGTAGAGTATCGCCCCTGGCGGTGAAACTGCCCAATCATAATCACAAAATAAAGTAGTCGTTCTTGTTTGAGCCCAAGCAGGCACACACAGTGAAGCGCCTTCTGCACAAAACATAAGACTCAGGGGCGCTCTTTGTGACGATGGAATATCGATAGTAGGAGAGAAAATGGAAGATGAAATTAATTGGAAATGCTAGCGTTGACGTGTGTATGGAGTGCTGCTTATAGCATGTGGCAAACAGACAAACAGATATTTAGCATATTTGGTACAATAAAGTCAAGTAATATCAATTACGAGAAGAGCTACGAAGTAATTTCTTACAAATAATTCAGTTGCTTTTAATAAATACCCTTAGCGTAGTTGATTACATTACCTATACACCTTGAAAAATGACTAACCGTAACTGTAATTTAATTAAATTTTGCCTGCCTGTAACTTACTGCACTCATGGGACTGTTATCTTCTGCTCTTGTTTGATGACTCTGTTGTAAATTTCTGTCTGCGGTATCGTCCTATTTTCACTTTCTAAAGCCCGAGTCTTTTCGACGGCCAACAGGTTTTTAATTTTTCTTATAGCTACTGGTATTTCACAGATTTCAGCGTTAATTTAAAACATCGTGCTCAAACAAGGTTGTGACTCTTCGTGTGAACACTCATCGCACGAGATCAATTATGTAGATTCTTAACATCTCTTTTCATACATTTTGTTTTATAGTGGTAGTATGCGCCACTTTGACGAGTACAACGTCTTGCGCCATTAGCGACTAATCTAACGTCGATGTTACATGTGGTTTCGTGCTTCTGTCGATGCTCTGTATCCTGCATACAAGTTTCGTTGTTCACATAAATACTTATATAATCTAGTTCACTGGTGCAAGTTATGAACGGTCGGCATGAACAACATGGCGGACGTGACTTCTAGCCACTTGAAACGGACACCGCCTGATGTAGCTCAAGAGTAACTCAGTTACATTTGATGTGTAACTGGAACTGAATTCCATTTTGGTTTCGGTAACATTTCTTGTAACTAAATTACTTTCTGAGTCATGTAACTGCATTGATTACGTCTACTTAGATTACGAGTTATCATTTGCGGCATTAATGGGAGCATACATATTTCTCCTGGCCCTAAGAACGTGTAATTGGAACAGGGAATATACTTGTAGCACCAAGAAAATCTCTTGGCGCATCGTTGAATTCTCTACTGGAGACGGGCTTCATGTTACAGGAACATTACTTCGGTCTTCCGGAAGCCCCTGCAATATGCCCCGGAATATCTCTGTATTTCAATTTAAGTCGCACATGCATTCATAATTATAGAGCATTATTTGATGCGTTACTCGCCCCAAATACACGTACAGTGCTACCTCGAAATGGAGGCTCGAGTATAGGATCCGGTTACCACTGAATAATTTATGAGCCAGTGCGAATCTTACTGCCTGCTATGTGTATGCTGTAGCCATTCCTTATTCAGAAGGGCCTTAATCTATCGCATCTCATTTCGGGAGCGCTTCTCAAGTGTCCCGTGATTATGCAAGTTTCACGTGTTTTAGTTTTGCCGACTTCTTATTACGAGTAATACTATCCTAGGTCGATTTCAGATTATCGTATATACCAGCTAGCGTTTGCATGCATGGTCTTTATTCATAACGTGGTCGCAAACTGAATGAACGAAGCAAAAATGACATTCAGATGTGTCCGTTTTTCGTTTGTACTTCAGCAACGCATCTTCGATATTATTGGCAGGGGGGCAGCTTGTGTTTATTTTCATGTCAATACATGTTTTGAGGGCAATAAGTGTTATCTGCGTTTGGCGGCTTCGAAATGGTTATTGCGCTGTTTAGAAAAACTAGTTGCATTGTGGGCTTCGCTTATAAATTAATTAATTTTTCATAATGGCATGTAACGGTCCTGCCTCATCATGATCTTCGTAAACGCAAGACCATTTACTTTTGTTTTTCTTTTTGTCTTCTCCCCGTAGCACAGGTGCAGTAAAACTTTCAGGTGATGTCCCACATTTGGACACGGCATCTGCATGGGAAGTGAAACCTCCGCTGTACAAGAAACAACTTGGAAAATTATCACTTAGAGTGTCGTATACAGTGTCATTCGTCAATATTGAAATGGTGTTCGAAGTAGCTGTACACTCTTAAGAAAAAAAAGCGAGTAATTTTGCAACAAAAGAGTAAAGAGTAATGCATTGCCACACGGCACGGGACTAAATGAATGTTACTTAGTGGGGACTGCATTTCCCGCTCTCTTCTAAGACTCCCAGGTACATAATTTTTGTGCATGAATGAAAGTACTTTGAATTAAACCGTCAACAGTAATATGTGGAGTGATATAAAATCTTGCGATATGCATAGGGCACAATTTCGCAAGAAATAATATCTATTTTTTTCCTGTGTGTGGGTGGAACATTGCTCAGTTAGCTAAGTTATATATCCTTATTATATCAAATTCACGAAGAGCAACTATTAACGTAGACCATTTCATTCAGGAGACCATTTGCCAAGTTCAGTGACCATTTGCAGTCCTGGAGAGTAAATTTCAGAGTTCGGGGAGTAAAATAGGGAGTAATTACAGTCTAGGGGAGGAGAAGCTGCAATTACTCCCCGTCCTACACTTTTCTTTCTTAAAGTGTAGTGGAGTCTTGAAACGCTGATTACATTTTCTAGTGGGGAATACGTAGTGTAGCGAAGCTTGGAACGCAGTGAAAAACAGACGCCATAGAATAGACTGTAAAAACGCGTAGCATTGCCCCACGCCATCGCTTAAATGCATTAACTCCAGTATATAGTTGTGCAGGACGTTGACTTTAAGAGGCGCAGGTAAAGATGGAAGTCTCGCAAAAACTTCAACGTCGGAGGGCAGCACAGCCTAGAACCATAGTAACGTGTTTGAAACCTGGTCGTAAATGTTCCATGTCCCCATGGGGAATTGAATCGCGTTGGCGCGGTCGCCGTTTTATATCCTCTTTTATTTTCCCTCTCTCATTTCTTTCACACCGGAGACATGACGACGAGGCCCAAGTTGTCGTGACGGAGATCAGATGGCGGTCTTTGTTCGATTAGAACCCTCATAGCCGTCCTGGAACAGGCTTCTATTTTTGTAGCCAGGCTCGGAAATCCTACCTTGCTCACTGAACCTGCCTGCGGACTGCATGCTGTACTAATTGGAAACTCTGTAGGACGAACAAACGTGCTCTGTTGATGCCAAAGATGATTCATTGTATCATTGCAGTATCATCATGCGACCGATATGAACATATCTACACGTTGCAAAATACTCTTGTGTTTCAGCTACAACTTATGTCATTAAAATACTGCCTGCACCGCCAATGCATACCCCTGCATTTCCAGCTCAGTGTCTATACTGATAAACCTAGATTGGAAACCACTTGTCAGTGGTGTCAATGTTCCTACTACCGCTTTGAATGGAGTGACGAATGCGTTTCCACCATCTTCACCCTTAAAGTAGCACAAAAATCATTTTTAACACCCAGTTTTCTTCCTATAAAACTGTTACGTAGGCCAGTAAGATGCACCATGCGAGGTAATCTACACCACAGAGTCATAATTATTTTATAATTGAAAGAAATTGAATTTAAAATACGCCGCAAAAAGCGACCGTGCGCAACGGTGGTGAAGAGCAGTACCAGCCTGTGATCTGCCTGGAACCTCGCGCTGACACTATAAAGAGAACGCTTGCTGATTGGCCTAGAGAAATGTTGTCTGCTACTCGGCTGTTCGGGGTTCTGATCAAGCCTTTCTCCTTGCTCGGTAATGCTTCGGCCGCTCCTTCTATCCCCAATTCTCCGCGAAAACTGGCAAAACAGGTTTACGGCGGCAAAGGGACAAGGCGCTGACCCCCACTGACCGGCAAACCAGAACGAGTCTCCTTATGCCGTCATCGGTGACGTGCCATCATACCTCCTCATCCTCGTTATAGCTGGAGTGGCGAGTTAAGGGTGAAGGCGCGGAGCTATGTTTATGTGAGTTTTTATCTGAGAAACAAATTGCACACATCAAAACCTTTCGCGCTATTCGGTATAATGACACACACACTTTCATCAGATGTTTTAATCTGAAATTTTTTTGGATGGCGCTCTGTACTCCTTTAAGGCGTTTGTGACGCCGTGATGCATGTGATTCATAGCGCCACGAACGCGTTTTACTCCACGGGTACTAATATGGGGGCTCATTCCAGGTCAAACATCTGAGGTCGGTGGCTCGACCATCAGGGATTTCAAGGAATTTTTTATGTTTCCTTTTTTCCTGGCGTTCCACTTCCCAAATCTAACAGCTTCTCCTCTACGTGGCGTCAAACTTCCGCGCAGTGCGCGAAACCTCGCTGGCTTTGCGTGTCTGTTGCGTCTCAACCCTTCAACGAATCCGGAAAATTTTAACGGTATGCGTTTCGAGAAGGGTATGTCTGTTTGCGAGCGTGTTTCTTGCGATTTTGAACCTAAACGTGCAGAGAAGAACGACTGTGCAAGTTGAACGAAACCTGCGATATTGATGATTTTTTATGCCGCGTTACGTGTCACATATCGAAAAGATTTTTTTTCCGTTTAATTCCCACAATATGGACATTATCTAAAAAAATTTCCGAGCCCCTAGGTACAGCTTTTTTTTAAAGAAAAAATCACAAATTGCAGTTTTTCTCGCAAAACTGCCCAAGTGGAGACGACAAAAAAGCAAACTGCCGGACGGTCTAGAACTTCACGCGTGTATCAAAGTGTAGATCAATGCCTCTAGGTTGCAGGAATAAAATATCTCGAGTGTGTTTTCCCTTGTTCTGAATATACAATTTTTTTAAGTAGAGCGGTGTAGGAGCCATGCCGCACGTGAAGTTTCCGGGTTCCGGACACTCCTTTCGCCCCACAACTCTTAAATGCTGAGTGTCATATCAACTTTAATGACAAACGCATCAAGAAAATAACAAGTGGCAAGAGACTTCCGTAAAGATATGGAATACATTGAGCTTAAGAGTTCAACACAAAACGCACGACAACCAGAAGATTGCATGTATTATGTAGCTTGCTATGGCAAAGCGGTGTTTGTATCTTGCGTTTCCGTGGAAAGTTTCAATACAAGTTTGCATTTCACAGGGCTGTACGCCGAAATAAATCTTTTAAAATAAAACATTAAAAAATTCACGCTTAAAATTCCACCCTTCGAAATCCATTTTCTGAAATAAACCGTTTAAAAATACACGTCCTCAAAATAAACGCTGTTAAAATAAATCATGGTTAGGCTTAGGAAGGTAATGCTCCGTATCATAGAGTAGTGATAGCCGTATGGGCGACACGATGTTCTTTTTGGCGAAACATGCTATTATGATGTTTCTTACTCATGTTTGTATTGCTATCAATTACATAACAACTTAGGATTTCGAAATATCCAGCTTAAAAGTGATGTCGACGATGCGCGTATGAATACAGGACACACACACTTGATCATACCTGGGTAGTAATAGCATTACTGTAATAAAATTACAGTACTGAATTACTTTTTCTGGTAATTTGTAATGTAACGCATTACTTTTGACATTAGGTAATTTGTAATGTAATTTAATTACATTTGGGCTGTAATTTTAATAACATTACTCATTACTTTTTACAAAAGAATCGAGTGTGTGTTCTGTGTTGGCACTTGGCAGAAAGAGAGTTGGGGGACTGGCAAGTGAAAAGAATTCCAAAAGCGATAAAACCCCGGTGCAGGGGACACAAAGAGACAACACACTAGTTGTTTGTCAGTCAGTGCTTCGTCTGTGTTGTCTCTTTGTGTCCCCTGCACCGGGGTTTTATCGCTTTTAGATGTACCACCAAACAGCCCGGTTTTTATCGCTTTTTAAAAGAATTCCAACGGCACTATGAACGGTGACGCACTCAATCGGCACGTGGAACGTCAATTCCCTTCTACGAGCCAGTTGCCTTAGGCAGGGCACTCACAAACAAACGTTGTTAGGTCAACGGTTTGTAGCCCTGGAAAATCATTGTTTGCGGGCCCCATCCTCCTGACAATCTTCCTGTTGCCGTCATACATTGTGTCTCCTTCGTCTCTGCATTGTGGAACGATACGTCACACGTGGCACACTAGCATGACATGTAGAAGAGACAAATAGAAGAGTACAAGTTAACTGTTGATACCATTGTAAGCATACATTTTTTTCCTCGAATTTCGGGGAAGGCAAGTTTCGTCAACTTGTGTGTCCCTTGTGCCTTCCACAAACTCGGGATCATGTATGCCAATAATGGTAAAGTAATGACTTTGTAATGTCATTACTTTTTCGTAGTAATTGTAATGTAATTTTATTACGTTTCAATTGCATTCGCACTGGTAAAGGAAAGGCCAAGAAAGCGCGCACGCACACGAAAAAGAGAAACGCAAAATCAAAAAACATACCAAAGAATGGCCAAACTCTCCTGATAGTCGGCTCTATATTAGACTATATTACACCGATGTCGCGCGTTACTTGCACTGCTAAAAGAGAACTTCACCGAATAATACGCTCCCGGGCATCCGTCATTCCGAATGATATCAGCCCCCGCCCCCTTACTAGGTTGGCAAAACTTGTCACGGATCACATACAGACAGACAACCTACTTCCGGTGTACCGAAATCCTCGTTCACAGTTATAGCCCTGGCTAGCCCCAAGCTCGAGGAGGGTACTATTTTCCGCGGCGGGCGAAGAGCCGTCGGCTGTCCACCAATCAGGGACCATGGATGTTAAAAGATTTATTTCGAAGCGTTTATTCTTCAAAGTTTATTTTTCGGAGTTTATTTCGACAGCGTGGATTTTCTCATGATTTATATTGAAGAGTTTATTTTGCAAACTTGATATTTAAGAGATTTATTTTTGAACGTTTTATTTTTACATGATTTATTTCGGCGTCATCCCTTTCACAGTGAACAACAAGTTAGTTAACCCACTACCATAAAACGCGGAAAACATCGCCCTTGTTTGACGTTGATGTTAACGATGGCCGCAGGTGTGTCTGAACACAGCGGTTGAAAATGATGGTAGTTGCGTGTACCCCGAACATAAAACAACTTGCCAAAACCGTTCTCCGAGTATCTCTTCTTCTTCGCCAACCTTTGTTTGTTTGTAAGAAAAAAACTTTTCATTTGCCACCCGTATTGGATGTATGTCATGCAGATGTTCTTCACCGCATGGAAAGAGATCCCGTGGGTACAGGATCTTATTCTCGTGCGGTCTTTGCAAGCTGGCATTTGCGGCGAGTCTCCTTACCTTCCCACCTATCACACCGGAAGGTCCTTTCCCGTGGGAGGTGGCGAAGAAGTTCCAAACGGCACCGACACCGATGTCCTCTTCACGCTTGCAGAGGTTCGCGAAGTTTTTGCGGTTCTTATACTTGGAATCTGCTTTGACATTCATGCATGACTTGTAACAACTCGGACAGAGCTTGTCGCCAGGTGCCAGGCCAATTGTCGTCAAACTTTGGGCCAAGCTGACGGAAATGCTTTTTGCGCTCCGAACTTTCTTTTTGTGGTTTGCAAAGGGATCCGCGCAGTTTCTGGACGTTATTGCAAATGGGTACCTACTAGTGTAGAGGCAGTAGCAGCGTTACCCACATATGTCGTTGACGGTTGCTGCGCTGCGCCGAGAACTGAGAACAAGACTGCTGTTCCTCGGTAAAGGGGGGGGGGAGGGTATGTTTATTGAAGAAGAAGAAAAAAAAAGGAAAGGAGTAAAGGTCAGACAGGCTGAGGCCGACTTGCTATTCCCAAAAGAGAAAAAGAAACAAAAAAGGAAAAGAAGAAGTGGCGGAGGACGATGGGGTGGCTCAAAGGCTGCTGAGCAGCTTAGTGTCCTTCAGATAGCGCAGGAGGGCTCGGGTGACTGCCCACTGTCTGGAGTGGCGGACAGGTCCCAGCAGCGAAAGCCAGGGAAAGTTCCCTGTGGCCTAGGGATGTGAGACTTGAGGCGAGAACGGCTCAGGGGCCGGCGTACCGCTTGCAGTGCAACAAAATATGGCATATGTCGGCGACTGCAGCACTGCAGGGACACATCGCGGACGTGCGTCTATCCATCTTAGAGAGGAGCAGCGGGGTCAGGGCAACATCGAGGCGTAGGCGATGGAGGATCGACTCCTCCTTTCGCGACAGCCGCTGGGAGAGGGCGGGCGAGGATGGAACCGAGGGTTCCATCCTCAGGTCGATGGAGTGGGGGAACGTGTTTGCCGCTACAGCGTTCGAGCTAAACGCGAGGGTGGTGCGAGACGTCTGGCGGCGGACCTGTATCAGGCAGGCCGATGGAGTGAGAGGAATGGTGGTGGTCATAGTGGTGGCAGCTGCCCCGTGCGCGCCTCTCGCCGCGGCGTCAGCGCGGGCATTTCCCGGCAGGCCGATGTGGCTAGGGACCCATTGAAGCCACACGCTGTGGCCGGAGGCGGTGAGACGGCTGTATGTCGTGAGGGCTAAGGAACAGATGTCTGTGACGATCTTGGAGCAAGGAGAAGATAATATTTGCAGAGCCGCCTTGCTGTCCGTAGGGACAGTCCAGTTGTTTGGGGGCCTCGTTGATATAAGTTTCAGGGCTTCATTGATGGCGGCGTTCGGTGGAGGATGTCTCGTGAGGAAGCTTGAGCGCTAGTTTGAAATTTTCAGAAGGCACAACAACGGCTACAGTTGAGGCGCCCGCGGGGACCGACGCGTCCGTGTAGACCGCTACTCCTCGGGAGTGCACGTGACTAAGGTGTTCCAGCACGAGTTGAAGCAAAGCGACTGGAGGGTGGTCGCCTTTTTTGAAGGCGCCAGGGATGCTGGAGTACACGGGAGGAGTAGCGAGGGTCCACATGGGAGGGGGGCGAGACGCATGTTGGAGGGCGAGTTAATAGACGTCCTCTGCCGCAGAACGCAGGATCCGAAAGCGGACGATGGGCACTCCATGGCGATATCTGCCAAGTAGTGGTGCGGGGGACGTGTCAGAAAAACACCCCCGAGATATTTTATTTCTGCAAACTATATATGAGGCATTGATCTAGACATTGATACTATACTTGAGGTTCTAGGCCGTCCGGCAGTTCGCTTTTTCGTCTCTTCTATTTTGGCATTTTTGCGAAACAACTGAAATTTGAGATTTTTTTATTTGAAACACGGCTACACCTAGAGGCTGGAATTTTTTTGTGTGTGCCAATGCCCACATTGCGGGAATTTATAAAAAATATTTCGATATGTTATACATAACGTGACATAAAAAATAATCAATATTGCAGTATGCAGTCTTCTCTGCTGTTTTAGGTTCAAAATCGCTAGAAGCCCGTCCACAAATAGACATACCCTTCTCCCAAGCGCATCCCGTTAAAATTTTCCCAATCTGTTGCAGGGTTGGCACGCAAGAGGCGCGCAAAGGAAGCGAGGTATCGCACATTTCGCGAAGTTTGGCGCCACGCAGCGGAGTAGCGTTCAGCTTTGGGACCGAAATATTTTGCATTTGTCTTGTGCACATGAAGTGGAACGCCACAAAACTACTTCGTCGAAATCCCTGATGGTCGAGCCACCGACCTCGGACGTTTGAGCTGGAATGAGCCTGGGGCTGGGGTAACTTTGCAAACAATCCTGTTGGTTACCGTTGTACTCAACGAAGACTACTGAGTGATGCTCGCATGTTTTCTGTGGTGGGTAGTTCTCTTGGACTATCCAAATCTCAGAGCAAGAGGGAATGCGCACCACTCCCTCTTCTGTACCACCATCATCTCACCCCTCCTTCTTTCACCCTTCCATCTTTTCCCTCCCTGGGTGCACCGAGCCGCCACCCCCAAGGAAGGTTACCGCAGCTTTCCCCACCATCGCCCCCCCCCCCCCCCCCCCGTCGAAACAGAATTAGATAACTAGTTTTCTACGTGTCGCAGTTGGCGAGATAGCCCCCGACCTTTCCTACTGGTTCTTTTCCTCCGCTGCCGCCTCATTGACGGACATGCAGCTGTGATGTCGCACTTCGGTGGCGATTTTCTACGCTGTCTATTACCCCCGTTTGGCGTAAACGTTCGACTGTAGGTAGCCATCGTTTGCATATATCCGGGATAACTTGGGGTGAAGCGTCACATCCACTTAAACTGTCATATAAGGCGCCATTAGGAAACGGGAGGCCCGAGTAAACGTTAATTACTCTTCTCAGCTACCACGCTGGTAACCACCACGCATCCTGTTGGCCGTATTTGGTGCACCATAAATTTTCGAGGAGTTGCGGCACTTTCGCTACAGATATGCGATATTCCGATACTTTCGCCCAGCGCCTGAGGTGCTCATTAATAGACAACATCCAGTCCGCTAATCTGTCTTTCTGCGACGACGCCGGTAGAAAATGTAACAGCAAAGCCGCACTCCGTAGCTTAATAGGTTATTGGAGTAGATGTACTCGTAAGGTGTGTCAGCCTATGTTTGTGTGGCTACATGCTGAACGTGCCGCAGAGTACGACTGCGGAGAATTTCGACCACCTGGGGTTCTTTTGACGTGCGTCGGAAGTGTCCGACACACGGTGCTGGAAGCAATGCTTTCCTCCCCCACAATGCTACCGTCATCGGCCGGCAGCGAACGCGCGCAGTCCGTAGATTCAATTAGGGGAACCCGACCATTTTTTAGATTTCTTGCGTTTCGTGCAAGTGCTTTTCCTATATCGTTTAATCGTGTGAGTATACTATCTGGCACCCATGAATCTCGCAGTAGTTCCAAACAGCAGCGTCTTCTGAACCAAGTTTTGTTGATCCCATTTTTTTAATCCCCTAAGTTTTGTGGATCGCTGAATATCGGATTAAGAAATGGAAACGCTGGCTCCATTTAGGCAGTGTATTGGGTTCTCCGGAAAGCTCCGATTGGCTGGGGCCTGTCCTGTGCGGTGCCTCACTGCCTGACATGTCTGTGTTGCCTGACGATGGCGGTGAGAGGTCAAGAAACGCACGACGAAGCGGTATAGGAAAACGTACAATCGTAATGAACTTCCTCCTGTGTTATTCTACTATGCGTTCTCACTTTGGCGATGAAAGCAGTCATGAGTTCGCATTCTGGTAATACGAAGACATCGCGACATGGTAGCAAGAAGAAAAAGAAAAAAAAACTGCAAAATGCTAAAAGTAGGTTCTAAGAACTAATGCCATTGGTCATTGACATCACAGCTATTGCTGTCACATTTAGAGCTGCGTGCACACAGCCGAATAAATAAATTGGCAAGACTACTACATCTATTACTGGACTCTTGAACCTGCGCTACTCTCGTGTAAATGGAGTTGTTGTGTTTGCTTCCTTAATAGTAGAATAAAGCGTGTATCTTAAAGGTACACATCCACGTAAACTTCCACGGCCCTGCGATTTCACTCTATCATCCACGTCGTCTCTGCAGTTTCGTCTCTGCTATTACTCACACGAGAATAAGACTGATGATATACATCCCTCTCCTGGTGACATGCAGTAGATCAGGAGAGAATTCCAGACTTACGTCGGGTAGTCCCGATGATGGCCGCCATTTCGGGGAGTATAAATATACCGTGTAGCTGCACTCTTCGTTTTTGTCTCCGCCGAGGGGCGTGAAGTATAGCATGCCGAGCATTGACGTCGTATAAAACACATTAAGCGTCTGTCGGCAGTACCATACCGATGGTCCTGGCCTGCGAATATATTGTCTCGTGCGTATAGCGTTGGGACATAAATTGACATTGCATCAAGGGAGAAAATTATGTCAGGCACTCGATAACGGGAAATCAGGCGTTGTGACTCCGCATATACGGAAGGCTTATGTGGCTTGCATATAAAATTGTTTGTTTGTTTGTTTGTAAGAAAAAAACAAGGAGACAATTAGAAAATTATTCATGCTCGACGTATTGCATTATGCACTTTACGTACTGAAAGTTCTTGTACCGCCGCTGCGTCTATTCTGTTTTCTTTTTGACGTACTGCGTTTGGTGTTAAATGCTACTTCGACGTTGAAACGGGCCTGGTTTCACCAACGCCGATTAACATGTGAACCGAGATCAACAGTCCCTTAAGTTGAATTTAACGCTTAACTCTGCTTCACTAAAGATATTTATTGTCACTGAAACATTCATCGCGTCACCAACTAACGTTTGTAAAAAAGAATTGAGTGTTAACTTCAAGTTTTAGTAACCCTTGGACCTTCGTTGTCGCTGCGCCAAAAAAAAAAAAAAAAATCCCAATCATCATCATCATAGTAACCCTTGATCTCGGTTCAAAGTTAACGAGCGTTGGTGAAACCGGGCCTCGAGAAGCTTGTCTTGCAGAGTGGCTTGTATCTAGTGATTTAATATGCGCCTCACCAAACGCGAGCGTTGACGAATCTTCAGGCCTGGTGTCGTATTGTCGCACTCAGTCACATCAGTTGTTGCTTGCATTAAAAATTTGTGCTGCAAAATAGAAAAAATAAATAAATAAAATTAACCGAAACTGCCATTGATTGATTCAGTATGGCTTCTAGGCCGCCACCGAACATGTCTCAGTAACAAAAGGTCACAAGGGAGAAACACGCTACTCTCCAGTGCAACCGCGAACGATCATTTATTACCCTACCCTGGCGAAATATTGTGGTTATACTGCAAATTATACTTGTTCAGTAATTCGAGAAAAGCCGTGAAGTACAGAGCCACACAACCACACCAAAAATGACACGCAGCATTCATCACCTAGAAGCACGTCAGCAAACCCATCTACCGCGGTTATTTGTTATCTGTGTGCTCCAAAGAAAGAAAGAAACAAAAACGTTATTCTAAAAGTGCTTACAGGAAATTCTCGGCATGTAGCTGTGTTGGGGCATGCTAAACTTTGTTTCACAACGCAGATATGCTGCTGCTCCTTAATCACTTCAGCTATCACGCGAGCACTGTGGCTCCTCGCGCTTATTTATTGATAATGGAGCTGAGAGAGAAGCGCGTAGCATCGTTGCGGAATGCCTGGTACGATGATACATGTTTCATGCATTTTTCCCAGCTAGTAATAAGCTTGTGAATAGCGCCACGCCACCACTTTAATCCTCTAAAAGGAGCAGGGATGATTAACAATTGAACAACCTGTTAAATTAAAAATTCTTCGAACTATGCAAAGGAGCTTCTGTACACACATAGGGCCGCGTGGCCTTTTGTATTTGCAGAGCTAGTATTTGCTAGCTAGAATATATTCCTTTCCAATAATAAACTTGATAGATGGTAAGAAGGAGTTGTATAGGAACGAGTGAAGAGACTTAAGCCCCTGCCGTGCCATGCCGCGCCGCTCACAGAATGTATAACAGCAACGCAAGCAAGCAGCAAACAGCAATAATACTGACGAGGAAGAGGAGTGATCCTGATATTGCTATCATTCTACAAACTATTTAAAAAAAAAGAAAAAGAAAAAAACCCCAGGCATCGAAGACCACCAACGACCGTTCCCTCATTCGAAATTATGAAGTAAAATATAGCATCCTTTTCCTCAACATCTGCCGAAACAACACAAAGCGCGTCATTGTGCTGCCCCTCGCACTCCGAGCTTCTGTTTTGCGGGTTTACCACGACGAACAAGGCCGCGTCGACCCAACACGTATGATGTCAATGGTGGAGCGCAAGTATTTTTGGAAGAACTTAAAAAAGCACGTCCAAGAGTACGTCAAGTGTCGTGAGACGTGTCAGCGTCTCAATGACCGCACAAGCCAGCCCGGTGGAACCTTGCAGTTCCCCTTATCGCCCTTTTGCTGTCATTTCCGTCGACCACATCGGATCAGTCAATACCGAAAATGAAAACCGTTATCTCATCGTAGCTGTGATCGTATCTCATCGTATCGCATCGTAGCTCACGCAACAAGATATGTCACTGCAAAGACCGTGTCATCGAAGGCATCTGCCCACGTCATTCGTTTCCTAGAACAAAAGATATCTTACAAATACGGCACTCCTGAAACTATGGTGTCCGACGGAGACACCGCTTACACCAGCATCATCGTGCGGAACTTTCTGGGTGACGCAGGGATTCGAGTGGTCTGCCTGTCCAGTGGCGACACGTGGCTCGGGGAAAGTATAAAATGGGGAAGGGGAAGGCTCACCACGTCTGGTTCTACAGTTCCCTGAACTTAAAAGCCGACAGTGAGGGTCCACTGCATTCAGAAAGTTCAGCAGGGCTTTCTGTACTGATTTGCGGCGCTGGAGGTTGCCGCGCGGACGGACGATCTCCTTAATCTGTAGCTCTGATGTTCCACGGTGCTACACTGCTTTCTGGAGTTCCCGCCTGGCGTCGGATGTAGCCGGACAGAGCATTCTAATGTGTTCCTCCGTTTCTGGTTCACCGCATTGGTGACAATTTGGACTAGAAGTGCGGCCGAGTTTGAAAGTGTGGGCGCTCGTGTAGGCACTACGGGATCGGATGCGAAGCGCGATGGGATTGGGACGGAGTCTTCCGAATGGTGTGAAGATAGCCGGAATACTGACGAGGAACAGGAAGCTAACGGGGGTATTCGGAATCTCGAGATTAGGGAATACAGACGTGCTTCCTGTGGGTTTTCGGTCCACATACTTTACAGTTCACAGCATTCCGTAGAAAAAGATGTATTTTTTGCGACCTTTTAAGAAATGCTATCAATCTCCTCTGGACGTGCTGTAGCCAAACGTGCTGTAGCCGAAAACCAAAAGTGTATGAAGCCGGCTTTTTAAAACGGCTACGGTTTCGTTAAACCTCGCTACGTGCATGAGATTATGTGAGGTGCCTTAGATAGACGCAAAATAGGTGCCAACAGGCACACCGTAAAGGCCCCATGTCGTAGTCGCGATTTATCTGTTGTTCTTGTTGTAAAGGCAACGCTACAGCACGATGCCAAGTGAGGGATTAGCTGATGTCTGCCTCGCGGTACATCAATTAATATATCACGAAGTTTTACATCCAACGTGCCTATCCAGTATGGTTTTGTCCCTTTGTGCGCCTGAAAGGATAAAAGGGCGAGAGGCATGGAGCAATACAAAGGGAAACACAACACGAAACTGTCTCAGTAATCAACGGGTCCCGCCCGAAGGAGGTCAATCGCGTGCAGCCACTTCTGGGATGTCTCCTCACAGGACGTGCAGATTAAAAAAACGAGGACGGTGCACTCGAGCATGCTGTGGAAAACCTCATCTCCGCGCCAAATACTGCATATGGGAGACGTGACCCTGAATTTGGGGTAAAGACGCACACGACAGACCAAGTAGATGGGACGAGAGGTCTGGTTCTTTATCCCATATGAAACATACGTGCACCAGCTATAGCTTGCGTTACTATATGCTCTACGAAATACGCTTTCTATGTGCCTTGGTGTACATGCGTCGTCCTCCAGATGAAGAAATATTGCGAGACGAAACACCCGCTCTGGTATCGTCCACCTTCTATAGCAAAGACTGACGAACGATAACTATGACATGATGTGCTGTTATTTAGAAAGCTGCGCAGGCTTTTTAGGATGGATTGTATCTTTATGAGGTTTTCTATAGTCTTATGTAGTATGGACTGTGTTCATCTATCGTACGGTCGAGACATCGAAAATATTCGAAATTATTGTAAGTAGCGGCACATAGGCAGATGGGGCCACAAGCAGTGAACGTGGTGTCATGTGTTGGGGAGGGCAACTCTTTATCAGATGAGACGCTTTCAAGACAAGCGGAAGTGGCGGAGTGCGTGGCAAAGAAAAGGTAAAGAAAAGAAAGGTAAAGGCAAAGAAAAAGAAGCTCGAACGGTTTTGACGTGTATCTTTCGGCTCCGAATTATTTGTATCAAATCTACTCGATTTCACGTTTCTTGACTACACAGTTACCCGGTTGGGTAAGCTCATGGAAGAGCCGGTTGCGGATTCTAAGGTCCGCGCTTCGGCTGGTACCCCGAAAGCTCCCAAGCCCCTTGCAGGAAACGGGGAGGACTCACCCGAGACAGCGGTGCATCATGCTAAGCGCCGCAGGGAGGAGAGTGGTTTCACTGAGACCAACGAGATCACTGAGATCATGGAGGATGTTGAACAGGAGTTAGATGGAGATACTACGAAAGCCGGGAACGGTGGTTCTGGAGGTGATCATAACAGTGATGAAGGCGGGCCCTTTCAAGACGTGATGTGCAGGAAGAACAGAAAATCCGGCATTCCCGTGTACTTTCGGTCGGTAAATCCTCTACAGTCGTTTTGGACAGTTAACCCAAACTCTATTGCAAAAGATATCGTCAAGGAGATGCAGGAGAAGATCCTACGTCATCGAATAACCAGAGATGGCAATCTGATAATCGTAGTTTCTTCTGAGGGATCCGGAAACTGTTTGCTTCTCATGAAGTCCGTGGCAGGGGTGGAGGTAGAAGTATGTGTGCCGACTGTCTATCTGAAGACAATGGGATGATGAATAACCGATGTTCCAAAGTGGTACACGGAAGATCAGCTGCTAGAGTACCTCCTTCCTTGTGGAGTAATAGCAGTGAAGAGGGAAATAGTTTTTTCTCGACAGGAGGACGGCTCCTCCATGCCGTACACCAAAAGGAGCGTCATACTTACCTTTCGTGCAGGTCAACATCTACCTCGGGAGGTAAAGCTTGGCCTCAACTGCCACCCAGTCACAGACTACGTTCCCCCACCAGTACGCTGCTTTAAATGTCAACGTTTTGGGCATATCGCGAGGGACTGCAGGGGGAACCAAAAGTGCAAAATTTGTTCGGGGCCTCACGATTTTAAGTCGTGCACAGCACGTCGAGAGCCACGGTGTGTGAATTGTGGAGGACAGCATGTGGCATCCTATAGGACATGTATAGGCATCATATAGGGCAAGCGGCCAGGTCTGCTGCAGCAGCCCATGAACGCATGGTTGTTGAAGCGGGAGAACGTGTTAGATCTTCTGCGAGACCTAATCCAGATTATGTCAAACCAGAGGTCAAGCATCCTTCACCAGTGCACAACGACCAAGAGCATCAACGACCAACGGCACCATATGCAGATGCGGTCAAGGCAGTACCGGCTCCTAGGCCACTGCCGCGGAGAGGTGCAGCCAAGCAGATGTCCCGCCCTGCGGCTCCGGAAGATCCGGATCAAGTCAGTGGAAGCGTACATCCGAGTGTGTCCCGGGGTCTTCAGCCGACTGCACCGCACCAACCTAAAGCGAACGACGCGACATCAAGCGGGCAACATCAACAGGGCCTTCTGGAGATGATAGTCCCCATGCTTTTTGCTGCCCTTCATGCAATAGTAAGCGGAATGCCGCACATGAGAAATTTACCTCAAGTTCAGGCGCTTTTGGCATTTGAGCCACTGCTTACACGTGTTGACACTACTGCTGTACTTTATAATGGTAATGGCAAATAAGTGTCCTCAAACTACGATTCTTCAGTGGAACGGCAATGGGCTTTCCTCTAAGCTAGGAGATTTCAGAAATTTTGTGCATCTTCATGCCTTTCCGGTGGTAGCGTTGAACGAATCACCAGTGCCTGGCACTGTGCGTATCTCGAACTATGTATTCATCAGTCTCAACGCCCCGGGGGCAGCGGCCGCGCGATGCTTTGCATACAGAGGAATACTGCGCATGACCTCATCAAAACGTCCACGGATGATCAGTTTGAGTACGTCGTATGCTCTGTGCTTCTGGGATCCCGGAAGATAACTGTGGTAAGCTGCTACGCTGCGCCTTGTGTGGCAATCACCGAGCAACAATTCCTGGACTTGTTTGCATCGCTACCAGAGCCGTACATTGTATGCGGAGATTTCAATGCGCATAGCGCATTATGGGTAAGTGAGCATACAAACGTACGCGGAAGGTTGTTAGAAAAGATAGTAGAAGATATGGACATCACCGTGACGTCGCAGATCATTCCAGTCTTAAAACCAGGCAAGTCTCCACGAGAGCTGGGTTCCTTCAGCTCGGTCAGTCTGACAAGCTGCCTGTGCACGATATGGAGTGTTTAATTCTCAACAGAGTCGAATGGTACCTGGAGTCAAACAGGTTCCTTCCGGACTGCATGGCAGGGTCCCAGGGGAAGTCCCGCTCCGCAATGGACTGCACGCTCGACCTAGTTACAAGTATTGAAGAGGAACGGGCTAACGGACGCCTAACGGTCACCGTTTTCCTTGATATTAGGAGTGCCTATGACATACACGTCACGTGACACAGCACACACACACACACACACACACACCTGTGTCATACACGTGCATGTGCTACACTCTTTGTATAAGCTGGGTTTAACTGGTCGTTCATTTCGTTGGATTGCGGCATATCTGCAAGGTGTTCATGCGCACAGGCAACGGTGACAGCCACTATCATGCACAGGAAACAGGAGTGCCTCAAGGTGGTGTTCTTAGCCCGTTGCCCTTCAGTGTAGTGCTCTCGTTTCTGCCACAGTTGCTGCGATGGGGAGTAAAAATCAGTTTCTATTCGGATGATATCTGCCTTTGGACTGCAGGGAAGCAATGGTCGGCACTGCAGACCTGGCTGCAGGGCTCCCTTGACCTGGTGATGAGGTTCCTCACAGAGCGGGGTATGAACGTCTCTCCGGTAAAGACAGTCTTCCTTCCGTTCACGCGGAAACGGTTGCCGAGGTTACAGCTGGAGGTAAATGGACATGCTATGTCACGAGTTACGCATCACCGGTTCCTTGGAGTCATCGTGGATCGTTCGCTCTCCTGGAGACCTGAAGTCCTAAGCCTCAAGACCAAGTTGCATGCTCGTACCAATATCCTACGATTTTTGGCAGGCTGTCGATGGTGATCATCATGTACATCAATGCTTACCTTACATACTGCGTTAGTATGGTCTCCCCTCACGTTCCACCTCCCAGTTCTTCATGATCTAGCGCCGTCGTCGGAAATGATTCTAGAACGTGCGTTGGCAAAGAGCATCAAGATCTGCCTTGGAGTTCCCAGAGCAGCGTCCAATGCGGCTGTTGTAGACGAGGCGAGACAGCCCCCACTTCCTGTGCTACGGATGGTAGAATCGCTTCGCCATTACGTTCGACTAACAACGAGATTTCGCCGGCACCCGCTCCCAAGAGCTATTTCGACACGAAGCTTTTTGAGGTTCCATCAAGCTATTATGCAGTGCCGCACTTATGTCCCCCGGCATAAGCCTTTGCCATTGCACTCCAGCCCTCCCTGGACTTTGCTACAGACTCGGGTGTTCGCGAAAGTACCGGGTCTCACGGGAAGAAAGTTCGTGCCGTCAAGTGTTGTGCGTCAGCAAACTCTTCAGGTAATGCACAGTCAAAGGGACAGAGTGTGCATTTTCACGGATGCGTCTACAAATGAGTCAGGATCCGCATGTGCATATGTCGTCCCTGAGCTCTGCGTTGGGGGCTGCGCACGATTGTCTCATCGCACTTCGTCCACGGCCGCAGAGCTCCATGGGATGATCATGGCGATGCAATTTATAGAAACACATGAAGACCCCAAATCATGGGTTGTTTACAGTGATTCACAGACCGGATTGCGAACATTACAATCACCGGGCGGATCAGCAGGTCTTGCTTCGATCGTACACGACGCCATTAAGACTTACAACGCGTGTGTAGTACAAGGACACGACATCACCCTTCAGTGGATCCCTGGCCATTCCTGGATCCCTGGCCATTCCTGCATACCTGGGAATGATGCGGCGGATGCAGCGGCTTCCCGGGGCACATCAGTCCGGTCTGGTTTGTAAGGTGTATTTTACTCCCTCTGACACCCGCTTAATGTTGTCTGCTTTGACGGAGACTAAGCAGAGACCTGTGGCACAGTGATTCTGGAAGGCCGCCACTGACCAACATAGACCCAGACTTTTCGTTCGTGGTCCCACCCTCGCTTCCTCGGTCCATGGAGACCCTAATCCACCGGTTTCGTCTGAAGGTCCCATACAGCCGTAGCTTTCTACACATGATCGGGAAAGCAGCCTCCGCAAACTGCTCCATGTGCGGTGCTGTGGAAGAGGTAGAGCACATTTTGATGCCCTGCGCACGATACACTGAAGCTCGTCGTCTTCTACAGTCTGAGCTGGCAGCAGTGGCCGGGCGTCCGCTCAGCGTTTCAAAAGTACTTGGGCCCTGGAATCACAGTGTCAGACACCGGGCGTTCTCCGCCATAGTGAAATTTTTCCGGGACATTGATGCAGACAACAAGTTTTGAGCCTATGTGTGTTTTGTGGGTTTTGCTGTTCGACTGTTTGCGTGTTTGCGCGTTCTGTGACATCTCAGTGTGTGTGTACTTTCTTTCTGTCGCAATCACCCCCACCCCCACCACTAATGATCATCATCAGCATCATCATCGCCATCTTCCTGCTCACCTTCATTGGCATCATCATTCAAGGAGTTTTCCACCAAAGTAACTGGTGCAAGTGATGTGGAGTTGCGGGCCTCACATTCGTGAGGCCAAAATCTCCATTTTTTTTTTCAACCAAACGAAACCAAAAGGTTCATAAGCACGCAGCCCGGTTTTGGAAGCTCTCTTGATTCTACCGTCCTGTGCAACGGAGAGGAACTGGGTCTAGGATTTAAAGGGGTTGCGGCACTTCGTCTGAAGTTATTCCGGATGACATGTAACATCGAATTAATTGCGTCGATATGAACCTACATTCCATGTTCTACAGCAAAAAAGGTAATAGACGCGTAGGTACGCAGGGTACCGCGAACACCGAAAGTCCTGCGGCTTTGACGTCACGTCTCCGCCAGTGAGGAACTGCGAGAGAGATCACGTGCTTACGATTACCAATGCGAATGGCCGCAGCTCTGGTGTCAGAGCCTGACGAGTACCTGTGTTCAGATGTTAATATCTCGCCAAGTGCGACACCTAGAAAAAAATATTTTTTTCTCAATACTCTATATAGCGTGAACACAATGTGTGCATAATGTAACGAACCACATCTATCTAAACTGTCATATCCGCTTGAATGTAAGCACAATAAATTGTTCGTTGTTTGTTTTGTACTTTACGTTGTGCCTTCTCTGAGCGGCGGTGCGCACGGGCATATCTTCGAGTGTGCGATTAGTTTCCGACAAATCACTCTTACAATGACGCATAACAATGACTATCCTGTAAGTGATGAAGCGTCGCGTTGCATGCTTTAGATTTCGCCAATGTTTCTTCTTTTCTGGCTTGCGCTCTTTCTTTTTCTTATTTTGCATGATTTCCTAACGGTACCGAAGCTTACAATAACAGTTGGCATTAACGCGCAACACACTGAGGTTCCTATACGTTGACCAATAGGGCGAGCATTTTAAAACGGGACATAAAAACGTCCTGCATCCGCAATGCTGAAAGCAGAAGCAGTACGTCAGAGTTTCTTTGGTATTTCACAGAATGTCCCTATACCTCGCACTCCCTCCACTCCCGAAGTCGCCCTTTTGTGGCGATGTGTTCAGGACTACGGATGAAAAGTACGGCGCAACGCACACAAGCCACGTTGAATCGATATTGGTACAGAAGTGCACAGCTACGGCGGATTGACTATGACAGTGGTATTGACCGGTGTATTCTTGACGTTCTCGACACATGTATGTCGCTTCTCGGCAACATTCTCCATAATGTGACCGACTTGTGCTATAATGGAGGGAATGGGTGATTTCCTGAAGGGGTGAAGGGGAAATACCTACTCTTACGAGTCATAAACAATGCGAGAAAACGCGCGAATTTCGCCTCTCATATTACAGCATGATTGCGGATGAACCGGTTTGTAGCGTAGCAACCGATATTCGCCTCACAACTTCACAAGGCCACACACTTCTCTTTATTGGGCACGAAACTCGCGGGTGACCGTTAACGACTTCTGAAGCGCGCGTTTATCGTATAGTTAAGCCTTTGGCTGCTACTGCTCACTTCATGTTTTTCTTTTTTCTTTTTTTCGGGACCACTTCTATCTTTGTGCCTGTTCTTACGTTTGTAATACGCTCCGACAATTTGTCTCGGCGCATGAAAGATGGTAAGGTTGCGTGGATACCACGTGTGCCCCTCACTTTGAGCTGTTGCCCCCTATTTGGGACACGGACCAATGCTACGGGCAGTATAGGGAGGAGGGGACCTGGGGAGATGCGCAGAAAGCTCATCTGCAGTTGCGGGCATACCTAGCGCATATGCCAAGGCAGCCGCTTTTCTTGTATAAGGGTGTGTCGCTCTTCATGGGGGTACAGCAATATCAAGTCTGTGTAGGAAAAAAAAATCGTTGCTGCTTGTGACAGTATAGTTGATAAGTGTAACAATCGATAGCATCTGGAGTTGAATTGAGTTGAGTTTGAATGTAAAAAAAAAAGAGAAACAAAAGATAGCAACTGGAAAACCAAGGGTTTGGGTTATTTCAACGTCAGTTTCTTTCTGAAGCAACTACATCTCTTTCTCGGTCGCTATACGACTGATGGATTACCCGTTATAGCGAAGTTAAGCAGAGTTCGGTCCAATTAAGATAATGATAATGTACTATTGCATGCTCTTATTTTTGATACGACAACGTTAAGCAAATAAACATCAATACACATCATTTGTCCTGCAATAATGATCTGAATTTTTGATTCAGATGGTGTGTGGTGATTGGCGTGTGAAGTATCGTTCAAACTGGAATAGAGTTTTATTTATCTATTTTTCTAAGTGCGCGGGAAGAAATCAAGCTTCTTCTTACACACCGGTCATTGAAAGAACGGTTACTGGTCTTACAGCAATGAGTGGTGAACGCTGCCATTTTGATTTCTCTCTTTGTGGTTTCGGTGTGGATGCTTTTCGCTTGTGCTGTGTTCCTTTGTAGTCCTTTTTCGCATTCTTGGTCTTGGCAAAGTTACCCCACCTATGCGTCGTAGAAGTTGACTGCAAGGATGCCTCCACCCTCATCGTGCTATGCTATACATTACACTGAGATCCTCTAAACGCAAGATCAGGAGATTCCTTCTAGCCAAACTATTCGATTACTCTGCAAGCAACAACTTCGTTGAAAGCTTGAATAATAACAACACATAAGCGGTGGTGAGGTAGTGGGATGTTTCGCCGCTCAGGCGGTATAACTTGCCTATTGGAAACTTCAATACGGATATTACGGAGCCCCAGAACAACTGGTTCTCGGGCTTCGTGGACGAAGTCTTCGATTTGCATCCAGCCAGTGACTATAAAATTCCCACAACCCATACGGGAAGTCTTATGGATTGTGTCTCCCTCAGGGGCATATGGACAAGCTAGTGGTTGCCAAGTACGTCAGCTACTTCACTCTCCATCGTCGGAGAATGCCCACGATGAGCTAATAAATGCTGTCGCATTTCGATGACAATCTGCACAGTGATTTCTGCCGTAATGTTTGTTTTAGCTTTTTACAAGCTGTAAGCTCGTGATCGATATCGGCATGTCTGATTTTTCTTTTATGTTTATATCATACCCGAAGGCTGTTGAACTGAAGTCAATTTGCGTTTTAAGATAACATCAACCTTACTTATTTCTTCTGTTGTTTTTCAGGCTGTGCGTTTCTCACCTACTGTGCCAGAGAAAGTGCCATCAAAGCGCAGCACGCCCTCCACGAGCAGAAGACACTTCCAGGGGTGAGTCCATTCTACCTACCGGGAACTGCGGCTCGTATTACATTACTGCCAATGCACTGCCCGATCAACTCGTCGGCAACCTTATTGGGGAAACCTCTATTCAATTGCAGCTAACCGAATTAGTCACTCGAGGACTTCCTGTTCAACGTTCAGGAAAAGAAACAAAGCAGCGACGTGTTTCAATTGAACCTGATATACTGTAATGAATTTTACGCGATACTGCGAGATAAATGTGACGTTGTCATTGTGCTGAGCGTCTGACATGATTCTATCAGATAGCTTAACGAATAATAACACTTTCGCGCACAGATTGACTGACTGGAGCTGTCCGTGTAGTGAGACAGTTGTTCGGCTCACCTTTATTCTGTGACTGCTGCTGGAGTGACGCCGATTACAAATAAGCGGGACTTGATGAGACGCTACCGCTTTGTGGACACTATAGTTTGGTATAACGCTGGGACGACGAATCGCCGCCTCCATAACGATCGTGTGCACCGTCATTTCGCAAAATAAAAGTATAATTGCTTGATGATGACGCGTGTTTGTAAGAATAGTATATCCAAGAACAACCTTTGTTGAGGGACACTTTTCAACGTGTAAGTGACCAAAGCGACAGGGAAACCCCTGCGCACACGCAGAAGGCAATTTGATCTGCTGTTTATCGTCCAGATCGATATAGAGTGTGCCGCAAATATTTGTTCAGTTTTCGCTCGATGAGACCACGCTCCATCTAGCGATAGAATGGCCTTGCGTAGCGTGAGAAAATTAAAATACTATACAAATGGTACAACATCTGATGGGTTAAAAAAAAAATACAGGGTACTGCACGCGCGCAGGTGAACAGTCCTATAATGTTACACTGACGTTGAACGTGGATGTGGACAGCGTCATCCAACAACTTTTTAATGGACTCAGCTTATGGATAACTTTGCAGGGTAGGCAGAACGCTAGTTTTGTTGCCGAAAGATGACGCGATTCCGCTCCATGCTACCTGCACGTCTAGCACATCAACCAGCTTGCAACTGTACGAGGGTTACGCTCCGCAAATAGAACGAATCAAAGGCGAAAACCTTTTTGCAATAATTTGCATGGATGCCAATGGTCCCAGAAGGGCGTACGCCCGGCATCGTTCTGAGTAGTGAGTGATCTTGCCCGTATGATTTGGAAAAAGTTCTGATGTTTTTCATACTGTAACGAGACATAATTTTTCATCTACGCGATTTCGCACACAAAGAGGAGTTTTCACTGAGCAATTTTCGCTCGATTTTCACTTAACCGTTTTGCCGCAGCCCAACCCGAAGACTGCATCCTGAGTCGCTTGTTGTTCTGATGGGTCACCCGCGATAGCGCTCGCGAACCGTTTAGCTGAAAACGATTCGCTAAAACACCCTCTATCCAAACGAAATGCAGCAGGGCCTCGGTGGCTCAGTCGGTAGCGTGTTCTGATCCCGAGATCGCGGGTTCGAACCCGGCCAAGGACGCCAGCATTTTGGTGGCAGGGTACAAGTTGCATAGGCACGCCGTCTTCCGCGAGGGACGTTAAATACGGGGTGCCGTGTGGTGAGCTTTCATCGCACGTTAAAGAATCCTCAGGTGGGCAAAAGCAATTCACAGACCGACCGCTGTGGCGTCGCTCATGATCTCAGTTGGCTCGCGACGTAAAAACGCAATTCTTTATTTAAACGAAATGCCTTGTTCATCCACACGTTTTGGCCCCCAATTTCAACGCTCAGTTACGCGCCTCACATATCACGAGTTGCCACAGATTTCTTGTTAGAGATCCCCCGAATTCCCTTCCCATCTTAATTAGCTGCTGGGGAAAGTCGTTCAGCCTATCTTTGGCATCCGTCAGAGACAAAGCGTTCGTAAGAAGGATTAATCCTTTTCTCCCGAACAAAGCGGCGCTTTTCCACTCTTCAACTCCAATCGAACGCTACTTGTTTCTTCTTTGTTTGCCATCACTTTGCCAAACGAACGTTGCGCAAGTGGGATCCGGCATCGTGGCTTGTTTCTCTCGATGGCTGCAACTGCGTCAGATTCGGGATCACGGGCCTGGGTAATCTCCTTCCCGATGTGAACGAGGCAACGCTTCGGGATGACGGGATAACAACAACGCTGCAAGGGTCGATGGCGGGCGTGACTTGGGACGTCTCCTGCGAGACATCCCATTGTTATGGCAAAACTAACAAGAAGCATTGCGACTCCCGGAGAATGGCAGTTCTTTTGATGTCCTCGAGCACGGTGCGAGAACGCGACAGAGCTCCAGCGTAGGGCTGGGTAATTAATGTACATCCGGGGCCCTGTTCTGGCATAACGACGCATAGGTTGCCTTTCGCCACTTGCTCTTCTGTAGTAACATGCGTATAGTTTCAAGATTAGACACGTGTTCAGATACTCATACAAAGAAAAAATCTAGTCTACAAATAATGAAGTTACTTGGAAAGTCTTATAAGGATTAAAAACAATTGCTAGTTTTATTACATTTACGAAAAAGGAAATTAAATGGGAGGTCCTAGAAATACGTTTACAGTTCAATTTAGTGGTCGACGTTTCGGCCAAGAAAAAGAAGATGATAATGATCGGCGTGGTCGCCGTCGTGGTGCTCATCGCGTTGCTTGCGGTCGGTTTCATTGCCTTCAAGATGCTGAGCAAGAAAAACATCAAGGACGACACCGAGCCCACCCAACCATGGTGAATCAATCGCCCCGATCTCTTCACCGTTCCACTTGTACATAACCTGCCCTGTCAGAAGGGACTCCAACAGTGGACTTCTCTTCTCTAACGTCGACTTGTCCAACCAAAATGACCACCAGGCGGCAGGACTCTCCAAGTAATGGAGTTCTAAAAATTTCTCCCGCAAACGCACTATTTGACAAACCGAAGCTGGTGAACCCAAGTTTTCAATGTAGGTCAATATATTCCAATATAGCTTCCTGCCCAAGCAGCAACTTCATGAAGAGATTTTGCCCTACAAATACCGGGTCGATACCAATTTTTGCACTTTCAGTGCCTCTTTAAACCACCACGACTAAACTTGGAACACACTGCGCACTGTTATCAACTTTGTGCAGTCGACCGACCAGCTCGATATCCTATGTGGTCTTCTCATTTTCTTACTCCACCCCTGACCCTTTATTTTCTTTCTTTCTGTGCACTATTTTATCATTACTACCCCTTTCACACTTTACCCAACGGCAACAGAGCAGCGATCTGCATCTGGTGGAGAATTTCCTTACATCGTAATCATGATTTAGTTGCCTGTCGTTACAACTTAACTTCCACCAACTTCACTGTCGCCACTGTTGTGACTTTCCAACCGCATGGGTACGGCATCCACGTACATGTGCAGCTATTGGCAATCTAACGTTTAGGCCATACTATCATCATACTGTACGTAGTATCATGATAGTATCATCATACATAGTATCGTCATAGTCCTTATATTCGTCATAGTATCACCATACATAGTATCATCATCTGCTATAATAATAAACCGATTTAAATGTTACCTTTTTTTTTTTCAAAACACTAGGTATAATATTCTCTCAACATATGTGGTCGGATGCGCACATGAACCATATTGCAAAAAAGCTGGCCGCAGTAAACGAAATTCTCAGTAGGAACCGCCATTTTCTGCCTGAAAGTAAGACTACACATATACAATTCTTTATTCTCCTCAAGGCGCAACTATTGCTTCCTAGTATTGAGAACGACCACCGTGAGGAATATAAATTATTTGCTTCTAATACAGAAAGGGGCATTGAGAATAGTTGCAGGTCTTGGCTGTCTTTCGCATACAGTGGACTTGTTTCAATGTGAGAGAACTGATGTTCTGAGGCTGGAACAACATAGAAGGGACAATCACATACAAGTCCTCAAGTTGCCTAAGAAATTAACGATGAAAGATGAAAGTCACTGAAAAGGTTAGCCAGCTGTAGGACTCGAACCCACACCTTCTGGATTACCGGTCCAGGGCTCTACCAATTGAGCTAAGCTAACAAGCCTTCTCAGCGACTTCCATGGTGCGTCACCTGAAGGGACAAACCAGTCACTCTCTCTCACTCATCCTCCTCTCACTCTTACATTTTTGCACTGTTAGAGCCCTGGACGGGTAATCCAGAAGATGTGGGTTCGAGTCCTACAGCTGGCTAACCTTTTCAGTGACTTTCATCTGTCATCGTTAATTTCTTAGGCAACTTGAGGCCTTGTATGTGATTGTCTCTTCTATGTTGTTCCAGCCTCAGGACATCAGTTCTCTCATGTTCAACATTTGCCGCTTGCGTCGATCCCTGTCGTATGAATGTGTGTATGAGTGTGCAAAAATGTAAGAGTGAAAGGAGGATGAGTGAGAGAGAGTGACTGGTTTGTCCCTTCAGATGACGCACCCTGGAAGTCGCTGAGAAGGCTTGTTAGCGTAGCTCAATTGGTAGAGCCCTGGACCGGTAATCCAGAAGATGTGGGTTCGAGTCCTACAGCTGGCTAACCTTTTCAGTGACTTTCATCTTTCATGGTTTGTTTCAATGCTTTAGGGGTAATCTCTTTACCCAAACTGTATGGCTATAAATTAATCCTTACTTTCTCAACCAGCACTCGATATAACAACGAAAATTTCTTACAGTTATGTCAGCTTAAAAAGCGAGTTTTTAACTATTCGCTTCAAAGGGAAGAATGGCATGGCCCTTTTTGCCGGACAAATTACGGCAGACGATCATTAAGGTACACCTCATCGTTATTATTTAACTATTACATTGAACAAAACATTAACCCATCACTCATCACCAAAAGGGAATTTTGTAATTTCTTCTTAGATATGTAGCAAATATTTCTACTGTTGTCTTTATTTTGTAGACGCGTTAATATATTTTTTTTGTACGTAGTGGTTATCAAACTAGTCCCTGCCTATGTAAGTGTTGTTGTTGTATTTTAATTAGATTGTGTTGTATATTGTTGCATCTGGTCTTAGTCAGCACATGCGTATATATAGTATAAAAAGAATGCCAATGTGGATTCCTATAATGGCTGCACAATGTAAAAGGTGGAGAAGCCGTTGTCAAGCATGACTGGCTTTTAGCTCCTCCTCTCTCAGTTAAGGAAAATAAACTGAAATTGAAATTGAAATACTTCCTGCCGCGCTCGCTTTCTGTACCCTTACCTCTCGACTGTCACACACACACGCACAAAGAGCGGAGAACCAGTATGTTAGCAGCGGAGAAGACTGTGCATTCCGAAATGCAACCTCTTCAATCTCACTATGTGCGTGCCACGTTGAGGATTCATGTACGTAAACACGGGACGTAGTCTGGAAAGCATCATTTTCTGTTGCATCAGAATTAGTTTTTGCTTCTTGTTTTAACCTTACTCCCCGTGCAGCCGCGCGATGCATTATCAAAGCCCCATTTTCAGCACTCCAGGGAAATATCGGGAGCCGGCTGCTCGGAGAGAGGGCTCCCTTAGGATATTTCGTAGCAGCGATATTCGCGGCTCATACTGCCATTTGAATGGCATCATGTCGAGATCGCGGACTTTACCCTCTGAGAAAAAGTTCCAACCCGTGCTATAAAAAAAAAGAAAAAAAAAATCACAACGAAATCAAACCCAAGCGGGCGTGACTCATGGCGCAATCTTGTGGAGATGAGGGGAGATGTATGATTTTCTGTTGGCTAAAATGCACGTTTCCCACGTTTTAGAAGTATACATGAGTCTCGCCGTTTCGTGGTTTCAAGACGAAGAGGCCGGGTGGCTCGAGGGCTTCATTAAAGTGACGAAACAGCTGTCAGGGTGTGACGCTGGCGATGCAGTGATTTGTCAAGCGCGTGTGTTCTAAATTACCATCCGCGGCAAAAGTAAATCTGGAATGGCTTCTCCCATGCTTTTGCTTAAGACAATGTTCTTCGTGCGTACCGGTCTGTGAGCACTTGACTATACATACGAATAAACCTGAAACTTTTTTGTCTGCTGCTTTTATCGTTTGGTACTGCAGTACTTACCCGGTAGCCTCTGACTTTGCCTCTGACTTGATTTTCTTAGTTGGCCTTTGTGAATTGTGAGCTGTAGAACGGGTTGCAGTGCTCAAGCTAAGCCGGCGGTTATTCTTTCCGCATGACAGACGCGGAATCCACACCTCAATTCAAGTGGACATGCTCTTGCGCACTGACGAGGGGGACATCGGGCAGCGCAGTTCCAGAAGCCGTGAGGTTGGTCCTGTGTAAGGCGTTTTCGGCGCGCCCCCAGTAGAAAGAGACGGAAGAGATTCTTCTGGAACCAACTAGAAGCCGCGCGCGCCCACGAGCGCGTCCCAGGGCAGGGCCCAGGGCCTCCTCTCCGGGCGACCATGGAGCGCGCGCGCGGACGTAAGCTTCGAACGAATTTATGGTCGACATGTCTACGCCGCTGCGGCCTGGCTTGTACTACCGCCTGAGCGAGCGCCGCCGACCCTAAGTCTCACAACAGCCTCAATATTTGCGTCTTTTCTTAGTATCGAGTATCGTTAAAATACACGATACACTAAAAATGTATTTTCGATACCGATACTCCGATACTCTCATTTTTGGCACGGGATACCTAATACCGATACACAAAATGTATCGAAAGATTGTATCGAAGATACATGTATCTGCGATACTGCCCACCACTGATAAGGAGCAGCGCAAGGTACATTTTCCACAATTTTATAAATATTTCCTGCAATTCCACCCGACCCTGTTACTGGGTGATGAACCATTTGTGCCATTTCAAAACGTATTACACTTTTTACAAGACATTAATATTCTCAATGAGCTTTGAGGTTTTAACTTGTCCATATTAGACTACCACAGTTTGTTTTATTTACAAACATAGTTTTCGTTTAATTACATCAGTATATTTTCAACTCAGTTTAATGTACTCACCAGCATTTGGCGCATTATGGCCATAGTTGTCGATGCACGAAAAAAGACCCTAATCATCATCATCCTGATCATCATCTAAATGGAACTCGCAACGACTCGTTTGCCTAACAGATTTCGCGGTTGAGTTATACGGCTAGGCGGAACTCCTCTCGAAGAGAATATGTAACTACAAGATGACGAATTACCTAAAATTCATTGTCTCTTTAATTAGGGGATTTCAGGCGAAATTGAGATGGCAGAATGGGAAACAACCCTCACTGAAAGCCATTCAAGCGTTGAAATATCCTTAGCCGAATTTTGCTATGCAAATGAGCCGGAACCGAAACTGCGCTAATCGGGAGCGCAGAGAAGACAGCGCTCGTTCGACGTTAGAGGACCACGTGCACGGGAACGATGGAGATGATTCGAGCGTAGGTGCAGATCTGCTCGCCCGATGATCATGCGCTTCTGCGGCAAGGTTTCGCCCTACAAGGACAGAGACGGAAAGATACGCCGCACTTTCAGCCAGTTTTACTGCTACTAACAAAATGGCGTAGTTACAGGTGGATGAAGTTCATAATGTAAAAGCTGGGCACACATAGCTACTACAACGATACACTGAAAAAGGAATGAACCTCAAACATTCACCCAACCGAACTTCCTCCCCATTGGTCGCCTTCGACACTAGATTAGATGAAGATTACCCGATACCATGTCGCATTGACTGCTTTTTTTTCGTGAACAGGGCCGTAACCTTAGTGACACAATTATCTCCTTTGATGGAGATCTTCGTCTCAGATACGTGACGTAGATGTCTCAATGAGAGGCATAGGGGAAGGTCAGGAACAAAGATATAATGAATTCACATCTTACGCTTCACGTCCAGTCCTGTAAATGTGAGCAACTGTTATCCGCCTAGCAGAAGACGCACACCTACGTCGGACTAGCCTTTCCTTCCTTTCTTTTTTTGTTTTAATAAACATACCCCCCCCCCCCCCTCGCCTACGCCGTGTAGTTGAGACGTACCAACAGGGCCGGCAAGAGAAATTACGGGCCCCGAGATGGTTCATGTACGGGCCCCCTCCTCACGTCTCGACAACACATTCCAAGCGTATCTTCTTTCTATGATTGCGACAGGTCTTGGGTCCTGCGGGCCTCTGGAGTAATCGGGGCCCCGCCACGCCATCCCCGGCTGCCCCCACCCTCTTGCTGACCCTGCTTACCAATTCCAGTATGTACCAACCAGCCCAGCTTTTAATAAGGTTTTAGTTTCGGCTCATTTGCGTAGCGAAATTCGGCGATGTATATTTCACGGGACGCCCTCGTTTCATGATTTTAAGAAGATAGTATGGCTTTCAACTATAGGATTGTCTCCCATTCTGCTACCTCGGTTTTGCCGGAAATCTTGCTCATCTTGTATTTACATGCTCTCTTCGAGTGGTGGTGGTGGTGGTGATGGTGAAAGGGCTTGCCGTTGTCGGCCTCACGTATGTGGGCAATGTCACGACTGACGCCCTGGGGAAATGTGCGTCCTGGGCCGACTTCTAGGGGAACTGTGCCGACATATGTCTGAAAGCGCTCTCTTCGAGTTCCATCATCACTGCCATCACCTCCACCACTGAGAGGACGTCTGCCTGGCCCTATAAAAAAAAGTAATAATAATAATAATTATCTGTAACTGATTTAAAAAATTCCGTGTATGTCCCAAGGCTTGTAATCCTAATTTCTACTCCTGCTGACATACTATTCTTATTATTATTATTATTTGAGTTCTTCCATGCTCTTTTAACTCATAACGGATGTCGTCGTACCATACTCCTGGATGCCGAGCACGTGCGTTATGGTAAAATGCAGAGATACTTGCCTGTTTATATTTCTCCGTTCGTCGAGCGTTTCGCACACAAATATTTAAATGTGCCAATCAGCTTCCCCGCTTATTTTTGTTAATGCTGTGGCGCAGATGTGAAATATTGATATCACACATAATAAATCATTTGCACTTAGTCTAAAATCCAATGTTCCAGCACAAAGGGCTTTCGTCTGGAGAAGCGTACGTGGTGTTCCACACGGTCGACATAGCAACGTCAATATTGGGGCTAGGCTGTCTGTTATGTATGCTTATAAATAGCGTTGAAGCCGATTTGTTTGTTCCATGTTTTGACATCTGTGACTCGCTGATGTACCATTGTTGAGGAAAAAGTAAGTTGGAAAAGAGTGAAAGGTGTAAAGTACTAAAAGACTTCCTCCTGTTCACTACTGAGCTTGGAACCTTCTAGATGAATGATATTTTTTATGCTGTTGACTGGTTTCATGAACAACGAAACAGTGAGCTCATCTTCCTTAGCAGAACTCGAAATTTCCTGAGCATCCCATAAAATATTTGCTGAAAACAACAACAACTTTATTTGATGATGATGATTTTTTTTTCTGTCCATTTTCGTAGACTGCTACTAAAGCCCTCTCTTATTATTGAAGGGAGCGGCTAGTCCTTCCTAACATGCTGATGACCGTTGTTTGCTACGTGAATACAGGTGTCGATCAGACATACAGATCTCGAACTTTAATAGAAGCTTGATCGCAAACCTAACACTTTTCGACAGCTATAAAGACAAGCAAGTCAATAAAATGAGCACAATTGTTGCGGTACTAGTGGTTATACTTATGTGTATACTGCTTCTTGAGGTATAACTAATGAAACAATTAGAATAAAATAGCCGTGGCCCCCACGTTTTATGCAAGTTCAATTTTATTCGGATTTACAACACGTTGTGTGCGAGATGTTCGATGTGTTACGTAACAGATCGCTGGATGCGACAGGCGACGACTGCTTCGGGGTGTCGTGTATGTGAGTAAAAGAAAGAAAAAAAAAAAAAAAACTAGACGTTCGGGTGTGCTACTGTGGCCGTCCGAAGAATAAATGCACAAATCCGTTATACCCAGACGTGCGCCTGTCAGAGGGAATGTGGGAGAAAATTCTCCTGCATCGTTCCGAGAGCATCGCGAAGTAAAGCGAATCCTTCAAATGGAAACCACGTCTGAATGCGCGTCTACAATTCAGCAGCGTCTGAGGGCTCATCACTTTGGAGTTTTGTTTGCTGAAGCGAAGGCTCAATATTGACACTTCCGGAATGGTAATGTGCTACTACCAGACTTGCGCTACAAAAGGAGCTTTGCAAAGAACCATTTCCACTTGGTCGGAAATTCCGTGAAAGCGAAAAATAGAGAAAATGCGGCTTTATATGCAGAATGTCTTCTGCGTCGGGAGCGAAGTACACACCATCAATTTTATTGTCAACGACTGCGTTTGTATTTACCGTCAAGATGGTTCTTTAATGATGTTAAAGATCGACGTAGTTGCTGTGAGAAAGAAAAGTAAGGAGTTGCAGGTAGCAGTGTAAAATTTTCATCCAGTGTCTCCGATATTCGCACCTGCTTGAGCGCTATTCCACTCACGATATATATGGGCAGGATGCATTAGACTTGACGCTTCAGAAGAAGACAAATGTTTTCGTTGGAAACAATTAACTTCAGCGCATTTAAGAATTATTGACTTCAAAAATTTGCAGGTACCTTCTAGCTCATAGCTGTTGCACCTGCGCGCAAGTGTCTAAGGGGAGAGTAAAAAAAATAGACTACATCTAACTCTTTTGCAGGTGTAAAACGCAACAAGGGCTGTTGCATTAAACATCCTGTTCTACGACAGTTGCTGTGCCCACTTGAGAACACGCCAATAGAATCCGCTTTAATATACCACAAGTCCTTCGCTTTTGCTGTCGATGAGCTAAACGTTTACTCTTCGTTTCGGAAGTGTAAATGTTGCACGACAGTTCGGAACTGAGGTAGTTGGTGCATACTTTGACTAATCATAATAGCAGCGCACGAAGCAAAAGACACAGAGAACGGAGACGAAACACTTAGTGCACTCGGAACTAAAGGAAGGTTTAATTTCACATTGACGCACGCCGCGCGTTCAAATGTTACACGCTGTGCAGCAGTGTGACTGAATTCTTTGAAGGTGTAAAAATTACTTTGTTGGAGAGGGGGTAATTTTATTTTACCGTCTTCTTCTTCGTCTTAAGTGTTAAGAGAGGGGAATATATTTATTAGAACAAAGGAAAAAAGGGGGAGTTCAGCCTATAAAGAGCTCTATAGAGAGAGCTGTTTAAAAAATTCACCCCGACGAGAAGAAACAAAGTCAGGGAGTCAGGTTCTGGAAGGTTCTTGGGAAGGACCCAATAACCTTCCAGAACCTGACTCACTGACGACCGCCTCCCAGTGGAATTGTACCGGCTGTGACGACACTTTTGTAACATTTTAATGGACCTTGTACATAGATTTTCGTCTTAGTCCCGAGGAAGGCGGAGCCTCCGCCGAAACGTCGACTTCCCCAGACCCTTAGTTTTAATGCCCGTTTAATAAATAACTTTCCCCCACTCCCTACTTCAGTCTCTGGTGTCTTTTTTCCCTATCTATCTATATATATATATATATATATATATATATATAAACTAATTTATTTAATGGTAATTTATCACATAGATTAAAAACAGAATATATATATATATATATATATATATATATATTAATCTATGTGTTAAATTACCATTAAATAAATTAGTGTTTGTTAACGTTCCTGTAATCTGTAGTCCACGTCTTATTATTTCACTTATATATGTAGATTTAAATGCTACCGCTTTGTAGAAAAAAAGTTGGAAGCAAAGCAAATTCTCACCCCATGCAATTCCTATAGCCTATACCGCCCGCTAGCCGCCATTTTTTCCTCTGTCTGCTTAATGTACACATCACCATGTATAGGTGGCGCTACCTGGAGACGAAGCAATACCAGAAGCTATGGAATAACCAGCTACCAGATGGACCAGATGCAGGGTTTAGACCCTGCATCTGTGAAGCTTGCAGCAGTGTGCAAGTGCAATCTCAGAGTTTGCACCAGTCTGCAAAGTTTGAAGCACCAGAAACGTGATCTTCTATTTTTACAACGAGATCAAAATGTGTAACCTTTGCTAAATTCACCCTATACTTATCAGGAATGCCGGCTCTGGTGTTCAGGCGCTGTGCCTGACGTCGTACTATGCGTACCCACACTGGGATATATATAACCACCTGTACTGCCGTACAGGACGGCTAGGTACCGCGCTTAACCCGTCCTGAGGTATGAGTATATGCCGCTATTCCAGAGAAATAGAAGCAGTCCGCGTACGGAAACTTGCATATTTAGCAAGGCATGTCAATGTTATGCCATTGTTACCACCACAACCACTGCTTCGAGGCCATCTGGTCGTAGTGTTGATGACTTCGTTCGTAAGAAGAAGTTCATCCCAGGACACTCCATTTCTCCTGCTTAACTCTGTTAAGACGTATCCTGCCTTTGACTCAGCTGCAAATAAAGCAGTCTCCACTTTTACGCTACAATATCTCGAATGCCGAGGCTCCTCAGGGACCAGGTACTAGCCTGTGAGAACCCTGATGGAAACTGGTAGTGAAACAGCCGTCCATTTCATCCTGATTCCTGCGCATCTCGCTTTACATACCCCAGCTTCTCACCCCCACTTGGGCACATCCTGCTGCAAGGGCACTGCAATATTGACCAATTTTTAGGCGGTTCTTTCTCGGCGCTGTCATGTGCGGTTCTGTTGCAGGGATAGACAGCTTCAGTACGTACGAGTTCTTCTGGAAGCAATGCAGTGCATTGCAATCGAACGCAAGCATTTCGCTTGTCCCAAACTACAGTGTCCAATAGAACCAATGCAGACGTCCTAAGACACGAGGTCATAGCCTAGGTCGCCTCCCCGGCGGTTGAAGTCTTACGGCAATCCCGTACTCGATTTCCCGCGTTGAAACAAACTTACCGTAATTCTCGTTGTATAACGCGCGTGTTATGCGCACGAAAAAAGTTGGAAAAATAGGCCGTGCGTGTCGTCTATGAGTGCGTGCTGTACATCGATACATTTCCGCTGAGGACCGCCAGTCACCTTGTATAACACGCATGGTGAAGACGGGTCAAAATCCCGTTGAAATCAACGGGTGAGTGTTATACACCGAAAATTGCGGTGCAACAGTTGCTTTCAGATTCGTATTCTTGCGATCGGCGAGCTAGTCAGATCATTGAGGATGTCCACCTCATAGTATTCTTCGTCGCATGATGCACAGGTCCAATCGGCGTCTTCCTCATACTATCGTGTATTCGATATTGTACGTATTATGTAAGTGAAAGTGGCGCATTTGAGGACATAGTACCACTTCAGTGGTAGTTTTGAGTTAGCCGTTGGTCTGTGGATGATACACGCTATTCTGCTGTGGGAAGTACATGGCTGCCAGGAAGTACTTCTTGGGCCAACGCGCTGCTGGCGAAACCTGTTCTCCCACACGTACTCCTGACCCTCTTTGCCACATGTGCCTGTCACAGGAATACGGCTGTTACTGCGACAGCCTTAAGGACATTAATCGATTTAACAGCCGCAGCTGTTAAGTACTCAGTTTGCCTGCGTTCTTCAGATATAAGCTTAGTTCGGAACATCCTTTCGCAACAGTACTGGAGCGGCATGTTCTTGCCTATCAAATTAATGCCACCTGCTTGTGAACTACTTCCATCTATCCCACTGCTGGTGCTCCACCTACCACGCTATATGTTCTTGCTGTTTCTTTCTTTGTGCACGTCTTCACCTGTCAACCACGGCGCAGCCGTTTTTAGGTATCACTGTTTACGTTTCGTCCGCATCACGCAGCTTGAAACGATAGAAAATAAAAAGTGGACGCAATCACACACAAGTAACGATCATCTTTCTTCCAATTTTCCCTGCGTCGGAGCCAAACAAGAGGGAACAGGAAATATCGTCGTCTAAATTCTCCCGACTAGTGCAAAAGAATTCTTCCACAGAGAAAATAGGTCCTCCTCCGATTTCCTCAAAACGAGAAGTGTAGCAGTATCAGCGGTACTGCCGGGGATTGATTCCTGAAATTGATGTCTGAATTCCTTTTCTCTTGTCTGTTCCCTGCGCAATACGCGCAGGGGCTAGTAATACGCGCAGGCGCTAGTAATACACTCTAAATCTTTTCACACCTTTAAAAGTGTAATAACGTGCATGGCGCACGCCTTTTTTGGTGTAATTTTGGTAACGTCATAATGGAGCACGGTTTCGCACAAATTTTCTTTACTCGAGTGTTGTCTGTCGTCCAAAAATTCAGTCTTGCAACATCTCAACATTGTTCAACAGTATTGTAGACACTTGCCCGTGCTCGATTATCGGTCGCGATGCATATATGCATTAGCTCGTACCTACGATAACCAAGACATCATGAAAGCAAGATTTGCACTGACAGTTGATCTTTAGTAATTTCCGTTTCCGTAGTAGTTTCCGAATTTTGTAAAATATCATCCTGGAGATGCAATGTTACGCAACCAGGTTGAATGTGCATAGCGCACACCTTTAAAGGTGTGAAAAAGTTTACAGTGTACGCGCGCTTTCGATTATTTGCTTCGTTCCCTGGCAATCCGTTAGACGTCTTCCTTCAACCACGAGAAGCTGTACACAAACGGTTATATACACTGCTCCCCTCCCCCGCATTATGGCAACCCCAAGTTCAAGATGTGCGTCTAAAGCCTATGTGTGCCTTTTCGCAGCTTATGTGCTCAGTACTTACAAAGGGTACCGGAAGAATTGGATGATTGTAAAGTAATACGCTTGTACACGTGAGGCTTGGCCGATGTATTGCAGGGCTGCGTTTCTTAATTCAGAAGCATGTTTGTCTCTTGGATGGGTGGCCGTTTATGGGTGCAGTCTTGTTGAGACCGGAAATGGTACAGGTGTGCTTTATAGCAGTAACTGTACCTGTGCCACGGTAATGGCACTTGGCTCTGGAAATGGGTGGCCGCCGGGCAGCTCGGTTTGCTATCAATATTGCAGCGAGGAGAGTTGCAAGCGCCGATTGTTGCGGGAAATCGTTTTCCTCTAGAGGGTAGGCTGTTTTCCACCGCTTTCTTTGTCGCTTTTCTTTTCTTTTTTTTTGCCGCTCTCACACAGTGGCTCAGAGGTATGGCTTCGATTTCTTTTTTTTTTTTTCAGCAGATACAGTAGATTTCGAGCGAAACGTTATAGCGGCGTCGGAGTTTGAAAAATCGAGTACTCCTTGCGATTGCCCTCGCAAACGCCCCTGTGTACAAGCGATACTGTCGATAACCCTCCCTGCAATCCCTCAAATATCCGGAAGGAAAGGCTACCAACTTCACCGCACCTGCGACACGCCAGCAAATTAAACCTCACTCAGATGGACGCATTCACCATCTGCACAACTTCACTTGGACTGCAGCATCGCACTACGAACCATTGCTCACGATCAACAAATTTTCTGGCACAAACCGGAGGGCATCGGAAGTCCGCGGGTCCATGGCTTGCGTACTCTTGCGGTTATTCGCGGAGCTCTTTCTGCTGTGCTATAGGGGATATTGCACACAACCTCGTGCCAGGTCAGCTTTCATTATCAGGATGATAGGCAGGCCGCGCTGAAAAAAAAGAAAATAAAAAGAAAGAACCCCGTTTAATTTCCTGTTATGGAAACAGACGGCGTAATCATTTGTGCCCTGGCTTCCTGTGCGAAAGCTGAGTGAGCAAACAGTAGAAATAATATGCGATGTTTGATATTCGTGGCTTTACGTCACGAGACAAGTAGAACGGTAGGAATATGCGGCTAGCATGAATATGGATGACCAAGAAAGAAAGACCACGATGTCTATGTGATAAAAGTCGTTTACAAACTTGTTCGTTATGAGAGTGCTTGCACAGGAATGAAACAAGCTTTGAGCGAGATAAAAGTAATTTACCCGAAGAACGCATCTACTGCTTCTAGGGGGGATATTTATTAAGAAAAAACAAAGGAAGTGTTAGTCAGACAAAGAGCCAGCTTGCTATTCCACCAATAAAGAAAAAGAGAGGAAAAAAAGCGGAAAAGCAGAAAAAAAAACGGAAAAGAAGAAAAAGAAAGAAGGAAAAGAAGAAAAAGAAAAGAGACACTATAATAGGTCACATGCAGTTCATGAATCCTGAGGCTCTGAGAAAACTGAGGAGAGCGGCAGTGACAGCCCACTGGTTAGGGTGCAGGACGGGGCAAAGGAGTGCGGCCAAAGAAAACTCGTTACAGCCAGTCTGGACCAGTCTGCAACGGAGGGTGTTCCTGTGGGGAAGGTGCTGCTGACAATACAGGAGTTGGTGTGGGATGTCAGCTTCCACGCCACAGAAAGTGAGAAACGAGGTGTACGGGCAACATTGAGTCGTAGGCGATGGAAAATGGATTCTTCTTTACGACTGCGGTGGCAATCGACGACAAACTCCATCAATGGGTCGATATTCTGTACGAATGTGTTATGAGTGGTAGTTTCGGCCCGGAACAGCAGGACAGGTGTGGCACACTGATGGCGAATATGTTAACGGCATGTGGAGGCTGTAAGCGGCAGACGCGCCAGGGCCGAAGTGCTATCAGAGCTCGCTACTGCGTCTGCTCGGGTGTCTGTTCGGGTGGGAGGCCACATAGGCCGTACAGGCCTATGTGGCCTTCAGTCTATCGCGCTATACTGCTTGTCGTTCGAATCACCGAATCTGGAAGAGGTCTACACTTCACATGGTGTCCGCTAGAAATGTCTCCGAAAAAGGGAAAGCAAGCATGAAATGACGAAGCTAGTGCTTCGCATCAAAAGTAAAAAAAAAAGAGAGAACAACAAGCAAAAGAAAAACAAACAAACGAAGACTGCAGCAAAACACACCCACACGCACGCTTTTAGCGACTGTATCCATAGAAACGGGCACTCTCGGGCTGCACAGGGGCCACGTGCGGATTCAGCTACATCTATTCCATTTGTTCTTGCCCACGTTTTTGTTTGTTTGTTTTCGGAAACACACGTTGTCTACGCACAATATTGCCCCTATACATCGCACATCGCTTTACCATAAGCTTTTGAAATCATACGTGCTCAAGTAGGCATACAATACATGTGAGGGAATAAACAGGTAAAACCTACCTACCTATTCGCTGCGCAGGACGCGGAGTATGAATTATTCATCGCTACGCACCTGAAGCGAAAGGATATGTGTGAATATTGCACAGGTGGCTGCTGGACGAAAGAGAAGCAAGTCTTGCGGAGAAAGTGCCAATATCGTCGCAATTTACGTGTTATGCTCCGGCTTGGAGAAACAGGGTTCTGATGCGGAATGAATTTATTTAATGTATTTATTGGTCGTTTGTTATGGTTATGTCTTCGGTTGTTTATCGGAGCTTTGTGTATCCCATTTTTGATGCATCTGCGGTGTTAAGGGACCGCGGAATATGGAAGGGTCTCCTGAGTTTTGATTGGTAGTGATGCTTACGGTGCGTACAAGCTTGGTCTTCATTTTTTTTTTTTTGCTATAGTCGTGACGACGCCCACTTCTGTGTGGCCAACAACGGCACACACTAACACCCGCTGTGTCCCACTCCTTCCTGCTGTCCTCTCTCCATCTGTGCATGTGTGTACGCCGCTCATAGCCACAGTTGCTTCGCGGCGCTAACACGGAATTTAAAAAAAGCTTGGTCTTGCCATGTTTTGGTTATGCGATGTATCCATAGAAAGAGAACGCTTTCTGTTTTTGATGCAGAATGGATTTTTGCAGAGTTGCTGCTGTACTTAAGTATCAGTAGCCCGGAGTACACTTAAGTTCCCTAAACATTTCCCAAGGGTGCCTCGACTTTATTTGAAATAGGTTCCGCTGCTGAGGAGGTACAAAGCTTTTTTTAATGCGATAGCATTATTGGGCCTACCCCCTGGGAAATTCCTGTGGTCTGCGCCGAAAACTCAGCTCGGACGATAGATATAGCGCCAAGGGAACCATGGACGCGGAAGCGTTTATGGCAGGTGAGAGGGATATATTCATTAGAACAAAGAAAAAAAAGGAGGAAAGGTCAGCCAAATGGTATGTCAGCTTGCTCGTATTCGGAGAACAAGGAGCCGTCGAAACAAGGACGAAGACACAAGAAGACATACAAACAGAGGCTCCACTATCAACAAGTTTTTACTGTACAGCACAGCACATTTATATCCAATGGTAGGGAGGGGAAAGGGGCATAAACGGGACACACGTGGGTTCATAAAAACACAAGGAACACCCGGATCTAACTACTCACTTCCACCTTTCAGTCTGCATGCCAGGAAACCGAACTCTTCCCTTGTTAGCGATATTGACGGCTCACTGACGCATTTATCAGACCCGTACTTCATTATCAAAAAGGCCTCGAAAATTTCCCTTTCATTCTTGGCGTTGAATCGCCGTCTAATCTTAGTTATCGGAAACTCCGGAACGCAACCACAGACCCTGACGTGTTCATGCAAGGTACCCCCACCAGTTTTATTTACGCAATTCTTATGCTCCATTAAACGTTCATTTAAGCAACGGCCTGATTGGCCCACATAAACCCTATCACACGAGAGTGGAATTTCATATAGAATAGACCTTTTACATTCCACAACAGAGCACCTATGCTTCTTCTCGCACTCTTGTGATACCTTCCCTTGATTCGTTAACCTAACGAGTGAAGACAACTTCGAAAAAGACTTAAAAACTACCGGTACACCAAACCTCCCTGCCAGTTTTTTTTAAAAGATGCGACGTTTTATGAATATATATGAAATCACCCCCGGTCTTCCATCCATTCTTATATGGGAACTCTTTTGACCCTCAACCTCTGTAAGCAACCTACGGAGGATCATCAACAGTACCTGCCGAGGAAAACCAGCTTCCTCGAGGCGGTTCTGTAGCACAACGCTTTCAGACATGGCATGCACACAAGATTTCTGGAGGGCCTTCCTAACACTGGTCAATCTTATACCATTCTTTACTACTTTTGAATGGTTCGACCCAAAGGGTAACACAGGTTTTCTGGACCTTTGTTTGTATTGCCAACATATATGTTCTGAGCCTTTAGAAATACATAGGTCAAGGAACTGAAGCTTGCCACCTACAGGTTTTTCATGCGTAAATTCGAAACCCTGTCCAAAAGAGTAAAACACATTTAGAACTGCATTTTCGTTCAACTCACTATCAAAAAACGGAAGAAAATCATCTACAAATCTAAAGACCTTTTTTACACCTAAATTCTGCAAAGATTCATAGATGCTAACATCAAACTGCCCCAAAAAAATATCTTACAAAAGCGGAGCAATGCTGGACCCAATGCACCCCCCAGATTTCTGAGTATAAATCAGGGTGTCGAACCGCAAAAAATACGGGTTCGGTTCGGGTTCGGGTTCGCGTTGTTTTGATTTCGTTCCGGTTCAGTTCCGGTTCGGCCACGCCAAAACTCGAACCGGTTCGCAAACCGGTTCGCAGCCCCGAACCGGTTCGCGAACCGGTTCAACGCTTCCGTTTTATATGTTCCATAAAACTGATTTTATCAGGAAATGCGTGGCTAATAGCTTACTGCTGTTGTCTGCATTGACGTCTTTAGCGGTGATGTAGCCCTTTAGCGAGATAAATGAGAAATGGATGAACACTTATTGCAAATAGAGTCCACGCTGTTGAAGCGATGTAGTCCTGCTACTTTCTGTTTCCCAAATCTCTTTTTTCACACGCACAGTGCCAGCAAGATACACTTAAAGGAAGCCTAATAAGATGGACAGCGTAACATAGCCGACAGTACTTGCCGGCACACTGCCTTCGCGGCGTGAATCGACCTGAAACCATACTGAAGCATGTCGAAAATAAGCCGAGCTCACAGCAGTGTACTAGTTAATCGACAACACAAAGGCAATATGTCACGACATAACTGCGCTACCAATAAGCAGAACCACATTTACTTTTCAAACCACGACCAATCAAACAGGCACCGTTCTGCGTACGCTCCTTCTCTACTTCTTATGTTTCTGACTTGTTTAATTTGTACTGCTCACATGTAAAGGGAAATCTTGGGCGCTTATTTGATCACATATTCGTCCTGTAGAGCTATATAACTGGCCTACTCCATTCCTGTTTCATTCTTAGGCGTGGCACCTCGTCTCTGAAGAGTAGACGCCGCAACGCGTGCGGGGCGCTAGCCGCGGCGCTCACAAGGACAACTGCGCTTCAACATGTTAAAAAGACGCTGGAAGTATACATGGCTTGCACGTGACGTCACACCATAGCTTTACCAGTGCTTTTTCTCTCTTTCTGGTGGTCTGGCGCACCCCGCCTTTACGCGTGCTTCTTTTCCCTCTTTCTGGAGGGCCGGTGCAAGCAATCTATACTTACTATACGTCGTCGTCTGACTGCTAGGTGAAAATTTCGGAAATCCATGATATAGGCGCGTGATGATGATACCAATGTGTCTTCGTTCGGGGATAGAGAGGAACTCTTATGCTGACTTCTTTTATGTCCGAACCGTTTTGTTGCGAACCGGTTACCGCTATTATTTTTTACGGTTCAGCTCCGGTTCGGGTTCAACAGTGTCATGAAAATTTCGGTTCGGGCTTGGGTTCGGTTCCGGCAAAAATAACGGTTCGGGTACGGTTTTCGGTTCGGGTTCGGGTTCGGTTCGACACCCTGGTATAAATCTGCTCGCCAAAAGAGACCCTTAACGACTTTAGATACAGCATGAGTAACTCTACAAAGTCATCCACACTAACGCCACACTCATTTTGGAAGCCAACAACCCCACTCTGTTCAATACAAAGCTTTACACAGTACTTCAAACCTTCAGTAGGAAGGGAGTAATATAAGACCTTTACATCAACCGACATAAATTTGAAGGTGACCCCTTCATTTGCCTTCAGAAATCTCACAACTTCCATGCAGTCACGTGCTCTAAACGGATCCACAATCTGTAAATTGCGCGGGCCTTTCTGAATGTACGCACCTAGCTCCTTCTGCCAAGTTCCTCTTTCAGAGACTATAGGTCTGAACGGAACAAGAGGCTTATGGATCTTAGCAGTGAAAAACACCTCCAATACATCCTTCTTTATTTTCCCAATTCTTTTTGCTAGAGAAAACAACGTGAGGTCCTTGCATCTTTGTAAAACGGTTTCTCTAACCCCTGCTTCCTTGGATACCTTAAAGTTTGCTACTAAGGCCTGGCCTGCTTTTTCCTGATACATCCCTTTAGTCAATAAGAAAAAGCAACCATCCTTATCCGCTTCCAATAATCTCAAGTCGTCTTGCCTTAGCTTATTCGAAATACTTCTGAAGTCCAATTTCATTCCAGTCCTCCTTTTGTCCTCAGTCCTCACTAGGCACGCAACACCCTCTTTTACGAACCTGGTCCCCTCAAGGTCTGGTACCGAGAGGCATAAATACCTGATCACAGAAACTCTCTTAACAGCCGGCACACTCTGCTGGGGACAAAACTTAGTCCCTAAGCCCAGCTGTTCCACGATGTCAACTGAAACAGACGCTCCTTCCATACATCTAGCCCCTACATGCGCGGATTCCCGCTTCCTTCTGCCTTTTGATAGATATGGGACCACTTGACCCCACATGATCTCAGTGACACATTTTGTCAAGTTACTTAACTGGGACAGTCTTTTCCGCTTACCATCCTCCGATTCGTTGCTGAGCTGAACCGAAGCCTTTAACCAGTCCTTGAATAGGTTTATTTGGCACCACACCTCACTTCTCACAATCCTTGTGATCCTGCTGACGTGGCTGGGGGAGGCTCCAGCGAGGCCCAGGGTCAAAGCAACTTCTGGAGGAATTGAGTGTTTCCGAAGATGAAACGATAAAAGCCTCGCTCTACATGTAAGGTAGGCAATCCTCAAAACGAAGACAGCGACGTACCGGTCTTGTCCTGACGAAGAAGATGACGGTAAATTAACGATGCCCAAGTATCTAGAAATAATATTGACTAGAGTAGCTTGATGGGCTTGTTGGTACATGACTCGGAGAACAAGGAGCTTGTCAGCTTGCTGTTCCGCAAAAAAATAAAAATAGGAAGGAATTAGGAAATAAACGATAAACGAAAAGAAGGTGAAAGAAGGATCAGATAGATTAAAGACAAATAGGATTTTTAGAAAGAGGGTAATATGTATGAGCGTGAGAGGTGAGGGCGGGACACTGAGAAATGAGATGACAAGACTTGAGTTCACAGGCTGGGCATGAGACCTGTGTCGCTGAGGAACGTCAAAACTGCTTTGGTCACAGACGCTGTGTGGGATGTCGTATTGGGCCGAGGAGAGTGGCCACAGAAAAGTCTGTGCAACGCAGCTCGAGTAGGCGTCGTTTGACCGTGGCTCGATGGGTGTCAAATCTGCGGCAGTCTCGGAGAACATGTGAAATAACAGCTTCAACAGCGTAAATAGGGCATTTGTGCGAGTGGAGAAGACTCATTTTATAGATAAGCAGAGGGGTCCTGGCGGCATTGAGTCGTAGTCGGTGTAGAATGGACGCTTCTCCACGCGAGCAGTGGTGTGTGGCAACGAAATCCATCGACGGGTCGATGGACCAGAGATAATCGTTTAATCGGAAAGCGCCCTCTTGAAACTACCGAGTGCCGCTGTGGCGGATTCGGCGTATCTGTAATGGACATGCTGAGGTCGAAAGTGCTAGTGAACAGTTATTGAAGGTGACGTCCCCATGTCCCTGACGTGCTAAGGCGTCTGCGCGGGTGTTCCGGTGCAAGCCGGTGTGACTGGGTACCCATTGGAAACACAGGCTATGACCTAGGGATAGAAGTCGGTTGTATATTGCGACTATCATGGTGTCTAGGCCGCCGATTATTCTGGTACAATAATTTGCCAGAACCTCTAGGGCCGCCTTACTGTCCGTGAACATAGTCGACGCTCCAGGCGCTGATCCCGTAATGTGGTTCAACGCGGTCAGTATGGCGAACAGCTCCGACTCGGTAGATGTATATCGTACTCGTTTTGTATATGATAGTTTCTGCGCCACTTCAAGGTTTTCATATGGCGTGTAAAAGGCTGCTGTTGATCCGCCTTGAGACACTGGTCCATCGATGTACACAGGGAGTCGTTTAGGGTAAGCTGGGCTGAGGTGCTTCAGCGTAAGTTGATGAGCAACAACGGCAGTAACAGAGCTTTACTTCAGACCACCAGGAATGTGGTCACATATGGGCGGCCTGCGAAGAGTCCACATTGGCGGGGCATAGGAACGCACTGATGCTGTGTTCGGGAGGCATACTTTCAGACAGTCTACAGCGCTGTTTATGGCAGGGTATGCAACGTTACTCTTCCCCTTCTCCCGTATACATGTACAGCTGTGCGTGCGGAGGGTAGCTTGAGAACCCGCTGGCGGCTGCTTAGCGGCGCCCTATATAGTTTCAGATCATGCGACTGTGAGACGAGGAGTGCCTGGTAAGGCATAGCACCTTCCGTGTTTTCTAGGTGAGGCTATCACGAGGCAGCTGCGTGCATTGGAATGCTACGTTATATTTCACATTGCAAGCGAGACTGCCAAGGCGGGAGAGCGTCGTCTTGCTTCTTCCTCGTAGCGTGGGTCTGCCGACGTGAACAAATGGTCGTTCCCGGACTCACGACGTCACGTACAAGAAGAGGCGAGATTTTGTTACGATGCCAGATAGCAACATCGCAACTCACGACGGCACCACCGATGCGACGCTCTTGAACGTCTTTGCACTACTGCCTGCCTTGTTACCGCCGTGTTTCAGTATTGGGTTGTGGATACGAGTTTATCTCATGGACCAGAACGGTGCGTTGAAGCGACACACAGTCTTGGTCTTATCCCGTCACCGTGCGCCGTTTCCGGACGAGGAGCTCCTCTTCTGTGTGTGGTGGCTGCTTGCGAGGCCCCATCTCATCTGACACAACGAGTGCCTGAAGATCGGGCTTTATAAACGGGTTATTGTAAACGGATTACGACGCAATTGACGTCAGCCCGACTGCAGCGCGCCACTTAGAAATCGGTGTTGCAGTGGTCTGGGTGCGTACTGCAGCTCCGTGTATGTACGGCGCCGCAGGCAATCGGGTGCGATTGTGAAAAAGTGCGTACTGCCGCCCAGTTTACACGCGGCGCATGTATACCTCCAAGTTTTGTTAGGAGGCCAGAACAACGAGATAGAGTGGGAAATAGAGGGATAAGCCGGCAGCCATATTTGAAGCCACCCTAGATGGCGCCATGTTGACATCACCTTGCCTTGTTTGCAAATGGCGGACATTAGGGACTCACGCGGTGAGGGTCTTTGCGCGAGTACGTTTCGAAATTCCGTGGCAATTATTGGTTCCGTAATGCCGCCAACAATTTAACGAACCGGCTTTATAGCGAATTCAGATGGTTGCTTTCGTGCAGAAAAAGTTGCACTGGCTCGAGTTTGCATGTCCCTCTGCCGCTGCATTCTACTGTGCGTCGCGCACTCGCGTTTCATTGGTCCTTCGGTTCGATCTTCGTTCGTTTTCCCCTTGAACGAAAGAGTGTGAGAAGTCTTCTTGAAGCTTCAAAGTTTAAGGGGAAACGCCGATCGGTTGCGCGCTCTACGTACATCTACCTCGTTGGACCAGAACACGTACCACTCAGCAGCTCCTCCAACAACTTACGAGCTTACACAGAACCACCGCTGGCAAGGCCCTCATCGGGAGACTGAAAAGCGCACGGAATTTCGTTTCGCAGCCACGATCCGTACTTTCATCGAGGTAGTGCCCACGTCACCTGCAATGCCCCGTAAGAACCCGCCTTGGACAATTTACGAAATTCACAGGGAGCTATACCTAGCTGGACCAGTTGTGGCCTGCCAACTGACCTTGTTCCACATCTACAGTCACCACCGGCATCGAACCCAAATGTACACCGATGCTTCAGTCTCTCTAGTTGGGTCGTCTGCTGCCTTCTGCATCCCAGAGGATGGAGCTGAGTACGGCTTCAAGCTCCCTCTTATGTCATCTGCTGAGGCTGAGGCATTCGCACTACTGGCCGCTTTGAGACATGTCTCCTCGTGTGCGCCCAGGGCCTGGTCGGTCCTCGCCGACAGTAAAGTGGCTCTGGAGGCGCTGGCCTCTTACTCTGCCGCAGTCATCAGTGACACCTACACCACGATCATCGCCCTGCACTCTGAACTTGTATCACTGGGACACGAAGTGGTGTTCCAACGGATTCCGAGCCATGTCGGAATTTCAGGCAATGATCGTGCTGACGCTCTTGCTCGGCAAGCCCACGACGCTGAGCAACCAACTGTCTTTCCCCTTGCGCACTCTATGTGCCAGCTGAAAATCCGCCGCTTCACTGCCAACCGCACATAGCTCTTTCAGCAAGAAGCTATACGAACCAATGCCTTCCTTAAATCCATTGACCCTTTAATGACATATGCTGTGCCTGGCCGCATCCCGCGCATCGAGGAATCGCTGCTTCATCGGCTGCGGCTGAATGTGGCCCGAACTCCTCTCCTCCTATTTAAGATGAATCAGCACCCATCACCTCTTTGCCCAACGTGCAACGTAGAAGCCGATGTGCCACACATTCTCATTGCCTGCCAGCGGTACGAAGACCACCGATCGAGTCTCTGGCGCCGCCTTGCTCATCTAGGCTACCGAGAGCTTTCCCTCGCGGTGCTACTTGGCCCTACCCAGCACGCTGAAGTCACGTCTGCGCTGACACGATTCCTTCGGGAATCTAAACTCCTGGGCATTCTATGATGCGTCCTATGCGCAACGATTAGTGAAGGAGCTGTTTCTTCTGTATTTTTTGATAATTTTCTGTATCTCAGCTGTTTTCTTCTGTTTGCTTGAAAGCATTAGGGAATAGCAAGCCCACACCGTGGCTAACCTTTCCCTTCCCTTTTTTCTTACTTTGCATTAAACATATCCCCCCCCCCCCTGGACCAGCTCCCGTGGCGTAGTGGTTAAGATGATCGCTTTCCACGCCGAGACTGGGAGGTGACACGGGTTCGAATCCTGTCACCGGCTGTGCTGTCTGAGGTTTTCCCTGGGTTTTCCGAAGACTTTCCAGACGACTGTCGGCACAGTTCCCCCTGACGTCGGCCCAGGACGCATACGAACCCCCCTGTCCCCCACTCCTTCCTGCTGTCCTCTCTCTATCTGTCCACATCTGAACGCCGCTCATAGCCACAGTTGCTTCGCGGCGCTAACATGGCATTAAAAAATATATATATACCTAGCTGGATTTCGGAAGAAAAATGACCTCACTGACGCCGTTGTTCAGTACCTTGCCGCCGAGTGTATTCACGAAGTCTACGGCACCGCCACCCATATTTACACTGACTGATGCAGCATTGACAACAGAGTCGGCAAATGCTGCATAGCGTACTGCATACCATCATTGAAGCTAGAGTGGGCAGAAAGCTTGGAGGGAGAGCTAACATCTACCGACGCAGAATTGACGGCAATAACTGAAGTGCTTATAGGGCTACAAAGACCGCGTGTTTGTCAGACATCGTTGTAGTCACGCATTCTCTCGAGGCGCTATCTCAGGCATTCATCGCCACTCTGATACGTGCTATTTCGAAGGAGACGAGGCCCGGCACCAGCTGACAAGACATAGATCACGCGGTACCGCTGCAGTGGATGCCCCCTCATAAGGGAATTTCGGGGAATGACCGAGCTGATGAGCTGGCCAAAGCAGTTACAAAAATCTAACCTAAAGACCAGGAGCATTCAAGTAGTTTCTCCTGCTCCAGAGCTATCAAAAGACATGTATGAAGGCTACATCCTGATACGCGAACGGCTGACGTTGCCCACCTCTGTGAGGCCCACAACGGCGAGCACTTTCACCACCAACACCACCAACGATACACGAACGGGAGACGGGTCTGCACCCCCACCCTGTGCAGCGAGTGACTTCTCCAAGGCTGAGGTTGCCCCTCCTGCTTCGCAACCGATCTCGTAGTGCCTACACGTGCGCCCACAGTTTCAAAAACTCGGCCGCACTTCTAGTCCAAATTGTCACCAATGCGGTGAACCAGAAACGGAGGAAGACATTATTTTGTGTCCGGCTACATCCGGGAACTCCAGAAAGCAGTGCAGCACCCTGGAACATCAGAGCTCCAGATTGAGGAGATCGTCCATCCGCGCCTCAACCTCCAGCGCCGCAAATCCGTACAGAAAGCCCTGCTGAAGTTCATGAAGGCAGCGGACCCCGCCTTTAGTAGCTAAAGAATGCTTAGTTAAAGAAAAGTAGTATGATCTATGCACCATTCACTCGAGGTGCCTGCCACCGGCAACGGTACCACAATGGACTTCGAATTTGGTTGTGAACTTGACACGCCGAAACGATTCGACTGTGTTTGCTAGAGGACTGAACACGCTGAAGTGCACGGATTACATAACGTATTTCAGCACTCATAAGCTGTTACTATATTCAGGTAAACCCGTGTATACAACGAAGAAGGAACAAACAAGATCGGCATGAATAAAAAAGTTATCTTCTAATTTGGGTCAGTGGATCTTATTTCTTCACGTCAAGCCCCACAGCGCGTTATCCTCTCTAGGATTACATTATAACTCATTGCAGTCCTGCTCTTACATTTGACCCATATCTGCAAACCATTACACGCAATTTAGAATTATCTCCGCATTTTAGCAGCATTTTAGCAGTTAATTCAACGATTGCTATTGCTCTACTCTTCGTTGCATGAGCAGGGAGACCGCTACTTTTTTGTTTAATCCAACGTTTTAGTGGTTTCATGGGTGCACTTACACCAGGGTACGGGATTCCTCGGTAGAACGCGCTTAGCGTGTTCAAGCACACTGCATATCACTACAAGGTTTTGTTGCTCTATCCTGTTGTTCTGCGCAAGTGTGAGCAAATCCAGTAAATAAATAAATACGCTAAGAAAATTGATATTAGTTAATTGTCATGGCAACAGAGTCGCTCCTTTTCCCTCTAGGTGAGTATTCCCACAACCAACTCTCCCACGCTGGCCCTCACTATTTCACCCCTTATTCAAGTTTATTACAACAACTACTACTACATGAATGACGATGGGATGAGGTGGTTCACCGCAACAATTGCGGCACCATACCTCAGTGCTTGTGGGTTAATGTATGAGTAGGATGACTATGAAAAAGATGATGATGACGACGATGCTGATGATTGGGATTTTTTTTAGCGCAGATGAAAAAGACGAGGCATACACACGCCCATGAAACACGCAAATGAGATATCACACTTGCGCGTGCATCGTTACTGATGGGTATAGTTATTTACAACCTCATTTCACTTGAGCAGGTTCCTGAGCTATTTGCTCGTGCTACAATCTGGACCGCAGTAAGGCATTTCCGGATGAAGGTATAGTCATCCTTTGATAAAACTTTTCACCACACTCCCAACACACTCGTCTGCGACCAGGGAAAGTTGGCCTAGGGATGACCCGCCCCTGAAAGCGTCCGCTTAGTTGAAACACGGCCTGTCCTCCAACATCTGACACTAATACGCAAGAGTGGAAAGGTATGTAAGGCGACTAGACAGCTAATGGCTTTTAGCCATGATGTGACGCTTCCCTGAGCGATGCTCCAGATCCTCTGGGATAGACCAGTTGACATGCTATCCTTAGGGTGGAAGGACATCTCAGCCTTGTGGAGCTTTTTACTACGCGTTATTGACGAGAAAACGGACAAGTTTGCTTTCAAGTACAGCTGCTTAGCCAGGGAATATGCGCATGTATTTTGGTGTGGATATTTTAGCGTGGACTTTGCACCTCCGCACCAACTAAATCCGTTTTACCAACGCTAAGCTTCCTGTATCGAGGCTGTATCTTTAAGTCAGAAAAACAAGAGTCCGATGAGTAAATTCTATACTCAGTGAGATCGCTTACCAGCCACTTACGCACAGGTTGTTTCACTATGTTTTCCCTTTGTCATGGATCGCGAAGAGAAACGGTACACTTTTTTTCTTTTTGCATGAGCGCTCCCTAGTTTAACACATTTTGCGTTTTGCTGAGCATATGTCAGGTTCTCTAAATGTTTTTGTCGCTGTCCACTTCGCGTTTGGACGCCCTGTCTTCGTTTCCGGATACATGGTCTTTTGTCGGTGTTGTACCCGCGCCCGCAACTAAGTACGGGGACTAAGTACGTTACCCGCGACTTCATTCAAGGGTAACGGAATACTAGTGTCGCCACAAATTCGAAAATGACGCAATACTGCTACCAGTACCGGATAAACGTAACGCAGATACCTTTCCGGTGTGTTCCCGCTACCTAGCCTACCTACATTTATTACTTGTTTTAAATTACCACTATCAATCGACATGTATTTTCTAGCACACACTTGGAGCCATGACATTGGATGTCGTCTCCGACCTTCACATTATGTGCACCTATGTCATTCTGTGCAACACAGTTATTTTCGAAGATTGTTCTTCCGCGAGAGCAGCTTTGAATTCGAAATATGTGCAGCTCCCAAGCTAAAGCTTTTCCTTCTACTTATTACAACCCGATTTAGTTTCCCTTTCGTCTACTTCTATTAAATATATCGCATATTCTCCAAAATATCCTGGTGCACATTTAAAAACAGGGTGATATCGATTTTTCTTTTCCATTTACTAAATCGTGAAACGTAAGACGTTACAACTGTTATACTGAACGTAATAAATCCTGAAGCCTTCAGATACAATCGCAAAAAGACGACACTTAGAGCCCTCGTGCCAAAAATCAAAATAAGGCAGCGAAGACAAACCTCAATACCCAAGGACTTACATATATCATGCGAAAGGATATTTGGATCACATTTCAGGATCCGTATGAGCTAACTATATATTTAACGTTGACAGAAATGCGTTGTCCATGTCAGTTTAACGTCGTACCGAAAAAAAAAAAAGATCGTGTGTTTTATGGTGCTTCTCATATATCTCGTGTTTCTGTCCTGATTCGCATGATATAGCATATTGCTTACCCGCTGCGAATAATAAAACCAAGATGAGCAATCGCAACGTGCATATGCCGTCGTCAACAAGAAGAAAGATATGATAATGGGAATGAGGTGAAATGATTCAAGGGGAAGCGAAAGCGCAAAAATTTCACCTCGGAGAATGACAGATGCCGTTACCTTGACACAAACACAAAAGGGACGTTGTTCATCTGTTGCGTCTACTTCAAATTAGCTGTAAGAACTTCTCTTTGGCCACTCTGCTTGGCTCCGTCCTGCACCCCAACCTGTGGGCTATCACCACCGCTCTCCTCCGCTTTCTTAGAACCTCAGCACTCATGAACAGCCTGTGACATTGTCACGATGTTGTCCTAGCTTTTCTTGTGCTTTCTTGTATGTTTCATTTTATTTTATTCTATGGAATAGCAAGCCGGCTCTTTGACTGGCTAACATTTCCTTTGTTTATCCTTTCTTTTTAATAACCATATCCCCCCGTTGCGGCTTTCGTGATCCGTGAGCGAAAGAAACAACCATTCACGTTTTCCATCTTCCCCTTAAGTAGGTCGACAATGCGGAGCGGGCTCTCATTGGCCCTCAAACAATTTGTCCTACCACCGCGAGAGATGGTTTGAGGAGACCAATCGAGGCCTCTCCATATTGTTGGCCTTCTTGAGAAGATGGTGTGTGTGTGTATGTGGAGGGGGGGGGGGTGGATAAATGACGAACGACGCAGCCGATGAATCAAGTTTCTTTTGCGTTTGTGTCAAGCAGACTTGTGCCCGTTATTAAACCAAAGTAATTAGTTACCGTTACTTCTACAGAAAAAGTAATTGATTACTGTTACCAATTTCTCGACTACAAATGTAATTGCGGAACGAGTAACGCGTAAAGTAACGCGTTACTCGGGTCGTTACCTTCCATTCACGCCATGGGTGGGGAGTAACGCGTTACAAAGTAGTGCGTTACCGGTAACGCGTTACATTCGAGTAGTAAAATATGGTAACGCATTACATTTGGGAGAAAAGTAATGAGTAACGTAACGTCATTACATTTTTAATAACTAACGCGAAACGGCATGCGTTACTGCGTGTTCGGGAACATTGCTTCATCGTCTAAACTTGAAAGCTTGAGCGAGGACCGTGCCTTCAGGATCCGGGAAAATCCACGATTTTTTCTATTCATCTTCAACAATCACAAGAAGGTACATCGGCACTCACGAAGAACTCAAAAGAAGGGTTATTGACCTACCCTGGCTGAGTAAAACGTGAAATAGTTCACCAAAAATATTTCGAGGACCAATGCCGCTTCGCAACCATTTCAGACCCAGGTTGCGAGGGTGTGTGTACTGTCATGGGGGCGAACTATCCATGGGAAGGAGGCTAATATTGCCAACTGTAGTAGGGAGTGTATTGATATGATGTAGGGAACCAACTGTGTGTATTGCCATCAACCAAACAAACAAACAAACAAACAAACAAAACAAATGTGTTTGTATAGTTGAAGAACGCTTAAAGAAAAACACACGGGACACCAGAATGAATGCGTTCGCGACTGCGAGAACGCCGTGTTTGTTGTTGTTGTTGGTTGGTTAAATAACAAGGGGAGGTTGAATTCGCGCCGTGTTTGTGCTGGCCTGCGTGTTTCTCTCTAAGCTTTCTTCAACTAGGCATAGTTTCAACCAACACGCTCTGCTCGTTCTTTCGTTATTAACTGTGTGTTGTCATCAAGCAGGAGAACTACCTATGGAGGTAGCCCAATTAGCACCGACACTAACTCTGCCTTACAATCCCACATGCGAGATAACAACTCTCCCTAGGAGAGTCTGCTTTTGTACTAGCCGTACCAGCGAACAATTTAGATACAGGAGAGTCGCTGCGGAGGGCAATACAGTCCTAGCCAGCTGGCTAGAACATGATTTGCCACTTGCCCTGAGCATGGCGGAAAAGACGAGAAAACGCCAGCCAGTGGCGATAGTACTCTACAAGGGCGTATGCTTCTTCACGGACGATGTGGCTACGAAGTCCTACACTGAAAACCTGAAAGAAAATTGCGTCTCCGAAGTCTGGGTCACCGAACGCTAGCCGGCAACGGTGGATCCAAATGTGGAAGTTTATCTCCGCAATCAATAAAGTCAATTGTTTACGCCGAGCTAGCGGAACGGGCAATGGCTCTAAGGTCCGCACGGTAGCCCAGGCGACTGTCAAGAGCTGAAGTACTTGTGTTAACCAGCGCCAGAGCGAAAGAGGAACGTGGCAACGCATGAAACAGCACTCGGCCGTCTCAAACATCCCGCAATACGGACAACCAGCAGGGCGAGCGATATGAAAACTGCGCAATCGCTCGCGGTGTGTCGAAGAACGTCGTGGTCAAGGCTACCGTAGGATGTATTGTCATCAATCAGCAGAGCTACCTATGGAGGTAGACTCCGTTTGACAAAAGAACACGAAAAACAAACTACACTAAAATGCAGGATAACAACGATCCTAAAGGGAGACTGCTGTTTGTACCGGCCATACCATTCAACAATCCATGATATACGGGAGAGTCGCGTCGAAGGACAGTAGAAGTCAAGGCAACTTGCTACAAAATGCGTCACTCACCCTGATTATACCAGAAGATGCGAGCGACAAGAGCACTCGACTGAACCGAGGACGGCGCGGCGCGTTCCCGGGTAGTGTGTGCCCGCACTTTGGTGTGGTGTGGTGTGTGGACATTCTATGACTCGCTAAATGTGTTGTAAAGGAAGATAAGGTGCTTTTGTCTGCTAACGTGGCTCGTGAACTCCGTGCTCCGTGATCCGTGCTCAGTCATGACTGTCATTCAGTACGGATATATCGCCATATCGTTACTGTCACTAAACAGTAGCGCCCATTCCCCTCCGGACGTCTTGGTTCCTCTTCTTGTAACATGTGTGCTGTCTGTGCCCCAGGCGATTCCTACATTTTACGCTCACTTGGTCGAAACTTTTGAACTAAATGTTGAACTCCATCATCATCATCTCTGTTCATCATCTATCATCTGTTTGTACTTTCTGTGTGTAAGCGTACTGGGATAGCCAATGTGGACGCAGAGTTCGAAAGGTTACGGGCTCTACGGCGTCGGGCAGAGAAGATTTCGGAGGTCTGGGTGTCTTAGTGACTATGACGAAGTCTGCACGCTACCATCGCTAACCCGGAGACATCTTCAGCACTTGAGCCGGAAGAAATGGAGTTGGAGTGGAACTGTTCATCATTATCGCCGTACACGCCAACATGATGTATATGCCCCCCCCCCCCCCCATGTTCTTAAAAGTATAAGTTCCCCAGTGGAACAACTGAAGCCACTCCGAACTCTCGCAGTTCATCAAGCCACATCGGAGATATTGAATGGGGGATACTTTTGCAGGCTCCTATCCAAGACCTTGGAGGTGTCCTCCACTGCCACCCACAGATCCTCAGTATAGGACATGTATGGAGCAATAGTATTTGATAGTGGGGCTCAAGAACCCCACATGGGTAAATATTTCACTGTTCAAGAGCTAGAAGCTGCCATCCGCCTTTCCGCGAAACACTCAGCTCCTGGGCCTGACGGGGTCTCATACAAGGCTATAGCGTCTCTGGGTTCCTCGTCGCGCTCTGTACTCCATGCCCTTGTCAACGATTCTTGGAAACGGCTTTGTCCCTGAGTCATGGAAGATGTCACAGGTTGTACTTCCCTGGGAAATGACAGACGTTTCAGAAAGGCGCGCTGCTCAATGGACTGCATTCTAAATCTGGTCACTCACATTGAAGAAGGTAGTGTGCCCCAGGGAGGCGTCCTTAGTCCACTTCTTTTTAATGTCGTTTTGGCTGCGCTGCCAGCCCTGTTACCTCGCGGCGGGTACATCAGTCTTTATGCGGACGACATCTGCGTATGGTCGTCCGGTAAGCAGTGGCCCACCCTGCAGCGTCGCCTTCAGGGTGCCCTGGGCTGTTTGAACCTTCCTCCTGCAGAGGTGCGTGGACGTCTTATCAGCGGCATCTAAAGAAATTTCAAATGCATATTGGCAGCTACCAGATACGCAGAGTGCCGCAGCATAGACTTCTGTGGGTTACTCTGGATCGGAGTTTGTCATGGGCGGCGGAGGTGCATTGTCTAAAGGCAAGAGCGGAGAGCAGACTCAACGTAATGAGATATCTATACGGCTCCCGACGGGGTAGCTCGACCAAAGCAATGCTTGGTGTCCACTGCTCCCTCATACGCGAGTTGTTAGCGTACCACATACCGGTGCTTCACAACCTCCCTCTCACGTCAGAGGAAGCCCTACAAACCACTCTTGCAAAGAGTAGTGAGCTATGCCCTGGCGTTCCTCGAGCAACTTCGAGCACGGTAGCCATGGGACAGGCACGGGAACCACCTGTACCTGTTCTCAGGATGCAAGAGTCGTTTCGCCACTTCTCTCAACTTGCAGCGCGTCATCATCGCCATCCTCTGCTTCGAGCCTTATTGGGACGCTCCAGCTCTGCGTTCACTCATGCTATCCAGGCACAACGGTTCATTCTCTCTAAGAACAAGCAGCACATGTACCCTGCTCTTCCAACGTGGGCCCAGCAACCACGTGAAGTGAGGGTCACTATCCCGGGTCTACCACACCGGAAAGATGTATGGACTCAAATCCTTCCGCAGCTAAGTCTAGACCTAATGAAAAGGTCGGCGGGTAGAATTAAACTTTTCGCCGATGCATCTACAACGACGTCTGGCTCGTCATGTGCGTTCGTGGTTCCTGAGATGGTTGGCGAAAGATCAGCACGGCTGTCACACACCACCTCGGCTTCAGCAGCTGAGCTCCACGGGATCCATCTGGCACTAAGCTTCATCATTTCTCAAGATGTGGCCTAGAGCCATTGGCCTCTATGCTCATCACAGGGTCTCTGGCCCTAATTGCTCATATGTACTGCACCTATATGATACCGCAGTCTCACAGGGGCATGATATCATATTACAGTGCATTCCTGGTCACTGCGGCATAGCCGCTAACGAGGCTGCGGACGCTGCTGGGCGCCGAGCACTTCCACATAATCACGTACAAACAAAGACCGTTTATTTCACCATAGGGGACGCAAAGAGAACGATACGTGAACAGAGACAACAAATGTGCAACTCTTCTTCGCTGACAGGATCTGCTCGATCTTCGCTGTTGTACAGGGTCGACCCCGAGGTACGCTTGCAGGTACCTAAGTGGTTTCCTCGACAAGCAGCGTGTCTCCTGCATAGGCTCCGGCTGAATGTCCCGTACGGGGGTCGGTTGCTCTACAAACTGACCAAGTCACCATCTCCAAACTGCAGTGATTGCGATGTTGTCGAGGACACAGAGCACATCCTCCTCAGGTGCTCCAAGTATGCCGACAGTCGCAGGACACTAGATGCAAGTCTGGCTCGCTTGGACGACCGGCCATTTGACCTTGTAAACCTCCTGGCTTCAGCCATTCAACCATCAAGCGGCTCTATTGAAAGCGCTCCTACGTTTCCTTGAAGAAACGCACCTGACTGCCATTTTGTGACACTTCTGGTCCCTCTTTTGTGACAAGTGTTCCCATAGTTCGGGATGTTTGTCTCAAGCCCCCACCTACTGGCCCAGCAAACCAGATACATCCAGCAAATGTCCGTAAGATATCTCGCCCGGGACGTTTGGATATCCACTGGAGTTTGCCACAGATCCGTTTTATATCCATGCGATATCTCAGCGACTAGCATTTCTGCCATGTTTGTAGATCCACTGAAAGTCCCTGCGACATCTGTAACGGATATTTGGATATATACGGGAGATTACGAATATCGTACATATTTTGCTTTTTTCGTGCATGAGATATTTAGTGTTTGTAGAGTGCGTAGAGGCCACTGCAACTGTGTACAAGCAAATAATATTTATTGTGTGTTCCCATTTGATACCATTGTTCTCATTTGGGAACAAAACCATTACCTTAGCCTAACAAGATTCATCACAGTACAGCAACACTGTGGGACCTGCCAGCATAAGTGCCGAACCCTACTCGCCTCACTTGGACCACTTGGGAAAACCCGCACTAAACCTTTATTTGCGAGTTGGATGGAATGTATACTGAAATACAAATCGTTACACACACGTTCGTTAAGGGTAGCGTGGCGTAAACCATTTGTAACGGTGAAGAGGATGTATCTTCGAAATTCCTGTGCATCTGCATCAACTCAAAGTATACCCAACAACATTTCTGACATCCCTTCCTATTAACTACTGTGTTTTTAATTCAGGTTACCGTCTCTATAAGGACAAACAAATCTTTCCTGGATCTCCCATAGACATCCCTAGGATCTGCAGGCTGCCTGTCATGGGACATTCAAACATCCAGAGCGTGCTATCCTTCCAACATAACAGGGACATCTGTTGTTTACTGGAGTAAGCTCAAAACGCAATGGAATTGTACGACATCCCATAGATATCCTATGGATATCGAGATATTCAGGACGTTCGCTACCTTGTTGGGATGTTCCAGAGATATTAAGGGTTTGCTGGGCGGTTTTCTCCTTTTTTCTATCTATTTGAACTAACTGCGGCTTAGTGGCCTGCTGTAGCCAGTCTGACTTTGTCGTGACTTAAAGGGGCACTAAAATGCAAAAACAACTTGCTTTCAAATGAAAGTCCGTGTTTCAATTAGTATAATGCATGCAAAATTAGTTCACACACAGCTACCGTTTAGAGGAAGAACGCAGTGAAAACAGAGCCGTCTTCGGCGGCAACGAATGGGATCCCCAGGAAGCAAAGATTGGCGGCATCCAATGAGACAGCAGGAGAAGCGCGCGCTTACCTGTCGTAGCTGTGTGGATTTGGAACGGGTCCGATCGTATCGCGGCATGATGCGCACTGCCTCATTTTTCAATACCATTTCACTGAATTGTAGCCCACAACTGTTCTCGCGAATGTTCCACTGACAACATTTATTTTCACGTCCTTCGGACAGCGACGCCAGTCCGCTTCGTAACGCGCACTATGTTTTTCACCGGGACAGCTCTATGCCGTTGCACGCACGTGCAAGCGCAGCATTGACCAAAAACAGCGACGCACGAGCTGAAACGACGTTCAGTGCTTAGCGCCGAAGCAAGAAAGAGCACGCTATAATTTCGATTGTAGCTCCGTAACGGAATCAAAGTTTGGAATTGTGATAACAAGTACGAAATTAACATACCGTGGAACGTGATTTGAAGTGAACTTGTTTTTGCATTTTAGTGCCCCATTAAACCCCCTTTTTTTCTTTTTCTATCACATCACATCACGGTATCCAGATTTGGAAATTGATTTCCGCAATCAGACATGCCAAATGTTTCCGATACCTTGCTGCAACCGACAACGGTTTCATGAACCTTACGATGACCCATTCGACTGTTGGAAGCGCGAAAACATCCGCCACTGTGCTCCACAGATGCAGCGGAGTCTGACAGCGTATTGTTATCAAGCCAAAAAACAGTGAATCTGACAATGCGTATTGTCATCAAGTAAGAGAACTACCTATGGAGGTAGTCTCCTCAGGCACCCTATAGGCAACAGACGTCCCAGGGCAGTCTTCGGAAGTCCTAGGGAAGTAGTTGAACAAATCTGTGGAGGCGGGGTAGTTGGTACGGATTCATTGTGTATAGGCAGCAAAAAGACACGGACGAAGAATGACGGCAAGGACGACTGCTAGCTCTCAACTGACAGACTTTACTTGGTCGAAACAAGTTTAAATAAGTTTGAATAATTGTTGACTTGTACTTATATTACCATCAAAGTGGAAGACCAACCACAAGGGCTGCCTCCCTATAACGAACTTAGCGTCAAATGAACTTAGACTAACACACAATGAATGCCAACCCTCTGCCAGAATTCACATGTGATCAGAGATTGGTGTACGTGTGAGTTGCCTCCGTGCAACAGTCCATAACTTTGGACAGCTGCCAGCGGGATAGCGACACGAGAACAAGTACAGCTCAAAAGTGAATGCAAAACTAGCCATGGTCCACTCGGAAGAGAACATTGGATATCACCCACCGGCGTTCAAACTAGACTGCGTGCAGAAGGACACTCTTCCTGTAAAGAACTCTTCGGATACCGGCACGAACGAGTTGAATTACCTCTGGTGCACTACGACTGTTGTTTCCTTGCACCGCCCGAGAGCGTGCGATCCATACCTGGTATTTTGTATTGGAACTACCAACTGTAGGATGGGACATGCGAAAGGTTTCCCACATCACATTTCCAAAATAGTACTGCCCTCGCCCTAAAATCCAAAACAGGATTATGCTGTGGAATACCACTGTAATGTTAATCGACCGATTTATATTGCCAGGAGAGCTCAGTTGTCAGGAGAACAAAATGTCGCCCGGCGAAATCCCTTGAACCAAAGAAGATAGAGGAAGAGAGGAAGAAGGAAGAGGATAATCTCCGTGAATATCAAGGAACTAAACTGAATGTCGGTGTCCAGTACCCCCCGCCATATCCCACGTTTTGAAAGGAGTGGTAGCTGAGAAAATATACGGCGCTGCTAATTTCAAATGTAGTAACGTCTCTACTCAACGGGTGAACAAAAAAGAAAAAAAAGGAAAACGAAGTATGTTACGAATTACGAATACGGTATAGCCTTGCATTGCCTGTTCTGCGCAAGTGAGGAGGCTAAGAATGCCATGGAGCGCCTTTCAAGATCTCGTTTATCCGTCGAAATCCAATTAAGTGAATACGAAGCTGCTCGTCGCAGGGGTTGTTTGCACAGTCACTCAGACCATTACGGAACACGATACAGAAAAGGGGTGACACTCTCGGTCGTTAAGGGGACACCAAAGTGCGAAAATTTCTCTTCGCGGACGGAAAGATGCCGTTGTCAACAAAAAGAAAAAAACAAAAGAGAGATAGAAAAAACATCACCTCCCCCCCCCCCCCCCACCCACCCAGCAACATATGCACGGGATGCATCTCTCTATCCCATAGAAGTGCACGGAATCGCGATAAACTAAACCTGGAACATGAAACAAGGAACTCGACGACGCATGCCTGGAACGCGGTCCTAAAAGATTGTTTCGATATCGCAACTCACTACATAAAGTTTACAGGTGCTGTCAACGCTGCATCTCTCTTCTTGGGTTCCCACACACCCAACAGCTTTACTATATCGAAGGGCCTATTGTCCGAGCTCTCGAGAGCAGATTATCTCTTTGTATATCGATGGAATTTGATGTTCTGAGGCTGGACATTTTTTCATAATTTTCTGTGACTCTGCTGCTTTTATCTTTCTTTTGTTTGTTTGTTAGCTTTTGGAAATAGCAAGCCTACATCATGGATAACCTTTTCTCTTTGCATTAAACATATTCCCCCCACAGAAGAAAGACACACAAACACACAAACAAACGTTCCTTCTTCATTCATGATTTGAGTGCGGCACAAGCCACATTGAAAACATGCGCGTGCTGGCCACGACAATTATAACGTGTGAGAGACAGGCGTAGCTGCGTTTTGGAGTTCGGTGACGGAGCGGTGATATAGAGTCTGCTGCTCCATTTCTTTTAGTTCAGGAATATGCTCCTTTTCTTCGGTTGAATGTCTGCTTTAAGAATAGCAACTTGGCGGGGAGGGGGGGCGTAGTTTGTTTGAGTAGCTTGTTGACGATTAGATTTGTAGATCGCAGGAGGAGGAAAAGGGTGGGAGTGTCGTTTGGTTTGGGGATATCCTTTACACTCTGGATCTGTCTGGTGATAATCGACATGCGGAGTTTCTTCTTCAGTGGATCTGGCGTAGTATTTCTGCACGATTTGCGTATCTTTGAGGAAGTCACACAGCACTTTGAGTGCGATTTTTCTGTCCGAGCTGGTATTCCCCATTATCTTGGCAAAGGTGAGAGGCGTGTGACTAAGCTTTCCTAGCTCTTTCTCTAACTGTTCACGTTCCTTGGAGAAATTCTTGCACTGCGTGATGATATGGTGGGTGGAATCCGGGACCCCGGTTATATGGGAGCATACTTTGAGCAGTAAGGGGAGTCTGCTCTGCTCTGCTTCAAGAGGACTGAGTTGGTTGCCGGGGCTCCGAGAATTGTGCGGTGAATCAATGTGCTGTATTCCCGTTTCACGGTGCCAGGTATGGCATACTTGAGCTCAGGACCAATGCGTTTGATGTAATCTTCTGGGCGCAATGTGTTTAGCCAGAGGTTCTGTGCGTATACCTTAGTTTTGGTATTGAGCAGGCATACTGCATCGCCTTTAGTGAACGGGATAGGTGATCGTTTCTGATGAGACAGGACCTCTTGTGCCAACTTTCAGCCAGTTCATTTCTCTCAATACCACAGTGGGCTGGTGCCCATTGTAGTTCGACGTGGCTGCTTGAACGAGTTGCATAATAAATCGCCGATGTAAGGTGGTGACATGTTCGGTAGAACGCTTCCCCATCGTGAATGTCACGGAACCTGACAACGAAATGTGGATAAAAATAAAACGTGCGTACGCAGCGGGTTTAATGCTAAACCTGTTCACGAATAAACAGAAGACATGCTCAGTATAGCCTGTGTTACATAAGAAATAAGCCTTTCTCAGCTGCATTAAAAAATGTACAGGTGGAGTCGTTGACATTCTATGGTATGAGACTGCTGTGAAAGTTGTTGTCATTTGCCGTAAGGCACACATAATGACATGAGATACACAGGAGGGTCTTCTCTGTAGCGATGTATTGGCATCAAAACGGCGCCGGCTTCCTGTAGCATCTCAAACAGACTTCAAACACATTCTGAATACCAACTCTCGCCCAGCGACCAAGGCTGTTCAGAGATTGCTATACCTGTCAGTTTCGTCGTGCAAGCTGCAAGTGGGATAACAACACGATGACTAGGACACCTCATACGGTAACATGGAACTTGCCGCTGTTCACCTGAAAGAGAATGTCAGAGGCCATCCAGTGGCGGTGAAGCTCAGCTGCTCCAAGTACCGTCTGCTCCCTGCAAAGAACTCTGCGAATACCGAAATTACCAAGCTGAATCACCTCCTGCACACTGCGGCTCTACTCCGCGTGCACTCGTCGACCGCGAGCAATCCACAACTTTCCATGACGGTTTAGCCTGCCTATTTTCTTTCTTGCTATTGCTTCTATTTGTTCTATTGCTTCTATTGCTTTCTTGCTATTTGTTTCTTGCCTATTGCTCTTCCTGAATTAACAACTGAGACAAGTTCTAAAACCTTGCCTTCTACTTTTACTACCACGAGCAAAAAATGCCGCGCAGCTCCAGCATGGTATATAGGTATGAAATAGCCAAACGCACTACATCACTTTGCGTCATTGCACAGCGACACTGCGGGTGCGCAAATCACGGCACTTGAATACGTCGCTGGTAAAGCGAAAAGGAAAATGTACGAGGGGTGTTCAAGTCAAACCGGGATTTCTGTCTCCTGAGTGTACAAATGGCTCGCGTTACTTCTTTTTCGTCATTTTCACACGCGATAGGCCTCCGCGTTTACCAGTGGTGGTCCAAAGTTTGTGCTAAACAGAAGACACGTGCTGGACAAGATGGCCGACAACGAGGTGAGCGCGCACATCGAGCAGCGAATTGTCATGAAGTTTCTCGTGCATGAAGGCGTAAAGTCATCTGATTCACAGAAGACTTCAGGCTTAGTATGGCCACGATACACTTATCCGCAGCAAAGCGTTTGAGTGGTGCAAACGGTTCCGAGACGGCCGTACATCAGTGTAGGAGGATCCCGGCCGGGGCGGCTCAGAGCCCAGTGTCAGAGTTTCTGAGAACATCCAACTTGTGGAGCGCCTGATCCTCAAGGAACGATGGATAACATGTCTCGAACTGGCTCGAGAGACGGACCTTTCTGTGGTAACGTTGAACACTATCATTCATGAACACCTCGAGTTTCGGAAAGTTAGTGCCTGTTGGGTCCCGAGGCAGCTGTCC